>NC_134859.1:91475000-91805000 GCF_049852395.1 Peromyscus maniculatus bairdii | reverse complement strand
TCCCTGAGATGTTCTAGCCCAAAGCAAGCAAAGGCTGGTGAAGGGTAGCAACAGTCACAGCAAGAAAAGACACCCAAGCAAACTGGCTGGGCCTGAGAGTACAAAACAGGCTCCAGACTCACTCGCCAGCTTTCCGCCATCCGTCAATGGGAAGGCTTCACCTAGTCTTGCTCAGCAAGAGAAAGAGACTGCATTTAGGAGGAAGGAAATCGTTCCCTGCATCCGTGCCTACACCAAAGCACCTAAATCTAGGGAAAGAGGTGTGAACTCGAGTTTGGGAGCGGGTGGGCATACCTGTGCTGATCATTCTACAAGGCCAAAGGGATGCTACAAGTTGGGAGCCAAATTATTTGGGGCTATAGGATCCCTCTAAATAGCCGTCTCTCGCCCGCCTCTGGGTTTGGACCTAACATTCTTGAGACTATCAAGTAAAGTTCTTTTTGGAATTTGCAGACTCCTAGCTTCCACCAACCCAAAGGCGAGGAGTGCTGTAGGCAGTATCAGACACTTACAGCGGAGGCTCTGTCTCTTCTCTGCAACCCACCTCACCTGTGTTCCATCAACGTATTTTAAAAACACCATGCTTCATTACTTTCTTTGCTCTGTTACTACGAAACCTTCATTAGACTGGTCATCATGTTGGAAACACAGTATTTGAAGTAACCTGAATCCGTACTTTTGGGCCACCATCACTGACATTTGGCTCCAGAATAAACTTCCTCGTATTCCTTTTAAGGTGAGAGTTGTGTTTGCATTGACAAATTAAGGCCTAGGCTCCTTACCTCGTCTGAACACCAGGCACACACAGGACTCACAGCCAGACATTGCTGGCAGGAGTTCACGCCTCGTGTGGTACAGATGTTGGACTCTGCAACAAGGAGACATGAATAGACATTAGCACCTGATTGCTCAATGCAGTGACCATCCTGTCCCAAGTACCCCAAATTTCCCAAACCCGCAGGTGGACATTTCCCAGGTACACACAAACACACCCCAACCTTACCGTAGACATTCACCAAACATGGGCTATTGATAAGCAAGAAAGGAAAGAAAGAAGATGGGGAGAAACTCATGACCCTATCAGCTGATGAGGCCACAGTGACAGCAGCTGCCGGGACTGAGCCACAGACCCGAGAGTCCCACCATCACTGACAGAAAGGCTGCCATTAATGATGGCTTTAACTTACACTGGGCAGCTGAAAACCCAAGTCCTGGAGTAATGGTCATGTGTCTTCTCCAGCTGTCTATTGTCATCACAGCCACTACACAGAGGACCCGAGGCCCAGATGCACTAAGATTAACACCTAAATACTGTTGGGCAGGAGGCAGGGTAACGTTAATGGCCGTGTCCCACTGTCTCAATAGGGGCTAAGCTTTCTAATACACCTGTCCTGGAGGCAAAGCATTCAATGCTGGAAAGAACTGGAAAAGTCAGGAAAGGCTGACAGAGACTGGAAGGACATGGCGTTTCAGAGTTGGACACCAGTGTGCTTCATGCTGCCGCCCTGAGCAACTCACCTCGCCTCTATGAAATGGCTGGTCTGTCTCACCGGATTTGTGCAAGAATTTGATAAGCCAAGAGGATGCTTCAAGACGACACTCAGAAGTGAAGAGTCCCCATGTTGACAAAAGGCAGAGGGTAGACTGCAGGGAGGGACAAGGACAGCCAGGGGCCCAAAAGAGGCCTGAGAAGGTCAGCCAGGAAGTAAACCCCAGGCAGTTGCTCCTGCAGAAGGCTGTCCCCTGGCTTGGTGGCCCTGGCCTCTGGCAAATAAACCCCCTCTGCCTACAGTGCCTCGGGGAAGGCATTTTTCTCCCAGGAACAGAAGGAAGATCATCTATTCCTTCTTGTGAGTCCAGTTACCCCTGCCAGTTCTCTTACCAACTTTCTGAAGGGCCCCCTTTGGCCATAACTATTATCTATGGCTTTGTCCCCAACAAATCTATTTCCAACAGAATAATCCTAATTACTTGGGTGTTTTCCTGATATCTCCAAAACTTCTCATCTAGTCAAACATCTATTTTATTATGACTGAATTCTATCCATCTCAACATTTGGACAGAACACACTCGGAAAATGGCCTGTCATGGTCAGAGACCATCTACATCTTTTGTTTTATTTTGGTTTGGTTTGGTTTTGGTTTTTCGAGACAGGGCTTCTCTGTGTAGCCCTGGCTGTCTTGGAACTCACTCTGTAGACCAGGCTGGCCTCAAACTTAGAGATCCACTTGCCTCTGCCTCCCCAGTGCTGGAATTAAATGTGCCAACACTGCCTGGTGACTACCTGTATCTTTGTCTTGAACTGATTAGGATGTTGTATAACTTTGTACTGGTAGAGGTTAACACAGGAAATTAATGATAATATAAATGTATTTTTTATGAGAAAAACACATGTGATCTGTCTAACAAAAATGTCAATGACATCTACCTGGTAGAGAATACACAAACTGAAGGTTAAAGCTGATTGTTTTATAGACATTAGCCAGTTTTTAAAAATTCATTGGCCAATTCATTTCCACACGCCTAGCCAACTATAAAACTCCCTTTCTTGAATTCCCTTTTGAACTAGGTCCAACAACCTTCTGTTTCCCACACTGTTTAAACTGACTAAAGCCTTTGATAGACATTTTTTTGTTTGTATGTATGAAAATTATACCTTCTAAAATTACATTTTAGGAGCCTAGAAAAATATTTCAGTGGTACCATGAATGTTTAGCATGCACGTGGCCCTGGGTTCCATCCCCAGCACAGAAATAAAATAAGGAAAGGAAGGAAGGAGAAGAGGCAAAGGAAAGGACAGGTCCGTTGAACCGCTGGAGCCCTCCTGCCTGCCTAAACCAGTCCAAACACGGACTGGTGCCAACTGAAAGGTTCGGGCATAGGGAGTTCATTTCTAAACAGTGTACCAAAATTCTGGACTTAAACCTGTAGACCAGGCTTGGTGGTGCACACCTGTACCCTAGCAGTCAGGTGGCTACAGAAAGATTATGGTCATGAGTTGGAGCCTGGACTATATTGCAAGTACTTGGCCAGTCATAGCAAGAGTCTATTTCAATATCTAGAAGTATATTTAGATATATAGCTATATAAACATGTACATAAAATATACAAAAGGGAGCCTCAGACAATATAGGCTATCGTTAATCTCTTCAAAACACTGGATTGTACATGGAATCCTTGAAACACTTCTGCTTCCGATTTCCTCAGAAGCTTGTCTCTATCTTGTTTCAAAAGTCTCCACTCCAACTGTTACCAATGAGACAACACTACAAGTCCATGAATAATTCCTGGAGCTCTATTCTAGACATGAATAAAACCTGAGTGTGTGCATATGTGTGAGTGTGTATGTGTGAGAGAGAGAGTATATGTGTGTGTGAAAGAGACAGTGAGTGTGTATATATGTGTGAGAGAGAGACAGTGTGTGTGAGAGAGACAGAGAGACAAAGAGTGTGTGTGAAAAAGAGACTATGTGTGAGTGTGTCGAGTGTGTGTGAGAGAGACAATGAGTGTGTATGAGAGAGACAGAGATAATGAGTGTGAGAGAGACAGTGTGTATGTGTGTGTGAGAGAGAAAGAGACAGTGAGTGTGTAAGAGAGACAGGCAGTGTGTGTGTAAAAGTGTGTGAGTGTGTGTAAGAGTATGTGTGTAAGAGTGTGTGAGTGTGTGTGTAAGAATGTGTGAGTGTGTGTAAGAGTATGTGTGTGTGTGTGTGTGTGTGTGTGTGTGTGTGTGTGTGTGTGTTGTGAGTTGACAATAGTGGCACTGATCCCAAGCCCAGCCCCAGTGCATCAAATTGGGGAAATTCTCAACAATGCAATGTGTGATGGAGGAAAGGTAGCTGATCTTTCCACAGATGCCGGGTTCTGAGCCTACAAAACCAATAATGCCACCCAAGGCCTCCCCCTGCAAGGGTAGTCTGGCCAGATCTCAACTTCACAGCTGTTCTCTCCTGGGGACATGAACATGGCCCCTCTTCATCATAGCTCGGTCAGAAGAGTTCCGAGAGGAACCCATCCTGGACTATTTTAGGTAGCTCCCCTCTTTGGGGCGTTTCCATGGAGACTAGCAGCTAAGAGTGATCCTGGACATAAAAACCATCAATGTCCACTAGAAAGAGAGGAAATGGTTAAAATGAAAAGTGTAGGTGTGTGGGTCCTGTCAAGTTCTTTTTCATTATATTTGTTTGTTTTGTTTGGCAGAGAGCGAAAGAGAAAGACAATGAGCACATGTGCCACAGCGTGGAGGCCAGAGAACCAGGGTTGGTTCTCTCCTGCCGCCGTGTAGGTCCTGAGAATCAAACTCAGCCTGTCAGGTTTGGCAGCAAGTGCCTTTACCCTCCTGAACCATTCCACAGCCCAGCCCAAGTTAGTTTTCAAAACCTTCCCCAGTCTGTCCATTCAGCCATTCAGCCATTCTCAAATTAGCATTCCCTGTGAGTCCCTGAGTTACAGCTGCAAACAGAAAGCCTGGCCAAACGTGAAATAAGAATAAGAAACAGCAGGCCCCTCCCAGTGCACCAGCAGCCCCTGACCTCAGAGGATGAGCCGAGCTGCAGGGATCTGTCCTTTAGAGAGTCATGGTTACCCCGCTTCCTTGATCTCTTATTTTTAATGAATCCCAGGTGGATAGTGTAAGAACCAATGATCCCCCAACAATCTCCCCAACCAAGTCCAGCCACCAAGGGCAGGAGCCCTGGAATGCCGCGGTTGAAAGTGGCTGACTCATCAGAAGTCTCTGAGCTGGGCCCAGGCTGATTCAAAGGACTGCTGCCCCTCCCTACTGAACATGTGGGTCTCCTCCAGTTTCCAGTCATTCATAAAGCCTGTATTCCTGCCCAGCCTCTGTAGTCCAGAAGGGCCTACTGGACAAGAGGGGGTCCTCACCAACTGTCAGTGAAAACAATGGATGATTCCCAAAACCTGTCCTCACAAGACTTGACCCAAGAAGCCGAGCTAGGCTGACCAGAGCTGGTCCTCAACGGGAGGTTGTAATGCTTAAAGGAGCATCCTTGAACGCAACAGCTGGTGCACATAAAGCACTCAGTGGATGCGGATGCTGGAGTTGTTTCTGTTGTTGCCATTTTTATCCTTAGCTTCAAGCTATTTAGAGTAGACAACTATTTTACTATTTTTTTTTTCATTCCTTAAAGTCATTTTATAGGACACCAGGCACAACGCTAATTAAACCCTGAACAGGGGATGGTTAAGATGGGAGTATGGAGCCAAAAAGTATCAAGATGAGGAGGAAAAAAATCTAAACAGAGCAAGGAATATGTGTTCAAAAATCCAGTCTAGGAATAGCGGCTGAGAAAAGATGGTCACTGGGAAAAACAGGCGAGGGCAGCCAAGGAGTTTGCCTGGAAAGTAGAAATAAACGGCTGTGGTCTGGCACATCGGCCTGGTTTGCAGAACCAGAAAAAAGATAAAAGGTCGGGGGAGGGGGAGAGGCAAAAGGAACAAGGAAGGGGAATGGAACCAGGGGAAGTCATAACGGGTTGTGTTGAGGACACATTGTCCAATGAGACAGGATGTAGGGACAGGACCCCCTGATGAGGCCAGGGACCTTCAGGGCTTAGGGTGAGAATGGAGGATGGTCCATACTAGTGAGCACCATGGACATCTCTCCTACGGCCTGCCAGAGAAAATTCCTGGCCAGCAGCCTCAGCCCTGCCCTGCCCTTTAGCCCAATTAGGTCCATGGGGACAGTAGGTGGCCAGGTGTTGCCTGATCTCCCATTGTAATCTCCTGGATGGGTGAGGGAGCGAACAAAACATCTCATGCTAACGGTCCTAGGCGTACACATGGCTTATCAAGCACAAGTCACAAAGAATGGTTTTTTTTTTGTTTGTTTGTTTGTTTTTCTTTCTCCCTTAAGAGGAGCTCAGTAGCCAAAGGAAGGCAGAGACACGACTTCTGTGATATCAGAGGTAATAAAGAGCTCAGACTCCAATATCTTATCAAATTGAAGACCACGGATGCAGGAGTATCTGATTTCAGATTTTAAATCATTTTAAGTGCACCAAAGCCAATTAAATGTGGAATTTAACAATAGAAATTATGTGTGATTCGCCTCCATCAAGAGTGAATATTAAAGTATGTTATTGGTTGAATATATCCCCCTACACACAAAGATATACTGTTGTCCTAACCCCCCAGTACCTGTGAATGTGACCTTATTTGGAAACTTATAGATGGAAACAAGATGAGGTCATTAGTGTGGACACTAATCCAAGATGACTGATGTGCTTGTAAGAAAGGGAAAATCCCAGGTGAAGGCAGACACAGATGGAAAACACCATGTGGCATCAGAGACAGAGTCTGGAGTGATGAAGCTAGATGCCAGGGTGTACCAAAGGATTACCAGTCCACACTAGAAGCTACAAAGAGACAAAGATGAGTTCTACTCAGAATCTTAGACACACATTTCTAATGTCCAATTTATGGTACTTGGTCACAACAGTCCTAAGAAATTAATTTTAAGTGGATTAGCATTTCCATAGCCATATGTGACATTATTTTGATGAACAGTGTCCTGAGATACTTTCATGAACTGGAAAAAAAACTCCATCCTGGAATGGAAACTTTGCCATGTCTCATCCAACCATGGATAAGATCAGAAAAGGGGTTCCTTTAGCTTTAAAACTTTCCAACAATATTTATCAATGGTGCTAGCATTCGTTCATTCATTTGCTCACCATTTATCAATGGTACTCTAGCCTTCATTCATGCATTGGCTCAACAAGCGTTTGATGAGCACTGACCTGCGCTCAGCACTCTCTAAGGCGCTGGAGACACACAGATGAACTAAACAAGCCCTGACCCTGTGATGCTCATGCTTTGGTGAGGAAGGTGATGTCAAAGAAACCAACAGCAGAAGCCGCAGCAAATGCTCAAAGACAAAGCAAGGCAGAGCACTGGGGAATGAGAGTGGTCCCATCTACAGGAAGTGCTCAGAGAGGCCTTTGTGGGAAGTGGTCATTCTGCAATGATGCTAAGGAGTGGATTGTGGGAAGCAAAGAACAAAGACCAGAGCTGGACGGACTTCCTCCTGTTGAAGAAGTAGCAGGAGGACAGAGGAAGGAGGAGGAGAGAGGCAGAGAGAAGACTGGAGAACTAGGGAGCAACACTAGGAAGCCGTACACGGTTGGAGCGTGGTGTTCACCACAGTGAGAATGCTGAAGGGATCTGAGAAGTGAAGGGAGAAGAAGCTCAGCCTGACCACCAAGTGCACCGACAGGATCAAAGCCAGAGGAAAATGGATCAATTCGGATATTATTAAAACAGTCCGGGCAACAGATGTCAATGGTTTGGATTTAAAGGGCAGTGGTGTTAATGGTGTGGTCAGACTCTAGATGCTTTCCAAGGACTTGCTGATGGATTAGGCATGTAGAACTGAGAAAGGCATGTATGAACCTGAGCAAGTACTCTCCCTTTAGAAAAGGTTCATATGATTTGACCACTGGCCATCCCACTTCACTGACCCTTCGGCCACTAGACCGTACCTTTGTAAGTGAAGCCAGATCCTGTCTGGTTACCATCTCTAAGCGGGTTAGTCAGGAAGCTGTGAATGAAGCCCACAAAACCCCTTCCTATGAACAGTTGTGGTCTAAAGTTAACACCTCGCCCTGGGGAATTCAGGAAATAAAGTCGTGCCAGTTGAACAAGGGACAGAGAAAGCAGTTCTAGGGGTCTAACGTCTGCTTTGCCGTTCTCCAGACCATGCGACCTCAGTGGCACCCCTACACCTCTCTGGTGCTCTCTTTAAATAGGTCCCATGCCTCTTCAAGATTTATAACTGCTCCCCAGGACTTAGCAGGCCACCCAGCTTTATCAGACAAGCTCTGAAAACCCCAGACAGCTATTTTTATTCCCTCCCCACCAACTGGGTCTCCCAAATATGGGCATAATATTTACTATATGAGAATTAAGTGAGCTAACATATGTGAAGGAGCCCCCATGCTCAATAAATGATCTGCTTCCTTCCCCCGCATCCTCACTCCAATTACTTCCGGTACCATGAATGCACCTCATCTTCCTTTTTACCTCAGGGTCCCACAGAAGAGGACCTTTTGTCTCTGATGGGATGGAGGGAGGAAATCGCCCTGGCTGGAGACAGGAGCCCCCAGGACCAGACCTCACTAGTCACTAAACTAGTTTGTGACTTTGGAGAGTCCCTCACTTCTTCGAATCTCTCTTTTAGCTCTTCTGTGAAAACAAATTGTACTAGATTAGAGGATCTTTGAGGTGCTATTGGCCCTGAACATGTATATTCTTCCGGAACCAGAAAATGTCAACGGGGCCACGAATACTCTAGAATCTGCAGATAGCATTCTTGGACCTGAGGTCCCTCGATATGCAAGTGGACATTTCTTCCTGATGGCCTAAAATCTGGGCCAAATGCTGCACTTTAGAGTTCTGGAAGATTTTATTCACACCAGCTCCACCTCCCAACTGACTCATTCAATGCACAGGAGAGGCATGCCTGTACCATGCTCTGTTGGACACCCACCCCAGCGGTGCCCTGGAGGTGACCTTAGCATCCAGCTTTGCAGTTCCAGGGTGTCCCTCTTATCTCCAGTCTCCATGGCAGGGGGGCAGGGGGCTGTGATGTGAAGGCAAATCAGTTCAACTGTTTTTGGAAGACTGTTTTAGCAACATTTATTAAAATCTAAAATGGGAGTGGTAGTCCACAGATATAATCCCAGCACCTGGGAGGTAGGAATAGGAGGATCAGGAGTTCAAGGACAGCCTCACCTATAAATTTAGTTGTATCTCATCGTAGGTTGAGACCCTATCTCAAAAAATAAACTCAAACACAGTAATACCTGTAGTCCGAGTTATTCCAGATTCTGAGATGGGAAGACAGTGTAAGTCTAAGACTTGGAATCTAACTAGGGTAACAGCAGGATTTTATCTAAAATAAACCAATAAATTGTGGCAGGGGAGGGGTCCTAAGTAGTCGAGTGCTTGTCTAGCATGCATGAAGCCCTGATATTAGGTCATATACTTCTATCACAAAACAATTAAAAACCAATAATATATCCATGCCCTTTGGCCTACCTGACACAAATTCAAGAAATTACTCTTGAAATCCCAGTACAGAGAAGGCGGACACAAGATAGTGAATTTAAGGCCAGAATGGGCTACAAGTGAGAGTCTGTATCAAAGGACAGGAAGGTAACAGAAAAGAAAAAAGAAGCTACGTTTGCAGAAACTTCCACAGAGGAACACGATATACAAGACTATGTCTCTGTGACTTTATTTGTAGCTGCAAATAAATACCAACAGAACAGCTAAGTGTATTCTGCTGTACTACATATCATTCTGCCCTTTGCATTTTCTGCAAGAATTATAGCCTTTGGGATAAACAGAAGAGCCATAAGCTGACATAAAACATACACAGAGTAGGGGTTGGAGAGATGGATCTGTGGGTAAGAGCACTTGTTGCTCTTGCAGAGGACCTAGTTTCAATTCCCAGCACCCACATAGTGGCTCACAACCACCTGTAATTCCAGTTCTAGGGGATCCAACACCCTCCTCAGACACCAGGTGTGCATGCAGTGCACACTCATGCACAGAAGTAAGCAAGCATACACATAAAATAAAAATAAGTACCTTAAAGTGCCTAGAGTATATTATCAAGTGGCAATGATCCTACCATGGGTGGTCCTATTTGAGAAGTAACAATAATGATAAACGATGATATAGAGAGACATATGTATGGGGGGAACTCGAGGATGATTGCCAACAGTGGTTCTCTAAACATGAACCTACAAGTAACTTGTATTGTCTACATTGTTACATTCTGGCGCTGCTTGTTTCTTATTTTATTTTGTGTACCTGTGTGTGCCGCTGTACACACTGTATATGTGGAAGTACAGCTGTTAACTGTCCTGTCCTATCCCTCTCCACGGTATTCCTTTGAGACAGGATCCCTCTGAGGATCCCTATTTCACTAAGCTGATGAGTTAGCAAGCTCCTGGGGTCTATCTGTCTCTGCTCCCCAGCACTGGGCCTACAGGAACTTGCAGGCATGCCCACCTTTTACACGGACTCTGGAGATTTGAACTCAGATTTTGTGCTTACAAGTAAATGTTCTCCAGCCCCTGAAGTGCCTATTTTTTACAAACTGAATCACTTTTATTGTCTAAAGGAAAACTAAAGCTAATTTTCAATGTTCTTGGTTCTGCCTCCTTTCCCATGCTTGTATTCATTGATGTAGGCTCCCCAGAGCTTGATGGGCTTTCACAAACTATGTCTTCAACATCCCAAAGCCAGTCAGGAACACAACAATCAACTTTGGCAGATACAATGAGAAAGAGAATGGTGGTCCAGATTACAGAATAAAAGAAAGATCAAGAGATCTGTATATAACATGGTGACTAGAGTTATCAATAATGTATCTTCTACTTGAAATTGCTTTTTTTGTTTTTGTTTTTGTTTCTCTGTGTAGTTTTGGTGTCTGTCCTGGATCTCGCTCTGTAGACCAGGCTGGCCTCGAACTCACAGAGATCCGCCTGGCTCTGCCTTAAAGGCATGTGCCACCACCGCCGCCAAGCCTGAAAATGCTTTTTTAATAAAGCAGTTTAGCTGGGCTTAGTGGCAAACACCTTAAATCCCAGCACTTGGGAGGCAGAGGCGGGCAGATCTCTGTGAGTTCGAGGTCAGCCTAGTCTAAATACAGAGTTCCAGAACAGCCAAGGCTACATAGAGAGACCCTATCCCAAAAAGTAAAAGAAAAGAAAATAAGTAAAAAGGTAGTTTAAGTATTCTCACCAGAAATAAGTGATAACTATATGAGCTAATACATGTGTTATGCAGATTGATTTAGCCATTTCCCAATGTGTACATTTCAAAATAAGTTATATATCATATATAGGATTTTTATTTGTTGATTAGAAAAGAATGCAGAAAAACAAACTTTGGCCAGTCTATCCCCATGGGCTTCTGGAGCTATTCAGGAAGAAATGTGCTCTGTTCTCAAGGGTAGAATTCCCAAGAGTGAAAACTCCCTGGTCTCAGGTGAGATGCTCGTACATACTCCTCACACACAGTTCCAGCCTGGGCTTATTCTGGGAGAGTTATCGATCACTCGGGGAGATGAGCTCACAGGCCAGATTTTCAGAATTTCATCAGCAACGAGGTTTGACTATAGGGACTTATAAAGTGGCTACTGAGCATGCCTTTTGCCAACCTTCTGGAACTTTCTTCTAGTGCAATATTTCAAGCATGATTCTGACCTCGGGACTTCTTGCTCCACAAAGAAGCTTTCCGTGGAGATCCAAATCACTAAGCAGTTAAAGAGAAAGGTCTCCAGGAAGAGATGAGAAAAGGAGAGACCAGAGCAGAAGAAAATCTCTCCATCTGCCCCTTCACCCACTCCTCAGCCTCTGAGACACCAGGACGAAGGCCACAGGTAAGACAACATGTTCAGTTATCCAGCAAATTGACGTGAAAGCCTACAGAGCCTTGACACGATGTAGTTCTTAACTGCAGGCTTGATGCTCTTTTCTTGGGGATTTTTTTTCTACAGAAAAGAAAGTGGTGCAGGGAGGTGGTAGCGCACGCCTTTAATCCCAGCACTCGGGAGGCAGAGCCAGGCGGATCTCTGTGAGTTCGAAGCCAGCCTGGTCTACAAAGTGAGTTCCAGGAAAGGCATAAAGCTACACAGAGAAAGCCTGTCTCGAAAAAAGAAAAAGAAAAAGAAAAGAAAGTGGCATGGAGCACACATTTAAGTCCAGGAAAACACATCTGCACACATGTGATAATTTTACATATCAGAAGGAAATGTCTGAGTAGAATACACCACTTTCCTGACTATAAACGCTGTGGAGGATTCAAATAGGAACACCTTCAAAATCGGACTTCTTAATGACGAGCACGAATCCACCTCATCCCTTCTCCCTGACCTGGTAGGGAAAGGAACAGCAGGGATGACAGCAGTCTTCTGCAGGAACGTGACAGCTAAGGAGTTGTTGGGTTCAACTTTGCTTTTCAGAGATGCTACCGAACACATGAGCAATAGAATGGCTCCAAGTGTATTAACCAGCCCTTCGGCCTGAAAAACTGTGACGTATTTGACCACAGAAAGATCGTAAGCGCCAGAGATTGGGTAGGACTGGAGTAAAACAGCGTCTTCTGGGTGTGACAGGACAGCTGTACTCACATCACAGCACCTTCGGTCGCTGCTCCAGGTCCTGCCAGTCAACCTTCCAGCATGGAGGGGTGATGGCTCACAAGGCCCCACCCCTAACCGAAGCAATACTGACAGCTGATGGCCTCTGGGGAAGGGAGAGTCAGTTTCCTTCAAGAATGTGGCCCCCAGAAGGTGGCCCCTACCCCAGTGAACAGTCCCACACCTGTGAGTATACAGGAAGCACAAACGGAACACAGTGGGTTATAGAAAAAAGGAGGGAGGGAAGGAGGGAGGGAGGGAGGGAGAGAGAGAGAGAAAGAGAGAGAGAGAGAGAGAGAGAGAGAGAGAGAGAGAGAGAGAGAGGAGGTAAAGTTGGAAGGGCGGATAGATCTGGGAGGAGCTGGGGGAAGGAATGAGAGGAAAATGATCATAATATATTGTGTGAAATTATTTTTAAAAACTAATAAAAATATATTTGAAAGTATCTTTTGCTTTTAGGACCAAGAATAATAAAAATAAAACATGGAGACTGATGCAAAACCCTCAATTCTTTTTCTAGCAGTTGGAATCTCCAAAGGCTTCAACATGGCTCAGTGTGTCTCTCCAACTGAACACTGGTGGCATCTCCGTGGTTAATGGTGATAGCCTCACTGCTTTCAAGGTAATATCTCACTGCAGGAGGACGGGATGGCCCCGGTGAGCTCTTGGAATCACTGATACAAGCAACACCTTGGGTGAACTACACTACATTACAAGTAGAAGAAGCCAGACTTAAACTATGGTTTCATCTCTATGACATTCTGTAAAACAGATGGATGGGGACAGGAGACAGATCAGTGGCTACCAGGGACCAGAAGTGGGAAGAGAAGATTTACGAAGAAGCTGGAGGGAACTTCTCTGAAAATAGTCCCTATCTTCATTATGGTAGGGATTATTTGACCGTATGTCTTTACCCAAAGCACTCAGAATTGTACATTGAGGATGCTGAACTCCATGGTACATAAGCTATACTTCAGTGATAAACTTTTTTAAAGACTTCTTTATTTTCATCTGTTTCTGTGTGGGGGTGTACCTAAATGAGTTTATGTGCAGCATGTGCATTCAAGGACTGGAGTTACAAGTAGCTGGGAACTGTCTCATGTGGGTGCTGAAAATTGAACCCAGGTCTTCTGGAAGAGTATTAAATGCTCTAAACCACTGAGCCATCTCTCTAGCCCAATCCTCCTTTATTAAGATGTATGTATTTTTATTTTGTGTGTATGATTATTTTGCCTGCATGTATGTATGTGCACAGTGTATACAGTGCCCAAGAGATCAGAAGAGAAAGCCGGGTCCCCTGAAATTGAAGTTACAGGCAGTTGCAAACCACCTACGTAGGTTCTGGGAACTAAACTCAGGTCCTCTGCAAGATCAGCAAGTGCTCTTAACTGGCCCCAATCCTAGCCCTTTAAAGGGGGTGGAAGTTTTCTAGGAACACCGCGTGCCTGGAGAGAAAGGTAAGTTTTTATTGTTTTGCTGCAGAGTCTCAAGTCCCAATAAATTCTGGCAGTTTCCAAAGCGAAGAAGCCTCGAGCAGCCTCATTCCCAACTCCTAGGGTCTTAGGCACTAGTGACCTGAGTTGCAGTAAGCACATGACTCTTCCACTTGGGGAGAAGGCAGAGGAGGGGATGGTGAGATATAAAAAGCCACCCTGTGGGCAGCAAAGAGAGGAGGGATAAGCCAAGCGGTTTATCCCCAAAGCTGCTCAGTCACATACACACCCCTTGCCCGATTAATTATCTGTCTGCTGATTCATGACTCGCGGTTCCTGTGGGCATGCTTCCTGGCTGTTTCTGCCAACAAGGGCAGGATTCTTGCAGCTGGGAGGAGATGATAAACAGAGATCCAAGGAGGGCGGGGAGTTGTAAAGGGAGAATCTTTATCAGGGAATTCTAGAGTCACATTGGGCTCCCCCTCCTCTCAACACTGCCTCTTGTCCTACCTTATGCTATTCCCAGGAGACACATGCCACCTCTCGCCTTTGCCCTCCCGCTCATGAATATGGGGGGAAGAACAGAAAAGATTGTTCAAGTGACTCCCCCAGAGAAAGGACAAAGGGGAGACACTTCAGGGGACTCTGTGTTCCCATCGTCCTCTGGTCAGAAGGTGAACACCAGTGCAAAAGGGCTGGGGTTGTGCCTTAGTAGTAGAGCACATTTGGCATACAAAACCCTGAGTTCCATTCTCAGCAACACACACACACACACACACACACACACACACACACACACACCCTCCAGGGTGTTCAGGTAGAACACTCGAGGTTACAAGTATGTAAATATTGGATTTCTTCAAAGTAAGAGACATCACCTCTAGACGCCTTTTTGTACCATTCATTCCCTACATGGCTCTTTTGCTGCCTGTGTGCCAAGCGCTGGGTGCAGCGTTCAACCAGACAGACACTTTGCTCTCCTTACGGAGGCTGAAGTCTTATGTGTTGGGTTTTTACCACCCTCATTTTACAAAGTTGAGACTCATAGGGGGAGAAAATGAATGTGTGGACCTCTCTCCTCCTGGGCCTTCTCTGTAGATTCTTACAGGACCAGAGGGGCTGAAACATGCCAAGCCACCAAAGAGGAACGGGTTGAATTAAGAGGATGTGAGAGACAAATTCTCAGCTGGGAGCCTGGATTGTACTAATGCATGAAGTAGCAGCCGCTCTGGCCTGCAGTCCATAATATACACCAGTAACAGGAATGGCAACAGGAATCACCGGTTACTGAACACTTAACTTGTGCCTTTGTCTCATTTAGTCTGCGTAACAGAGGCGCTGTTTTTCTCCACTCGACAGGTGAGGAAACACGACTAAGACATTAGCAAGACCACGTGGTCATTCAAGGGCAAAGTCAAACCGACATCCCACTGGCTTAAAGCCCATCTGTCCCTTTCCCCTGCATCACGCCTTTCCTCATCTCTCCAGGCCCCAAGGATTCTGGAAGAGGGCTTCAGTTGGAGAGTTTCCAGAATACAAACTCTAGAAGAGAAATAAACACCTCAACTCTGACCTACTTAGGTTAGAATAAACACTAAATATGAGGAAGCCACGAAACTGGTATTCAGATGAAGCTAAAAAGATTATCTTTGGAGATAAAAACTGAACGTCAATGCTATCCTCACAGAAGCTCTTGTCCCTTCCCGGCAGAATCGCCTACTCTGGACAGCCTCTCTGTGCCACCTCACTTCCACTCTGGTCCTCCTGTGTCCCTTCAGCACTGTCCCGTCATCCCAGCACCTGCCTCCCCAGGAACCTAATGATATTCACAGCTCTGCCACCAGCACTAGGATGGGGTGTAGGTGTGACCGACACTTCTTTCACAGGGTGCCCCGGCGTCCTCTGTTCCTCAGCAGGACTCTACCTGCCCCTCCGAGGGAGTCTGGGGCTAGTTCAGCATAAGCCATCACCTCTCTGGATTATTCCAGTCGCAACACATCTGTGAACAGATATCCTAGCGGCTTTGTGGGCTTTGTTTATTTTGGTGCATATGTGCACGAGTACATGCATGCTCATTTACAATTGTTCCTGGGCAGAGACCGGAAGACAATCTTGGGTATCATTCCTCCAAATATCACTTTTTTTTTTTTTTTGAGACAGGATCTCTTTCTATCCTGGAGTTCCCCAAGCAGGCCAGGCTGGTTCACCAGTGAGCCCCAAGGGACCTATCTGCCTCTGTCTCCTCCCCTAGCACTGGAATTACAATCACACCACTACATCAAGCTTCCCCCACCCCACCCCCAAAAAGTTCTGGGAACAGAATTCAGGTCCTCCAACTTTATCAGCCCAGCTTCCCCATCTCCCCCATCCCCACTAAAGGATTTTTAAACCCAGACTTAGGTATACCAGAGCAGTGTGATCCTGTATGGATCGTTGCAACTGTGTGAACCAAACCAATAAGTAATACACTGAACACTGGGGTTCAGGAAATGTGGAAGAGAGTGAGAAACCAAACTAGCAGATAGACTTCACCCTCACTAGAGTTGACCCAAACACCCTGCTGTCCATGCATCATCTGTGAACTCATTACTTTCTTCTCAAACTACAGATCATGATGATGATGATGGCGGTGGTGGTGGTGATGGTGGTGGTGGTGATACTCAGAAGTTAATGTGAAAGAAAGCTATGGATATAAACAAACCACAATGTGTTTTAAATATATCTCAAAAAACAGCTGAGAGGAGCTGAAGTCCTCTAACACAACAAAGAATACTAGCTACCCTGATCTGATTGTTGTACAGTGTATTTGTGTATGCAGTTTCACACTTTACACAGACATGCCCTGTCATTATATGCCAATTTAAAATTCAGAAGTAGTGAGTTTTTAAACTCATGGAAGTTAGCATATCTGTACGAAACATCAGCTTTGCTGGTGAATTTCCCCATTCCCAGTCAAGGGCTAGCAGCAGCTTGCTAGAGGCTCAAACACCTCCAGGGCAGAATGTTGGAGATCCCGACTTCTGTTCTGTGGTCACAAGGCTTGTTCAATGTAGGCTAAAGACCACAGTTTTCATCTGTCACTCAGAAGCTTCAACCTTAAGTATTCCAGATGGGCAACCGTAAGTACCGCACTGAGACACCCTTTCCCTGCCGTGGCTGTGTTTATCTGTATCATTATGGAAGGGTCTTGAAGGCAGCCACCAAAATATTTTTTTAGAATGCTTAGCCTCAAAGTCAACTTAATAAATTTTACCTTTAAGAAATGGTCCATCTGGGTCTGGAGATGTAGCTCAATTAATAAAGTGCTTGCCTGACACGAGGAGGCCCTGGGTTCAACTCCCAGCAGCGCAAAAACCCTGGGTGGTGGTGCGTATCTACAACCCTAGCACTCATTAGTGGAGGTACAGGAGGATCTGGAGTGTGAAGCATCCTCAATAATGTGAGACCCTATTACACACACACACACACACACACACACACACACACACACACACACATCTGTAGGGTTTAACTTGCTCCAACTGACCCATAACCTCAGTTTCTCCACCTCCCGCAATATCATGTCCCGATTCCCTACAGCTCTGCTTACTGGACCACTCCCCATCCCGGCAGCACCAGTGAGGCCAAAAGCTGCCTGTCCAGGCAGATGATGACGATGACGGTTGTGAGCTGCACGCAGGGGAAACAAAGCCAGCCCCAAAGACCTCTGTGCTGACTCCCAGCACACAGTCAGGGAGTGCTGGGTGAGAGATCGGTCCCAGGAGGACTCGAATCCTGCTTGCTCGAATCCTGCTTCTCCTTAAAGAGTGGAGCAGCCAGATGTACAAACTCGAAGGAAGAGACGTGCCATACTCGGAGAAAGGAGCAACTCAGCGTGCACACACTCGCTGAAGCAGGTGAGCCACATCCTCCAGCCAGTGCACCGGGGCCGCCCTGCAGAGCCCCACCTTGCCTCTGCCACCCGCGACGCCCCTCGAGACCATCGGAGGAAGGACCTGCCCCCCACACCTCAGTTTCTCAGCCCGAGCTCCGGGATCCCACGGTCCCACCGCAGTTTGCACACCCGCCTCACTCACCTCCAACGACAACGCCCGCCAGTGTCCCCAGCGCCAGCAGAGCTGCCCAGAGCCGCCCCGGCCGCCGCGCTCGCATCCTGTCCCTGTCCGCTGCCCTTCACACGCCGCGCGCCACCGCTAGCCTGGCGCCCAGGGCTGCTTTTCCCGCGGTGGGAGGGGAGAGGAGGGCAGGGGACGCAGTGGGTGGGACGCGCGGGGCGGGGCGGGCCCAGGGTGTGCGCTCCCTCCCCTCGGGCGCCCGTCTGGACCCTGCCTGAAGCTGATGGGGAAACTGGCGAGCCTCTCTTCGGAACCCTCCCCAGCCCTCCGCCCACGAGGACCCGCCCGAGCGCTCACTAGAGGAAACCGAGCCCCCACGGGGTCGTGTGCGTATCTGGGTCCCAGGGGTTCGCGTCTGGGTGCTTGGTTTAAAAAAAAAAGTAGCTATTGGGCCACTTCCTGGACTCTTCTAGTCCCCACCTCCACAGACATCAACTATTTCACTTCGCCCTGGCTCTCTTGATTTCCTCCAGTCTCATTCATTCTCTCATTGAGTTAACAGGCAGCTGTCGAATGCTTTCCCTGCAATCTCTTGGCAATACCACGTCTCCAGCTTGTGTTAGGGGAGATGGATCTGTGAAGAGCCTCCGTCTATCGGGTGTCTGATACCCGTTTCAGGGCAGTCACTGTATTGCCTTCAAACTCAAATTCACTAGCTTTGTGGTATTTTCCTCAGAGACTACTTGCCTGCTCTTCCCGTCCCCTACACTGGTTTCCTTGGGTCTTCCCCAGATAGGAAACCTCTAGAAGCTCAAAAGGTGCAAAACACTGGGTCTGAAGAGCAGGTCACAGGAAGTAGCTGGGCCGGTGTATCCCGATCAAGAATGGCAGGGTAAAAATGAGACCAGGACTGGCGATGCAGCGCAATTGTACAGCGCTTACTGGCCTAGCGTGCCCTGGGTTCCATTCCCAGCACGACAAAAGCAGGACGTGGTGTATGCCTATAATTGCTGGGCTAAGGAGGCAGGAGGACCATAAGTTCCAGGTCGTTCTTGAGTACATAGAGCGTTCAAAGCCAGCCTGTGCTACAGGAAACCCTGGAGGAGGGGCGTGGCGAGAAGAGACCTGACACCTGGCCATGATCCATCCCTCGCTCTGAGCCCAAGAGATTCTTGTCACTCCTAAATGTCCCATGCCTTTCCGACTGACTGACCTTCCTTCCTCTTTCCGTTTGGAAAATTCCACTTATTTTTCAAAACATTTCAAATGTCATCTCTTCCACGCCATCTTGTCTGATGTTCCTCCTCCAGCTTCATCCTTTGCAGAGGTGGGCATTTCTCCCTCAGACCTCTCCAACACCGGGATAGTATATCATTTTGGTACCAGGTAAGAACTTTATAACTGTACAAATTAATTGACACGATTACATTTTCTATGCCATTAGGACCTAGTATATTATTACTATACACAGTGACGTGTAGCAGAGCACAGCAATGCATGTCTCAGTCTCAGCACTTGAGGGTAAGGCAGGAGGATGGCTTATTCCAGCATCACCTAGGCTACACAGCAAGACCCCATCTCAAGCAAAATAATAATAACAGTGAGGCTAGGGAGATGGATCACTGGGTAATAGTGCTTACTGGACCAACATGAGGACCTGGGTTCAAATCCCCAGCACCCACATAAAAATCCGAGCATGGACACACGCTGGCGTGTGACCCCAGTGCAGTGGGAGGGAGCGCAGAAACAGAAGGCTGGCTTCCAGCTAGCCTCGCTCCAGGTGAAGTGAGAGACCTCATAAGAAAATAAGGCAGGCTGTAACAGGGCAGAACACCCCTCCTCCCGGGCTCCTCCGACCTCCCCATGTGTGTGCCTGGGTACCTGCAACTGCACATTTGTGCCTATAGCACACACACATGCATATACACATACGCACAAAACAGTAATTCACAAATTTTTTTTATTTTAAACAGTTATTTATCTCTTAAATAAAGAGATCAGATTAATCCACATATTTACTGTTTCTGGTACTCTTCACACCATTATATAGTTCTGAATTTTGATTTAGAAACACTTCCCTTCATCCTGAAGAACATTTTAAGTTTAGCAACTCCTGGGGCTGGAGAGATGGCTCAGTGGTTAAGGGCACTGACTGCCCTTCCAGTAGGACCCGGGTTCTATTCCTGGCAGCCACATGGCAGCTCCCAACCATCTGTGACTCCATTTCCTGGGAATCCAACAACTTTACAGACATACATTCAGGCAAAGCACCAACGCACATAAAATCAAGATAAGTTAATTATTTTTTAAATTAACAATTCTTACAAATCTCCTTAAACAAATATGCCTGACTTCCAATTACTTCACTCTTATTTTGATGATATTTCTTATAAATAGCTTTCTAGATTGTCAGAGGTTTCCCCCTTATTATGTATATCCTCTTCTTTTAAGTTAACTGCATTGTGTGTGTGTGTGTGTGTGTGTGTGTGTGTGTGTGTGTGTGTGTGTTGTATGCAGGGACATGCATGCCATCGTTCACATGGAGGTCAGAGGACAACGTGGGAACCCGGGATGGAGACTCAGATCATCGGGTTTGCTCAGCTGGCGCATCCACCCGGTGAGCCATCTCGCTGGCCCTCCTCTTAGCACTTCCGATATCACATTACCTTTCTCAACACACCTGACCGACACAGTTTAAAGGAGGAAGTGTTTGTTTTGGCTTCAGGTTTGAAGGACTCTCAGTCCATCATGGCAGAGCTGTTTAGTCCTTGATAAAAGGGACCTGAGGCTGCTGGTCACATTGTGATAGCAGACCAGGAAGTAGAGAGACGAGGATGAAAACCAGGACAGAGCCTTGTCTTTAAAGGTTCCCTTCTGGGGCTGGAGAGATGGCTCAGAGGTTAAGAGCACTGACTGCTTTTCCAGAGGTCCTGAGTTCAATTACCAGCAACCACATGGTGGCTCACAACCATCTGTAATGAGATCTGGTGCTCTCTTCTGGTGTGCAGACACACATACAAACAGAACACTGCATACATAATAAATAAATAAATCTTTTAAAAAAAAAAAAGGTTCCCTTCTGCCAGCCAGGACTCATCTTTTCTTTTAATTTTTAAAAAACTATTATTTATTTTTATTTCGTGTGCATTCGTGTTTTGCCTGAATGTGTGTCTGTGTGAAGTTGTCAGATCTCCTGAAACTGGAGTCACAGGCAATTATGCACTGCTGTGTGGGTGCTGGGAATTGGACCCCAGGTTCTAAAAGATTCCACAAACTCAAATCTGTACCACCAACTGGGGCCCAGGTATTCAAAATGAGCCTCTGAGGGACATTTTACATTCAAGCCACAACAAGGCTGTCCTTCTGTGTGCTGACCCGCATGGTCTCTGAAGAAGTTTACCGTCTTTTCCCTATCTTCTTTTTCTAGCTGTTCCCCATACACACACACACACACACACACACACACACACACACACACACACGCTCTAACTTTTCATTTTGAAATTAATTATGTTTATTTTGTCATTACAAAGCACTAAGGAAAGTCCCCTTCCATCCTTCACCCAGCCTCCCCTAAGGTCCACATTTTATCTTGATTACCACATCATAATTACCAACCGACGGCAAAGAGTGTTGACTCCATACTGTGAACTAACGCCGTTACAGATTTTGAATTGTGCTGCTTTTCACATTGTCTTTTTTCTGATCCGGGATCTCTCTGGTATTTAATCTTCGCGTCTCCCAACTCTCCTTCAATCTTTAACATATTCATAGTCTTTCTTTTTAAACAGCGTCCCTGGTTGGAAAACTAAAAGGATAGTCCAATAGGCTAACTGCTCCAGAGAAGGTGAGTACTTGGAACAGCAGGCAGAGAGGCAGATGTTGCCTGGGTCCATAGCCGAGCCTCCTTCTCTAACTGCTCCCTTGTCCCAGCCCTCCAAACCCTAAGGGAACGAGGGCAGTTCCCAGTGGCCATATTTCAGCTGGTGTCATGCTTTCTGGACACAGATGAATAGACAAGGGTATGTGTACAGTATGAGCTCTGCCAATCAGAGCCCATTCCCAGAATCCTGCATTGGAAGGACACCCAGTGTTGAGTGTCTGGGTCTGTGCAGTCAAGCTTGGGAGCTGCAGGTTTCCTGAAAGCTGAGGTCAGGAAAGCCATTTTGAGCAGAGTACCTGGGAATGCCGGCCACAGTCTAAGCACACTTGCTCAAACAGCCTCAAGGTGGAAAATAGCCATTGGGTTAAAGGCCAGAAAGAACGTACCAGGAAGTTGAAGAGTTTCATTTTTTTCTTTCTTTTTCATCACTTAGAAGTTTATGATAAGCCAAGGCCAATTATTTTGTAGTTTGTCCTCGGGTAGAGTTTGTCTTCCGTTTTCTCATGATTGCGACATTTTGGACAAGAATCCCACAAAAATGATCAAAATGATGTGTCTTCTCAGTATGTAACATCAGGAGCACACAATGTTAATATGTCTTATTATTAGGTTGACTTCGATGACCTAGTTATGGTAGTATCTTCTAGGGTCTGCTCACTATAAAGCCACCATTTTTCTCTTTGTTATTGATGCATATTTCATTCATTCATTAATACATATTTCACAGAGAAGGTGCTTTACCTCCATGCCTGAAGGCCTGAGTTCCATCTCCAGGCTCCACATGGAGGAAAGAGAGAACTGAGTCCAGCAAGATTGCTTCTGGCCACCACACGAGCCACCATGGACTGAGCACTGGGGGTCGAAGGCAGGGGGTGGACATACACACACACACACACACACACACACACACACACACACACCCCACATGCATACACACAAGTAAATAAAGGAAATGTAATTTTAAAATGGAAGAGCCACTGATGGACGGACGGCAAAGCCAGTGGGTGGTCAGGCCTGTCAGCAGGTGTCTCTACTCACTGAATCATCTCTGCTCTTTTAAAAATGTTTCCATCAGTATTTCATACCTGCAATATTTGCTGCTGTGTGTTTAACGCGACTTTTCTACTTCCTTCAAGAGCTACTAATTAGTATTCTGTGTAAGGAAGAGGTGTCCTGCTTCTAGTCCTAAAATGAACTGATTCAGAGCACTATGAACCCATGGATACTTATTTCATTCCATAGGTTATGATCTAATACTATCATTATTTTGCTGTTCAATTTGTCCTAGGTTTTTTCCTGACTACTTTTACATTTTTCTCCATCCTTATTTTTTTTTAAGCCACTTCACTCTATGGTGACTTTGTATTTATCTGTTTGGGTTCTGGGGGAGAAAGTTAGATATATAAGTGGTTTGTTTTCACTGTACATATTAGAAACTTTTAGCCATTACTTCTTCAAATATTTTTTTCTCTTTACCTAAGGAAACACCAGTTAACATGTGTTAGATTAAATGATATCTTCCACACGGCTGAGGCTCAGGTTTGGTTCTGTTTTTGAGCTCTGGGAATGGACTCTTAAGATGTCACAAATCCCAGACAACAGATGCGCCACTGAGCACAGCCTCGTTTGTCTTCAGCCGGTCTATCACGATTGCTTGTCTTGTACGCTAGTCTCTTGACCTCTCTTCATGATCTCTTATCCGTCCTTTGCCTCTCATGATTGTGTTGAGCTTCTCTGGGAAGAACTGTCATTTCAGACATTGTATTTTTTTGTCCTACTTTTCAAACTGTGGTATTTTCTTTTCGTTCCCTTTTTGCTTCCAATTTCTCTGTTGAGAGTCCTCATCTCTTCAACCATCAGTCGGGTCCCTGTTCCTCTGTAAGTTTTTAAATCTGTTTACGATAGTTGTTTAAAATTTTAGCCGGGCGGTGGTGGCATGAGCTTTTAATCCCAGCACTCTGGAGGCAGAGGCAGGTGGATCTCTGTGAGCTCGAGGCCAGCCTGGTCTACAGAGTGAGTTCCAGGACAGTCATGGATACACAGTGAAACCCTGTCTCTAAAAACAAACAAACAAACAAAAACAAAACAAAATTCTAGTCAGCTGGCCCTGGGGAGATGGCTCAGTAATGAAGTGTCTTCCACAAAGCATAGAGACCTGCATTGGACCCATAACACCCACAATTTAAAGAAAAGAAAAGGAACAGGAGAGGAAAAGGAGGTGTGGCAGGAGACAAGAAGCTCTCTAGGGCTTACTAGCCAGCTAGTCTCCCCAAAATAATGAACTCCAGGTTCAGCTGGAGACCCTATGGCAATAAAGAAACGAAAGACAACATCTGATGTTAACCTCTAGCCCCTACATATATGTGCTCATGCACACACATGCACAACATTCTTATTAGCTAATTCTGTTTCACCTAAGGGTCGGTTTCTCTTGGGTTTTATTTGACTGTTCTATAAATATTAATTTATGTATTATAATATAGTATATAACTATAATTATTAATTATATAATATTGATTCAGTTTCCAGTGTCTCCACATTCATTCTTTTTATTATTTTTCATTTTATTTACTATTGTTGGAGAAGGGGCACGTGTGTGCTATTGCACATGTGTGGAGGTCAGAAGACAACTCTTGGGAGTTGGGTTTCTCCCTCCAAGGATCTAGGGTTCAAACTCACGTCTCTAAGCTTGCTCAGACATCTTACTAGCCTTTTGTTCTGTGTTTGTTTCATTGTTTTTTTGTTTGTTTGTTTTTTGATACAAGGTCTCCCTATACCATGCAGGCTAACCCTAGACTCACAATCCTCCTGCCTCAGCCTCCTCATACTGAGGTTACAAGAATACACTACCACGCCTACCTCAGTTGCCAATCCCTATTCCTTCATGTACATAGTGTAACCTGCTGTGAGATGTCCTGTATGCTATAAATATATGTTGCTATGATTGATTGATAAATAAAATGATGATTGGCCAGTAACCAGGCAGGAAGGATAGTGTAGGCGGGACAAGGAGGAGAATTGTGGGAGGTGGAAGGCTGAGGCAAGGAGACGCTGCCAGCCGCCTCAAGGAGAAGCATGATGTAAGATACAGTAAGCCATGAGCCACGTGGCAAGGTATAGATTTATAGAAATGGGTTAATTTAATATAGCAAGAAGCCTGCCACGACCATACAGTTTATAAGTAATAATAAGTCTCGGTGTGTTTACTTGGGGGACCTGAGTGGGAGAGATTTGTCCCAACTGCCGGCAGGCCAGGACACAGGAAAACTTCAGCTACAGTAACCATCCATGTATAGGTATCTTTGGTGCAAAGAAGTGTTCCAGATTTGGGTCATAGCAACACATTATCCAATCCTATTTGTTTTGGTTTACATCTCTGGGACTACAATTCACGTGGAGCATCTCCTCATGTTCATATTTACCATGGAGTGGGTTGTTCACTCTAGAACATCATCCTTATTCCTAGGGCATGAGCTTTCCAGGGAGTCACCTAAGTGAGAGCTCATCACCCTGGCTGGGCTGACTCCCCCACCCCCCAACATCTCCAAGAGGTGGGCAGCAGCCTCCAGTGTCTATTATCATAAAAGCCATAGAGAATCCCCTGAGTGCACATGCATCCCATCCCCCAACCCAAAGACCCTAGGGAACACCCAGGTGGACTTCTGAGGGCATCTCCCCACTTAGCTTCTTCATCTCTAAAGAGCAGTTTCCACAAATCACATCCTCAGCAGCCCTGAACTCTGCCCTTATGTTCAGTGGACCAGCATGCACTTCTCTCAGTCTCAAGGTAGAAAGCTAGACAAATAGGGCTCACTTTGTGCGCTTCCCTCCTTCAGGAACTACTGTGTTACCCCTCCATTTCATTCAGAACCTATATACAGTTTCTTGGATAGTTTGCCCAACTTCATTGATACATCACTGTAGGGAGCAATTCTGTGTCAATCACTGTCAGGAGTAGAAGCTGAGATTCTGTAGTTATTTACCCTCCTCAACCAGTGCTGAGCAAACACACAGATGCTGTGGGAGCAGGGATTGTCTTCACATTCCATGGCAGAGCCTCTGTAAATAAGAGTCTATCTGTTATTCTTCATCACAACACTCGATAGTTGATCTTAACAATTACAAGTCCAGAGAGATGGCTCGGCATCAGAGAAGGGCATCTGCCACCAAGCCTGACAACCTGAGTTCAATCTCTGGGACTCCTATGATAGAAAGAGAGTACCAGCTCCTACTAGTTGTCTGTTGACCTACACACACACACACACACACACACACACACACACACACACACACACACGGGGGAGGGGGTGTATGTGCCCCACACACAATAAATAAAATATCAAAAATCGCTGGGCAGTGGTGGCACATGCCTTTAATCCCAGCACTCGGGAGACAGAGCCTAGTGGATCTCTGTGAGTTCGAGGCCAGCCTGGTCTATAGAGCGAGATCCAGGAAAGGCGCAAAGCTACAAAGAGAAATCCTGTCTTGAAAAAAAAATCAAAAATCAAAATAATCTTAACAATCTACTGTTCCAACAAAGATATTGGAGAAAAGCCTGTCCATCCTGTGATGTAACCACGTCAGCAGGCAGGACCATGGAGGAGCATCCAAGGCACAGCAGGGAGAAGCTGTATACAAGATGCACTAAAGAGGCAAGCATCACACAATACAGTCCCTTACCCAACTCAGGCTGGCACCAAAAGAGTTCCTTTCACAGCCCCCAAATCCTGTCCACACTGAGCAACCCTACTCCTGTTCAGTTCCTCATTGTTGCTGTTGTAAGTCGGAAGAAACATATTCATGGCCACATCTTGGACTTTTCATATTCAGAGATCAAGGTTAATCCCTTTATATAAAGAGTCAGCGGTCTGCGTGGAGGTCCTCACCCTACCTACTGGTTATTTCACTTGTCATGTATCTACTTATCTTGTTGCTGCGACAAAAGCCATTTAAAGAAGGAGAGGTGTGCTTCAGTTGGAGGGTCTGGTCCATCGTGATGAAGACGTTATGGTATCAGGAACTTGAGGCAGATGACCTGATTGCAACCACGGTCAAGAAGCTTGTGCTCAGTTCACCTTCCTCCTCTTTAATTCAGTCTAGGATCCTAGCCCATAGAACAGTGCCAACCACAGTTAAAGTGCACCTTCCCACGTCCACGAACCTCATCCAGAAAACCCTCACAGCACGCCCTCAGACTTGTTTCCATGGCGATTCTAAGTCCCATAAAGTGGACAGATCAAGATTAACCACCACAGGATTTTGAAAAGGCCATCAAATCCTCTCTACACTCTTTTTTTCCAATCTGTAAAAATAACTACCTGTTTCCTGTGCTTTTCCCCTAGTGTCTACCGATCTCCCACACACACACCTGATCCCAACCCACACTCAAGGCTGCTTGGTTCTGTGAGACCATGGTTAGGAAAACCCTCTAACTGGCAGAGCACAGAGGAATATGTTCTCAGTTTTATTATTTGTGGAAAGACTGCAGACCTCTTGGTGAAAATCCACTCCTCTGGTTGAGGATACTAAGTGTGATGTAGCTTATTGGCTCATAGGCTTCCTCCTACATGCTTGGCAGAGGATCTCCTTCTGTCCATTGAAATGACCCAGCTGTTCCTTGGCCTGCAGAAGAATGAGCTTTTCAGAGTTCACACTGATTTAAAAAAAAAATGGCCTAGCTTAGAATTTCTCTGTTCTGGAAGCTGTCTTAGAAAGTACCCATGGAAGTGATCAAGGAAATTGGGAGGAACGAACTCAGCATTATCAGTCACTCACCCACATTAGGAAATGTTGGCCATGTGCCAGATGGCCCCCAGGATGCTGAGGATGCAATGGCAAAGGGCCCTGGGAAATCCACCTCAGGCTCAAAGAGAAACTGCACCCTCGTGGAGCCAGCCCTTCCTCTGCTGAGAAAAAAAAGGGAGAGCCCCAGAACTTGCCATCCCAGCTCCACATATATGTGACAGTCTCGTCAAGCCTGAATTGAAGCTCTGTGCCCACAAGGACATCCCATGGCAACCCATGCCACGTCCTGAGAGTCATTCCTAAACCTTCCACAGCTAATCCTCGAGAAGGAAGATGCCTCCTTCTGATGTGGGCTACTCCTTGCCTCCAAATTTGTCCTGGCCCCAAATTCTTGTTCTGGTGCCTCCCTAAGTCCTGTCCCCACACACCCAGGGTCTAGCTCTAGGAAAAACAAATCTGCTTCCCAGCTCCCCGTATGCATTGTAGACTTCTCAGGTATTCCTTAGTCACCTGCCTAAGAGATAACTTGGTGAAATGACTCGGTAGACGCACCTGTGACTAAGCCTGACCAACTTTGACCCCCCCAGGCCTCCATGGAGGAGATGACCTTCACACCTAAGTGGCGACCCATGCACACACAGATAAATGATTTCTGACTAAAAAGGGAGAGTGTTGGAGATAGAATTTTAATCTCAGCTTCACAACTTACCTTGGCAAGTTCTTAACTGTCCTAAACTTCTGTTTCCTCCCTATCAAGTGGGACTGAAGTGACAGTCATTTAGCTCCGGAGCGGGCATGTAATAAGTGCTCAGTGAGCTGAGGCTGCTGTTCCCCTTAGGACCAATCCACTTGGGCTTGTTGTTGTTTAGATGAGGTCTAGCTGCCCCCATCCAAGAGGCCTTGAAATGGAGCCTCATGGAGGTCCCAGTCACTGGAGGAATGCTTCACACATGACCAACTAATAATAGCAAGTCCCCTAAGATCCTTTGGTATTTTTTTCTAAGGAAGTTATTATAAAAAGAGCAGGTCTGGCTTTATCCAATGCACTTCTCCCAGCAGAAGAGGTACTGATCCCCCAACACCACTTCCTCTTTGCCATCCGCCATTTGCCATAGGGACCTCTAGAACCAAGCTAGTGCAGACACTCTGCCTTTGAGCCTCTGTAACTGCGAGCCAAATGAATGTTTTCTCCATATAACTGTAGAGATGAAGTGATGACTGATAGGGTGCTGGGTTCTCAGTGTAGCCCCAACTGCCTGTAAGTCCGGAAGCCAATTGCTTTATTGTTGTTGACTGTCATTAGCTGTCCCTTCCCGCCAGTGCTGGCTGAATTGAGGCAGGAGAGTACTGTAAGCTATCACACTGTCAGTTCATCAGTGCAGGGCAAACTCACCAAAGATCTGGGTCAGGTCTTCTGTCCCTATGCTAATTAATCCTTGGAGGAGCCAGTGGCTATTCCTTAGCCCTTAAGTAGTGCTGCTGAGATAAGGCCCCTTGTCCCAAGCACTGGAGAATTTACCTCTTCTGAAGCCAGGGGGATTTTCTTCACCTGGAGAGTGTCGGGAGCTTTGTGAACCCTCTGTAATAGGCAGAAGCTTGTGTGGTGTCTATATTTCCAGGGAGAAAGCTAGACTTTACCTTTCACCGGCTTCTCAAGTGGTTGTGTGACCTCAAGAGTTAAGAAGAAACACAGAGAAAGAACCCTGGCATCTACGGCCCTATGATACTGGAAGGCCTCACTCTAACCACTGTCCACAGTGTAACTGTGATTTTTGCCACTCTGCCAGCCTCTCTGTAGAAGCAGGACCTAGTCAGTGGCTCCCCAAGTCCCTTGACACTTCCCTCCAAGAGTCTTCTCCAAAGCTAGGGCTCTAGTTCACTTCACTATGCATACACAGGACCCAAGGTTTGATCCCCAACACCACAAAAAAAAAGAGGTGGGGGGTGACAGGAGTTAGTTCCATAGGTCCCCAGGCAAAGGAATGGCCTGCTTCCTTCCCATCATGCCAGTCTACTTTCCCTTACCATGATGGGCTCCTGAGCCAGGCCCTCCCTCCAGAGTTTCTCCTGAGGGTAGGAAAGAGAAACAGAGAGCATCCACCATATTTTGCATTAAATACTGACCATCTCCTGTAGTCCTAATAATAGCCCATCTTTTTGTTTGTTTATTTGGTTGGTTGGTGGGTGGGTGGGTTATTTGAGATAGGATTTCTCCGTAACTGGCTATCTTGGAACTCAATTTGTAGACCAGGCTGGCCTCAAACTCACAGAAATCCACCTGGCTCTGCCTCCCAAGCACTGGGATTAAAGGCATGCACCACCATCAGGCTATACTAGGCTATCTTATAGAGATGGAAATTGAGCCTGGGAGGTATGAAAAGGTGTTTATTATGTTCACTATTATTCTATTACCTGCCATTTATTTTGCAGTATTTGGGGCTAGATACTATGCTGAACATTTTTTTCCCATAATACTTCTTATTTTCAGTGAACACAAAATAGACACAAAAATCCTGATTCTACGTGAGCAAAAATGAGGCCTCAGAGAGACAGGGTAATTAGCTTCAGAGCACCCAGGTAGTTAGTGGCAAAGACGGGATTAAAAACGGATCTGTCTGTCTGACTTGGCACTCACCCTACAATCCAGTCTCCTTTGTTGTAAATATGGTACAAGGTGCCAGACACCTTTGACTGTTCATTGTGACTTGGTGGGAAAAGCTCCCATCTTTTGGCTAAAACATGCCTGACCATCATGCTTTCTGAGATAAAACTGAGAAGCCCATAAAGAACTGCGGTGCAGCCCAAGCCAAGACCAGGAATTCTGTGCCACTGACCCCAGGAGGCACCTAGGGCCAGTCATGTCCCACCCTCCCACCCCCACCGGCTGCTCTATTTCTAGGTCTTGACCACTTCCTGTCTTGGCTATTACAAGAAGTCACCAGCTCTGCCTGGCTGAATGCTGATACGGGCTCCGGAAAAAGCCGGGCATTAGACCAAGGTCTGGGTGAAACAGAGCACCGTGGGGATTCAGCTTTTCCCTGAAAGGATGACAAAGAGTCGGGTGACCGTCAGTTTGGAGCAGAATCTCCCACAGCAGCATACCTCACTTCCCTGTGCCCCTGGCTGTTTCCACCCCGGGAAGACCTGTAGTCCTCAGACTGGGTCTGAAAGCCATGAGGAAGTCCCCAGGAAGGAAGAGAGGGAAAGAGCCATCCTTTGCTACTTTTCCAGGCAGGAGGACCCCCGAGCTCACTACCTTCCTTTGTCCATCCCTTCTCTCTATTCTTGTGCTCCATCGCCCTCCGACACTCGGGGGCTCGCACTCCCACCCCCGGGGCTGTCTTCATCTGCCATCCTCATCCTGTCTCTTGGGTTCTTCCTTTGGACCTTTGGCTCTCTATCTAGACCCTCACGTCCGCCCCCTCTGTGCTCAGAGGATTCTGCGTGGTAAGCCTTCAGACCCAGACTATCCTAAGTCAATGAGCACCCGATTTTCTACGCTTTCCTTTGCCGACATCGTAAAAATGAACTCACGTCGTCTACCTTTTCTGAAGTACTAAAGTGATGTGCTGGACAAGATGTAAGCTGGTGGAGAGAGAGAGAGCAGCAACATTTCCGCAGCTGCCGGGCACTGAGGGCTCCTTAGATGCCAGGCATTGTACTGTCTGCCTACATCAGAAGGATCCCACACTCTTGAGCTGAGGACCACAACCTCAAAGGGAATTACAGAACTGAATGTGAGGGTCCCAGAAAACCTGGCAACAGAACGAGATTTTTTTTTTAATGTGATATGACCAAAAATTAATTCGAAACCAAACACATTACGAATCTGAGCTGTTTCTGGCGGTTCCCGCCCATGCTGTGTCACGTGATCTACTGCAGGTTTGGTTCTGAACATATAATATGCACATTTTCAGACTTCACTTCCCATCACACCAGGCTTCAATGAATGTTGCCTGAAACACTTTTAGCTCAGATTAGAGACATATGCTGCTTTTAAAATAGTATTACATTTATTTGTTTATTGGGGTGGGGGGCTGCATGCATGGAGGTCAGGGACAACTTGGAGGACTCAGTTCTCTCCCTTCACCACACAGATCCTGAGGACTGAACTCCAGTCATCAGACTTGGCAGAAAGAGCCTTTAGCCTCTGAGCCATCTCAGCAACCCAGGACATATGTTATTAATTACAATGTTTCTTCTGTGTATACAAAGTTATCCATTTTTATAAAAACATGATAGCTTGTGGAAAACAAAGGCTTTACATATTTTCCTACTATCCACACCTCAATATGTATCCAATTAGTATACCTTTTGTTTGGACTGTGTTAGAATGTTTAATTCTAAAATTTGCAGTTTGAGTTGCTGCCATGCCTTTGATTTAAGAATCATTAAAGGGTGGTTAAGGATGTAGCTCAGTCAGTAGAGTGCTTGCCTAACATGGGCAAAGCCCTGGGTGTGGTGACCATCACACTTCCAGTCTCAGCACTTGGGATGTAGAGGCAGGAGGGTCAAGGCTGAAGGTCAGCTTCGGCTATGTGTGTTGAAGTCAAAGGACCTCCTCGTCTCAGAGTCGACTGGCAGCTCTGGTGGAGAGTCAGCTTTCCTCGGGGATTTGGCCCCTGGGAGGCTGCCCATGGTCCAGCAGGTGGCCCTACATCCATGCACACACAGGCAGCGCTAAGGGAACTCAGAGGGTTCGAGAAAGAAGAGCTCATGAAGTGGGAAGGAAATGGTGGTGGGGAAGAACTGAAGGGGAGGAATAGAAAGTGAGTTTGATAAAAAATGGTATGTGCATGCATGAAGTTCTCAAACAGTCAAAAAATTAATTAACTGGTCAATGATTTGGGGGTTGAGATTGGAGCAAATTTCCAGCAATTTCTGAAATGGTCTTGAATATATTTCTGCCATTTTGTACTATGTATTGGTATAAAGAGTACCCTCAGCTTCAACAATTATAAAATCAAAATATCAATCAATTCTGGAAAACACTGAAGATGATCTACATTTTTCTTAATTAAAATTAGGCATGATATAATTATCCACCTAAAAATAACCAAGTGCATCTATCTCATTTATATGCAAATTGGCTTTTATCTTTAGTAAATGCCAAAGAATTGTTTTAAAGTGCCTCTCTTTATGATTCCATGTGGGTGCTGAGAATCAAACCAGGATCCTCTGCAAGAACAGCAAGTGTTCCTAACCACTGGGCCATCTTGCCAGTCCATCCCAGTTTCCTTTTTCAGTGCCTCTCTTACATTTGTCTTCTACTTGGTACCATTTTACATGTGTTGTGCACATACAAGACCTAGTATTCCTTAAAGGCAAGAATTCGATGCTATTCAAGTTTACCAAGAACCCCAAAGTCCAGGCAAACTATCAGCCACCGTCGTAAGAAATGAGACACTAGCATATATCATAAAGGCCATATTCTAATTCAGTAGCTAGGAAGGCAGGCCAGGTGTGGTGGTGCACGCCTTTAATGCTAGCAGGGGCAGGTGGATTCTATGAGTTCAAGGCCAGCCGGGTCTACAAAGTGAGTTCCAGGACAGCCAGGGCTACACAGAGAAACCCTGTTTTGAAAAACAAAAACAAACAAACAACAATAAGAGCTGAGAGGGAGAGTGACGAAGTGGTGAGCGAGGCTCTGGGGTTGTTTCCAGGAGAGGGAGGGAAGAGAAGAGACAGAGAAGTAGTTCTAATTCAAACAATATCAACAAGAAAATACGTTGAATAAATAGCAAGGTAATGCATAAACTCTAGCTACATTGCAACTAATAGCTGCGGTTTTTTATGCTAGATCTTTGACCCTCTTTTCTTAACATATGGAGCACGAGGAGGCTGAGTTGAGCTGGCTGCTATGGGTGGGGGATAGAATGAAGAAGGGGCGGGACCAAGGACGCCATTATTTGAACCTCCTCTGCCCCCGGTCTGGGAAGGTGAAATCAGACCAGACTAGTCAGTCAGACTGCTGCTCATGTTCTCTCACGCCAAAGTCTCCCAAGGAAAACTGAGACACTCTAACTCCCTGTGCCTACATCAGCTCAGTTGCAATGTGACACTTCTGTCTCCAACAACTCATACCATATATGACCTATGCAAATGCAAAATGATTAAGACTCTTTACAAGTAGAGGCTGGAGAGATGGCTCAGAGACTAAGAGTATGTACTGCTGTTGATGAGGATCAAAGTTCAATTCCCAGTGCCCAAACTGGATGGCCCACAACCAGCCATAACTCTAGCTCCAGGGGATCAAATGCCTCTGGCCTGTGTAGGCATCTCCACTCACATGCACAAACCTACACACAGACACACTTGTGCACATAATTAAAAAATAAATCTTTGAACATACATATGCTCTTTTGTGTATGACCAAATGTTTGTGCGATGGGAATTACTCTTGTTTGGCAATAGATACAACCCTAAAGAAAAGTTAAACCGGTAGGAGAAGGTGCGTGTAAGTGCCAAGCGTCAAGAAGATGGGGAAGGAGACTTCAGACGGTGTCTGAGGCGGGAAGCCCAGAGCAAGCCCCTGGACTCTGAAAAAAGAGCACTGGAAAAGTGACCTCAGTAAAAGGAGAGTCTGCATCCTCACTCCAGGTGAGGGACATGTGCCCTATATAGATCCAGAAAGTTCTGGAAAGAGGCGCACTGGGCATGGTTACAACCATGTGTAATTCTAAGAAGACAGGAAGCAGAAGCAAGGAAGAAGAAGATGACTGCAAGCTCCTGAGCAGGCTGGCTCTGTGGTGAGACCGCCTCAGAACGGATGCAGAGGAGTGCGGTAAAAATGTCCCCCCACCACCACCACCACCACCTCGCGGCCAAAAGTGAGAGCCCAGGAGAAAGAACTGCCAATGCCTCTCTAAACCAAAGTGGGGGGAAGGGTTGGAAATGAAGCACGATCTGAGCTGTTGTCAAGTTCATGGTGGCCTGGGAGGAAGACCAGCCTGGCCAGATGCAATGTCAAAACATCCAGCAAGATAAACAGAATCCCACAAAGGCTCTAAACAGCACTTCTTGACCTTTTATGGATCTCTGACCCCCTGGAAAATATGATAGCAAAGCACAAAGCCTCTTCTTGGAAAAGGAGCACACATGCCCCTGCAAGAGTCTTTTATGGTTAAGAATCCCTGTTCCTACCACAAAAGGAATGAACGGTACTTGGCAGGGAAATTCTAACAATGTAGTTTGCAAACAATTAAACAAGGAAACAGGTGAGAAAGGATTCCACAGAGGCTGGTAAGGCTGAAGGAAGAGATCCTGTGACATTCTTTTATACAACACCAGGACGGGGACAGCTAAGAGCTACTTACCGGCTTAAAGTTATGGCAAGGATCTGAAAACTAAAGCCTCAGAGACCTGAGTTCAACACGAGACTTAAACACATTATTAAAGGCTGGGAAGATAGCTCAGTCAGTAAAATGTCTGCCCCACAGACATAAGCACCTGAGTCTGGATCCTCGGAACCCACATAAAATTGGCATAAGATAGCCTGGGCCTGTAACCCCAATTCTGGGGTGGGGAAGGGGAGCAGACACAAAAACAAGCAGATTCCTGAAGCTCCTTGGGCAGCCAGCCTGGCCAATCAATGAGTTTCCCCATTCAATGAGAGACTCTGTCTCAAAACAGAATTGTGTGGGCGGGGGTGGGGGTGGGGGGGTGCAGGGGGACGGGGACGGGACTGGACGGGACACAACAACTGGTGTCTACCTCTGGCCTCTACACCCATGTGCACACTCGTGCACAAACACACACCATTAAATAAACAAATGATAAATAATTTTAATGTCAAAAGTGGCAAACATGATTTTACCTATGTCCAGACCAGAGCAGGACCAGAACTCCACAACCTCTATTTTTACCTTTGTTTCGTCTTTCCTGACAATGGGCGTCATAATATTCAGACTTTAAATATGAAAATGCAGTCCACGGAAGAGTGGTTTTCAACCTTCCTAAATGCGGTGGCCCTCTAAGACTGTTCCTCATGTCACGGTGAGCACCAACCATAAAACTGATGTTGTTGCTACTTCCTAACTGTAATTTTGCTGCTGTTATGAATCATAATGTAAATATCTGCTATGTGAGTCTGGAGGCCACGCCCCAGGTGTTGAGAACCACTGACTGGGAGGGAAATGAGACGAGAGGTAGAACAAACTGGCCTGAAACCAGTACCTGCTGGAGTGCTTGGCCGAGAGGAAATTCCAACTTGTGTTTTCAGGAATGGGCTAAAATGTTGTCAAAACTTATTTTTATCTCTAAGTGTGGGGGAAAGGGTATGTGCACATGAGTGCAGGTGTCTGCAGAAAGCGGGGTGGGGGTGGGGGTGGGGTGTTCAGATCCCCTGAAGCTGGAGTTGCAGGTGGTTGTGAGCTGCCCAGGGTGCTGGGACCTGGTGCCCAGGTCATCTGCAAGAGCAGTACACTCTTAATTGCTCAGCTGCCTCTCCAGCTGACTCTTAGAGGGTCAGTTTGGAGATACAGAGCAGCAGGCAGAAACCTTGGGGACCTACTGGGGAAAAAATATAAGTGTTAGGGCTTTTCCTACCTTGGTTTCATGAGCACACATCCCTTCCCATCCTCTTGGTCCCTTTTTCTTCCCATCTCCTTACCCCTCTCAAGTCCTAGTCTCGATGCTTTTCCTCACTCTTCTTTCACTGTTCTCTCTTTTTAACCAAATCTTAAAATCCAAGGCAATGCATATAGTTCTTGCCTTTAAAAAATAAAACAAACAAACAAACAAAAAAACTTTAGGCTTGACCCTAGGGTGATATGCATTCTAGGCAGGCAGTTTACTGCTGAGTTCTATTCCCAGCCACATATTTATTGTTTGTTTATTTATTTATTTATTTATTGGTAGTGTTTCATATGGCTCAGATTAACCTGGAACTTACTATGTAGCCAAGGATGACCTTGAACCTCTGAACTCCTGTCCCTGTTTCCTGAGTGTTGGGATTACAAGGGATGACTACCATGCCTGATTTGGGTTTTTGCTTGTTTGTTTGTTTGTTTGTTTGTTTTTACTTTTTTTTCAGACAGCATCTTGCCAACTAAATTGCCCAACTGGTCTCTCACTTCAGCCTTCTGGAGCTGAGACATAAGTGATTATCACCATCCTGTCTATCTACATTTGCTACACCTATTTCATAAAGTCCTCCCTCTTCCTCCTCCTCCTCTTCCTCCTGCTTCTCCTCTTCCTCCTCCTCTTCCTCCTGCTTCTCCTCTTCCTCCTCCTCTTCTTCCTCCTACTCTTCTTCCTCCTCCTCTTCCTCCTGCTTCTCCTCTTCCCCTCCTGCTTCTCCTCTTCCTCCTCCTGCTTCTCCTCTTCCTCCTCCTCCTCTTCCTCCTCCTCCTTCTCTTTTTTCTTCTCCTCCTCTGATTTCTTGTTGCTCTGGGCCTTGACCCTTCCTTAATCCTTAGAAACACTCTCTTCTGTCTTCTAGCATAGCTTTACTTTCACATGTACATTAGTTTCCTTTGGGTAGAGTATAAATTCATAGAAGGAGAAGCCATGAGTGACTTTTTATCCTGAAGAATCTACATGTGTGCATTCATAATTATTTTCTTTACTGAGTATCTCTCACCACTTAAGGTTCAAAGCACATATACACAAGATTATTTTTATCCAACTCAAGCATGAGGAGCTGAGTTCAGATCACTAGGGCCCACATCCAAAAAACATATTCAGCAGCCTACCTCTGTGTCCTAGTTAGGGTTATTGTTACTGTGATGAAACACCATGACCAAAAGCAAGTTGGGGAGGAAAGGGTTTATTTGGTTTACACTGCCACATTGCAGTCCATCATTGGAGGAAGTCAGGACAGGAACTTGGAAGCAGGAGCTGATGCAGAGGCCATGGAGGGGTGCTGCTTACTGGCTTGCTCCTCACAGCCTGCTCAGCTTGCTTTCTTGTAGAACCCAGGACCACAAGCCCAGGGGTGGCACCACTCACAATGGGCTGGGCCCTCCCACATCAATCACTAATTAAGAAAATGCCCCACAGGCTTGACTATAGGCCAGTCGTATGGAGGCAATTTCTCAATGGAGGCTCCTAGCTCTCTGATGACTCTAGCTTGTGTCAAGTTGGCATGTAACTAGACAGCATACTCTGCAATGCCTGTACTAGGGAGGGAGAGATAGGGGATCCCTGGAGCTCACTCTCCAGCTAACCAGTGGGCTCCAGATTCAGGGAGAGACCCAGCCTCAAAAACATAAGGTAGAGGGAAGGCCAGACAGCTCATCAGTTAAGAGCTTGCTGCTCCTCCTGAGTTCAGTTCCCTGAAGCCATGTCAGATGGCTCACAACTACCTGAAACTCCAGATCCAGGGGATCTGACACCCACAGATGCGCACGCACACACACACAATTAATTAAGTGTAATTACCTACCCTCTTACCTTACAAGCTATGGGACTAAGGCAAAGTGGGTTCATGATTTAGGAATCAAACTGGGTCATGCCGGGAATCCGTATTTCCACCACAATGTCCTCTCTGTGACCCTCATTGCAAAACCTTGTAATGAAGCTTGCAGGCTAACTAATTGCTGTGATTCTTTTAAAATAAACAAGACCTCCATGTGTATAAATGCCCAAAGATTAGCTAAATGACTTCTGAAATTTCTGCCAGCCCAGGCTATGAACTTCATGTCATACTTGGGGCTCCTCGTGGAGGCACACTGTTGCAATTCCGCCATCTAGTGGTGAGAACTGGACATGGCACCTCCAGCCGTCACCAACACACTATGGTTACCGTAAAAGCCCCAGTAACCAGTTTTTTCCGGATGCCAGACACATGGTGGCACTGTGCTAAAACACTGCCTTGAGGATTATGTGACACCAGAAATCGAAAAGGTCTCTAGTTCTGATATCTTCAGCTCTCAACCTAGTGGCTCTGTTCAGGAGAATAAGCTGAGACCTCAGTTTTAAGGGGAGTGTTTATCTATGGCACTGGGGGTGGGGGGGAGAACAGGGAAGAGCCAAGCTGACTCAGATCTTGAAGGGTTAGAATAATTTTAGTGTTGCTGTTCTACTGATCAGTCAGGAAAGATGTGCTCCCTCCACAGTAGTAGCAAGTCTGAGACCCGCTCCACAAGAAGACTTCACATCTGGTTCTATAAACCTGGCCCAAAGTCCATGGCTGGGGAGATCACAGGCCCTAGAGAGAATGCTACAGCTGTCATTGTGCCAAATGGATGTGATGTGCTTGTCAAGCTGCCTTCTGCTGGCTTTCTCCACTCTTATACAATCCAGAATCCTCTACCTAGGGAACGGTGCCACCCACAGTCAGCACACCTCAGTTAATGCAATCAAGATAATCCAGACAAGCCCATGGGCCAAACTAATCTAGACAATCCCTCATCGAGACTCCCTTCCTGTGAGACTACAGATTGTGTCAAGTTGACAATTAACGTCAACCACATCACCAACCCAAAAGTATTTGAACATTTCTGTTGCTGTTGTTATTGATGGGAATTGAAGCACAGGTGCCAGATAAGAGCTCACCGCTGAGCTACATTCCCAGCCCTTGTTATTATTACCATTATATGTTAATGTTCTTGAATGGGGACAGTAACTCCCACCTCCTGGGTTGCTGGGAATGGCAGTGATTTGCTCAGTGAGGGTACAGCACAGGGCAGGTGTTCAGGACATAACGGTGTTTTTTACTCTCTCCGAAGTTTGCCTTTGTCCTCGAAGGACCCTGCCTCTTGATCACCTCATCTCTAAGGTCCACTTTTCTCATCTTCTCCCCACAGGTGGTAGAGACTGTGGGCTGGATCAGAAGTTCTGTGCAGAGTTGGGAAGCGGCGAGCAGGCAGGCCTGCTCCAAGCCAGTGTCTGCTCACTGCCTCCAGCTCATTCCCTCTCATAAGGGAAGTTCCCACAAAGCTGCCCTTCCTCTCCAACTGGGAGCAGACGGCTCCATGGGAACCTGAAGTGGGAACTTTGTTTACCGTCTTAGACCCTGGGTGGCAGAGAGCTTGGCCTTATGGACACAATCGGCCATCCTTCCCTCCTCACAGCAGCTGCCCTGAGACCCATCACTTCCCATCAATCCACAGGATGGGTCCCAAGCCAGAGCCTTCCTTACGTCTCCCCCATTGAGGTAAAAGGACAGGAAGTTCTTCTGTCTTCACATAAATAAGGCCCCAACACCACAAAGGCGATGTATTGGTCTTGCCAGTTCCTGAAGACGTTAACAGAAAAGGAAATGCTCCTGAACTCTCCTCCATGGACAAGATGGCAGAGAAGCAGCGGCCATCTCAGATCACCAGACAGCTTACACATGAGAGACAGTATAAAGGGGCTTGAGTTCCTGTGGGATTTAGTGCCACCAGCCTGGACCTCACTGGGAAAGGGAAGAATGAATGCTCTTCCATTTCTTGTCTGGTTGTTTGCTTGTTTATTGTTTGTTGCTGTTTGGTTTTCAAAGGTTTTACAGATTTCTTTCCTTTTGGGTTAGTTTGGGGGTCTGGGGGGTTTTGTTCTGTTTTTGTAACAGGGTTGTCCTGTAGCCCTGTAGCCCAGGCTAGCCCCAAACTCACAAATCTCTCTCTCTCTCTCTCTCTCTCTCTCTCTCTCTCTCTCTCTCTCTCTCTCTCTCTGTGTGTGTGTGTGTGTGTGTGTGTGTGTGTGTGTGTGTGCGCACATGTGTGTATCCTCAGAAATTAGAAGATGGCATTGGATCCCCTGGAGCTGGAGTTTAAAGTGGTTGTGACACCAGGCGGTGGTGGCACACACCTTTAATCCCAGCACTTGGGAGGCAGAGCCAGGTGGATCTCTGTGAGTTCGAGGCCAGCCTGGTCTACAGAGTGAGATCCAGGACAGGCACCAAAACTATACAGAGAAACCCTGTCTTGGAAAAAAAAAAAAGAATAAATAAATAAAGTGGTTGTGAATGTCTGGATATAGGGGCTGGGAACCAAATTCTGGGTCCTCTGGATGAGCTCTTGACCACTGAGTCATCTCTTCAGCCCCACAGTGTGAATATTCTTAACACTACTGTGGTAGTCTGAATGTAATTGGTCCCCATAAACCTATAGAGAGTGGCATACTATTAGGAGGTGTGGCTTTGTTGGAGGAAGTGTGTCACTGTGGAGGCGGGCTTTGAGGTCTCATATATGCTCAAGTCACGCCCAGTGAAATAGGCCACTTCCTGTTGCCTATGAGTTAAGATGTAGGACTCTCTGCTCCAACACCATGTCTGCCTGCGCACCACCATGTCCCACCATGATGATAATGGATTAAACCTCTGAAACTGTAAGCCACCCCATTAAATGTTTCCTTTATAAGAGTTGCTGTGGTCATGGTGTCTCTTCACAGCAACAGAAATAATAACTAAGACAAGTACTGAATTGACTGAAAAATGGTTATTATGTTGAAGTCTGTATTATGTGTTTAATCACATTTTTTAAAGCACTGGGGATCTAAGGTAATTATACATACTAAGCAAGTGTTGAATTAACACTTTCTTTTGAAGTAGGCTGTAGCCCACTGCTACATGTAGCCCAGGCTGGCCTCAAACTCACTGTGTAGCTCAACATGATCTGATCTTCCTGCCTCCACATCTCCACCACTGGCATCACAGGTATGTGAAGCCAGGACTCTGTGAGGGATCCTGACAGTCCCTGGTGTTCCTTTTCCCACCTTCTGCCTAAGGGTGATGGAGTGGAGACAGAGCCTTGTGGGGGTGGCTGCAGGCCCTTCCGAGGCCTCTCCCTCGTGTGTCTGATGCTACTATTCCTGGATCCTTGGCCTTTTGCCCTAGTCTCCCTGTTCCCAGATCAACTCATTTCTCAAGAACACGAGGCCTCGGGTGACATTATCACACTCACACACAAATTAACTCCACTAATAGGTTTTAAAAACAGCCCAGGGATTGGTGAGACTCGGTGCTGGGCTCTTTATTTACAGGGAGGGTTGTAGGTCTGAGAGGTGATAGAGCTGTGACGTGGTGTGAGCCCAAGATTCTGTGACAGCCACCATGGGTCTCTCCCTTGCTCACTCAGGGCCAAGCACCTGAAAAAGAAAAAGTGCTAGATAAAGAAAGCATGTCACCCTCCCACATCCCATGCCCTTATCAGAACCCCACATCATGGGGAGGTCTCTACACCAAGGGTTTGAAGTAAAGAGGCATAAGCCAGGGATTTTAACTTGGGGTGAGGCTTTGTCACACCCAGGAGCCTGTGCTGGGCCCAGGCCTGAAAGACCTAGGGAGAGGCAAGAGGGTGTAACAGTAAAGGTAAACAGGGCATGTCCGAGTTGGCTTTTTGTTTGTTTGTTTTTGGGGGGTTGGGGGTTTGTTGTTGTTGTTTTGCCAACATGAGTTATCTGAGAAGAAGAACCTCAGTTGAGAAAATGCCTCCATCCGAGTACCTGTGGGCAAGTCAGTAGGGTTTTTTGTTGCTGTTGTTGTTGTTTGGCTTGGTTTTTTGACTAATGATTGATGTGCAAAGTCCCAGTCCACTTGGGGAAGTGCCACCTCTGGACACCCCTGAACTGTGTAAGAAAGCAGGCCAAGCAAGCCGTGAGGAGCAAGCCAGCGGGCAGTGTTCCTCCACGGCCTCTGCTGCAGTTCCTGCCTCCGGGTTTCTGCACATTGAGTTCCTGCCCTGGCTTCCCTCGGCTTCCCTCGGTGATGGAGTGTGACCTGAGAGTTGTAAGTTGAATAAACCTTTTCCTTCCCAAGCTGCATTTGATCATGGTGTTTACCACAGCGATAGAAATGCTAACTAAGACCAGGCAAAAGACGAGGGTGCAAGAGGTTGGGCAGGAGAGACGTGAGCCAGCACAAGCTGGTAGCCCCAGGCTGACCTCCTATCTTGGCTGCACAGACCTAGCACAGAAGACTTCTAGGGCATGCGGTGTATCCATAAACTCCTTAGACCCAGAAAGGACCTTGAGGAAGAGGCAGAACTCACCCTGGAGAAATCTGGCTTTACCCGGACATGATGTGCTTGACAAAGGCTAAGGAAAGAAAACGAGAATCAGCCATAAAGTCCCCCTCGGAGCTCTGCCCTCCTCTCCACCGCTTCCTGTCACCCACACTTCCAGCCTTGCCATGCCCTTTCTGTAGGTGGGAATTCTCTTCCGAGAGGGTTTGCGGAGAAGGCAGAAGAGGGAAGAGACCTGAACTCTGCTGTATCCCTCTGTGCTGACATTAGACAGGTGACATGAACTACATCACTACATGACACCATCACTACACTATAGATCCCCGCAACTTACGAAAGGCATCAGCACGCCCACCCCCCATCTGAGGCTCAGACATGGTGGCTTGATCAAAGTCACACACATGGTTTATCACAGAGCTGTCAAGGTCCTGGGCCAATGAGATGGATCAGTGGGTAAAAGTCTTGTCACAAAACCCTGATGACCTGAGTCCAGTCCCCAGGAACCAGTGTTAGAAGGAAGTATTGTTTCCTGGAAATTGTCTTCTGACCTCTGAACACACGTGTGCCCACACCAATATGCAAATCATATATACACACACAATAATAATCATATATATACACACAATAATAGTCATATATATACACACAATAATAGTCATATATACACACACAATAATAGTCATATATACACACACAATAATAGTAATACAGATGTATTTTGATGCCCCTTCCATTATATCAGATATTCACTCCTAGGATGGAAAAAGACAGCCACAGCCCACAGCCCATCTGAGACACACATCCTGCAGCCTCTGGGCTGGCCCATCCCATCCCACATTGCTCTCTTACCAGGGGCACCCTGGGAAGCAAAGAAGGACCGTACCTTCATAATTGATGCAGCCATTGGCATCCTCCTGCCCAGACAACAGCTGTTCCACCTCCGCCTCACTCATCTTCTCTCCTGTGTGGGGTGTGGCAATGGGGTCGAAACGACAAGTGGCAGAGAACGGGAAGGAAAACAGAAGCACTCAGAAGGCTGAAAGCCCACCCTGGATCTGAGAAATGGCTAGTGCCAAGCCTCAGCAGAAGCTCTGGAAGGCGGGATCAAGTATCTCAGGGCACAGCAGCAATGGTGAAGGTAAGGAAAGAAGCCCCGAGGCCACGGCAGACTCCGAGTAACCCCTTCTCTGCCAGCTGTTCCCCTCTCCCAGCCCCTGGTACTTGCTGGGCAAACCCAGTTCCTGGGGTAGATGGGGTGAGGGGTTCCCATAGCTACCAGGGAAAGAGGCCCTGGATTAGGGTTTGCCAGAAACAGGGACCCTTAGACACACCCCACCAGACGCCACTCGGCCCCCCTTATCCTTCGGCTACTTTCGCGCAGCTTTCGTCTCTGCTGACGTACCCAGAGTAGCGAGGACGTGCCGGAGCTCAGCCCCCATGACAGTGCCGTTGCTTTCTTTGTCGAAGACCCGCAGCCCCTCCACGAAGTCCTCATAGGTGCCCTGCTCCTTGTTGCGGGAGATGTGCTGCAGGATGGGCAGGAACATCTCGAAGTCCAGTGTCTTGGAACTCATCTCTTCCAGAGCGCATGAGGGCAGACCGAGAACACCACTTGAGTCAATGCCCAGAGGAGGAGAGGGCCGAGAGGCCTCTTCCCAGCCCTGACACCGCCCGAGGCTTAGAGTGAGCCACTTGACATGTGACAGGCAGAGTCACAGGGATGGGACAACAGAATTGGAAAAAAAAACTAGAATTGGAACTCTGTACAGGTCCAGTTATTAGACCGTTCTGTATGGGTGCTGAAATATCTAAACATCAATCCAACACTAACCTTCAGGCTTGGGTTTGCCCAAAACACGCAGCACCTCTGCATTGGTGGGGTTCTGGCCCAGGGCCCGCAGCACGTCCCCACACTGCCCATAGGTGATCTTCATCTCTCCAGTTGGAGTTCGGTCAAACAGGGAAAAAGCCTCTTTGAACTCTGCAGAGAGACACCCAGCTACAGCCCCCTGCCCCAGGAGAAGGCAGTGCCTGTGGCTTCCTCAATGGAGTAGTTAAAGGACGCAGCAGTTCCCTTGAGCCACTCACTCTTCCAGGCTGTCCTTGGAAACTGCTTTTACCCCATCTTCTGACAAGCAAAGTCACCTGGGGACCCCATGACTTGTCCTAGCACTGGCCTCGGGATCCCTTCTCCCAGTCAGTTATAGAATTGGCTAGTTCCCTATTTCTCCTCACCCCACATCTTATCCCTGCCAGGAATGAGGCTTTCCAGATTTTCAGTTTGGCTCTGCCTAGGAGGGTAGGAAAGGCAGGCCGGGTCTCAGCTCCGTCCTGCTCTGCCCATTATCCCTGTCCCTGAGTGTCCTGGGAGGTGGCAGGATGTGGACACAGTTTGCAAAGTGATAAGACCTATTCCAAAGACAGCTATTATCAGGCCCACCTGTTCCCAACTGCAAGAGCTCCAGAGCCAGATGAGGTGACATTGGGGCCATAGTCAGACCACACCAGGCCTGCCACTGAACCACTGAACCACTGGTGGCTTTTGGTAAAGTGACACTTTTGTAGGTCTTAGCTTTAACTGGGGACACAATGTCCACCTGCATGTGTGGCTGTGGGAGCACAAATTGTGCCAAGGGTGTGGCTCACAGACGGAGGGAACAGACCAAGGTGCCTCTCTTGTCTCCTGCCTCTTGGGCTAGCTCAGCACAAGAAAGACCTGGCACCTTGAAGTTTGCAGAGCGGGCAGCTAAGGGGCAAAGTCAAATGAAGACCCCCGGGCCCTCTGTAATAGCCTTAGCTCTTCATCGGTTTGTTTGCTTTTGTTTCTGTGAGACAGGGTCTCGTGTAGTCCTGGTTGACCCCAAATGTGCTATGTAGCAGAGGATAACCTGGTGCTCCTGAACCCCCTGCCTCCACCTCCCAGGTGCCAGGATGATAGACGTGTCTGGCTAATTCTCCACCAATTTGGATTCAATGACTGTATTAGAATACTATGAACTGGCAGCGGCACTTAAGTCCCCTCAAGCCGTGGACAAAGGAGGGGACAACCGCAAGTGACAGCAGACTGCTGTCACTGATGGCGCAGCAAAGAGCCCACGGTGGAAGCCCTGTTCCGGAATGTGCAAATCTGGTCGGGAAGAGAAGTCATCTGCTGGAAGCTAGCTCCTACAGCGGTAAAGCAGGTCAACAGCGTGAACCAAAGACTGCTGAGTTACGTGAGAGGGGGCGCCCCTCCCCCGCCGCTGCCTTTAATCCTTTCCAGGTACTTTAGAACTGCTTGGTTCCTTATGAATTACTTACAAATTACTCCACAGTCAAAGCAGAGTGCCCCAGATTTAATTACATACAATTCCTCCTGCTGGGGATCCCAGTGGACACATGAAAACACCAATGTTTAGAATTACAACTAGCCATTGGTACAGGGGCCGCCACATCAAGTGGTGACACACGGCAGTAATGAGGCAGCCGCCTCAGGAGACAAAGAGCCTCGTGGTGGAAGCCCTGTTCTAGAAGGTTATGCAAATCTGGCAAGGGATCAGAGAACTCAACAGCTGGAACTTCCTGTGGAGGGGGGGAGGGTGCAATAAGGAAATTGGAGCCATAGCACCCAGAAAATACAAAGCTCAGAACAATGTGGTAACTAGCTCCAGATAGATGAAGGGTGGATGTAGACAAGATGCTGAATAGTCACAAAATTTCAGAACTGAACAGACCCAAATATCCTCGCTTTAAATAAAAGAAAATTAACTTTTGTAGAAGTGACTACAGGCCTGGAGGGATGGCTCAGTGGTTAAGAGTGCTTAATGCTCTATCAGCCAAGGTTTGAAACCCAACATCCACATCAGGCAGCTCACAAAAGCCTGTAAATTCAGCTCCAAGAGATCTGATGCCTGCTTCTGGCCTCCATGAGTGCATATGCACGCACACAAACATAAAATGAACTTGGAAGAAGATGGGGAAGTGAACAACACCTTATGGCTCGTAGTGGAGGAGCTGGTGACAATAAAATAGTCCCCTGATTCCCAAAGAATGTTCTTCTCATCATAACACAACAAAACCGTCGGCTGGGACTGGGGATGTAGCTCAGTCAGTAGAGAGCTTGCCTAGCATGGGTGAAGCCTTGGGTTCAATCCCCAGTACTCCATAAACCAGGTGTGGTCATACACACTTTTAACCCCAGCATTTGGGAGGTGGAGGCAGGAGAATCAGAAGTTCAAGGCCATCATCAGTTAAAAGTGAATTTGCAGCCAGGCTGGGTTAATTAAGACCCTATCTTAAGAAAAAGAAAGAAAGAAAATCACTCACCAGTAGCCACAGCTTCACCAAAAAGCACATGGAGAGACAACAGGGATGAAACTTAAAGAAGAAACCATCATAATCCAACATGAAGTGCTGTGGAACAATTCTTTTCTATACTATAAATATGTATTACTCTCATTTGCTAATAAAAAGCTGATTGGCTGATAGCTGGGCAGGAAGAGATTGAGCTCTAGAGCCAGACTAAGAAAACTCTGGGAAGAGGAAGAGCAGAGTCAGAGAGTAGACTTCTAGGTGCAGAGGGGAGGAGATGAACAGCCATGTAGCAGAGTGTAAATAAGGAATAAGGGTTAACTTAAAATCTAAGAGCTAATTAGTAATAAGCCTGAGCTATTGGCCAAGCATTTATAATTCATATAAGTCTCTGTGTGTTTATTTGGGACCAGGCAGTTGAGACAGGAACCATCTGTCTACAATGAAGAGAAGCGGCTTCAGAGTCAGGGTATGAAAGGTTACAAAGAGCTAAACCCCAACCTGAAAACTTCAGGGAGAGCGGAACTCAACCAGCTGTCTTGGTGAGCTTTCCGCCACGATTTCCCTTGGGAGATGGGAGACTCTGGTTATTGAGTGAGTTTCTAGTCCTCGCTGGTGCTGTGGGTTTGACACAGCTACAGACACACGTGTTAACTAGAAAGCACTAAGAATTTCACAGTGTCCACCAAACTGTTACCCAACAGTGAGTCTCCATGGCGTATGACAGAAACAGATTCCTGTCACAGGTCCAAAACACATGTGTCAGTTCTCATGTTCTGTGTGTGAGTAAACCGATACCACTTTCTTAGAGGGAAATTGGCAAGAACTATCATTCATCTTACAACCCAATGTGGTCATGCTTTCACCCAGTGCTAGGAAGGCGGCCTGGAGGAAAGATGTTAATGCATACCAAATGGAAACAACATGAAGGTCTCTCTGATTGCTTAAGTACATCCACGTGTCAGAAGTCCCAAGCTTCCTCCTCTTTTAAGGTTTATTTTATTTTTAATTATGTGTGTATGCGGGTGCATGTGAGTGCAGGAGCTGAAGTTACAGGTGGTTGTGAACTGCTCTGGGACATGAACTCAGATCCTCTGCAAGAGCAGAACACACTTGTAACCACTGAGCCAGCTCTCCAACCCCTTGAGATTTATCCTAGAGTTGCATTTACTGACACTTTATATAAGATTGAGAAAATATAAATTGTCCCTATTGAAAATGAGAAGATTTGGTGACAGAGACCACAGATAGACTAGTGTACCTGCGAGTCACCACTGGCTCTGCCACTAGGGAGGGTAAGCATGTCACAGGTGCTTCATGATGAAGGAGGGAGTGCCCATAAGCTAAAGAGTGTTTCCAGTATCAAGAACAGAGAGAAGGACTTCCTGCTGTGAAATAACCCTCTTGTACACTGTAAAGATTTGGTTTAATAAAACACTGATTGGCTGGTAGCTGGGCAGGAAATTAGGTGGGAAAGCCAAACTGAGAATGATGGGAAGAAGGAGGACAGAGTCAGAGAGAGGACAGCCAGCCACTGAGGAAGTAAGACATGTAGAAAATGAGGTAGCATGCCACATACCACATGGCAAAGCATAGGTAAGAAATATGGGGCAGGGCTGGAGGGATAGCTCAGCCGTTAAAGGCTAGGCTCACAACCAAAAATATAAGAAATATGGGGGCTAGAGAGATGGCTCAGAGGTTAAGTGCACTGGCTGCTTTTCCAGAGGTCCTGAGTTCAATTCCCAGCACCCACACCATGGCTCACAACCACTTGTGATCTGGTGCCCTCTTCTGGCCTGCAGTGCAGGTGTACACACAGGCAGAACACTGTATACATGATAGATAGATAGATAGATAGATAGATAGATAGATAGATAGATAGATAGATAGATGTAAATGAAATATGGGTTGAGTTAAATGTAAGAGCTAGCTAGTAATAAGCCTGAGCTATCAGCCAAGCTTTTATAATTAATATCAGCCTCAGAGTGGTAATTTGGGAAGCAACTGCCAGATATAATCAAGCATAAGGGACAGAAAGCTCCTCCTCTGTTTACAACTTCCAGATGTCTTAACAGATTAGGGGGGATGGAGGAGAGGTAAAGACATCAGCATCACTTGATACTGAGCATCAACTCTATCTCAAGCACTCTGAAAGGACAGCTGAAAACAAAGGTCTAGAATAAGACACCCAAATCTGAATCCTGGATCCACCTCTACCGACCATGTGAGAACGGACAAGACACCCAAATTCTCTAAGCCTCATTTTTACTACCTGTTACATGGGGGCAGCGATAGCTACTACACCTCATAGGACTGTTTGAAGAATCAAGTGACTTGATCCATAGAAAGTGCCCAAGACTGTACCGAGCAGGCCTGCTGGGATGATAACAACTACTGTTACAACCAAGGACCACTGCTCCTTCTCTGGAAGTACAAGAGAACATGGGGGTGTTCGCACTCACCTTCGATCTGGTCGGCACTGAAGTCTATCTGTAGGGAAAGAAACAGGAATGAGGGCAGGGACTGCTAACGGCTTCCAAAAGGAAGTCTGGTCACCTCCAGCTGGACACTGGTGAAGAGGGAAGGACACGGATGGAGTGTAAACCAGCCTCCTGACGAATGGGCCAAAGCTGGAGATCGAGGAGCTAATGCAGCCTTCAAAGCTCTCTCAAAACCAAGAAGGCAAGTGAAAGGGTGGAGCTGCTGGAAAGTTCCACAACTAAGAGCCACTGTTGCTCCTGAAGGGGACCCACGTTCCGTTCCTAGCACCTACATGACAGCTCACAACCATCTGCCACTCCAGTACCGAGGGTTCCAGTGCTCTCTCCAACAGACAGGCACACGGTACACACACATACATGCAGACAAGACCCTCATACCCATAAATAAATCTTTAAAATATTGTCATCAAGAGGGAAAAAATGAGGGCTGGAGAGATGGCTCAGAGGTTAAGAACACTGGCTGTTCTTCCAGAGGTCCTGAGTTCAATTCCCAGCAACCGCATTGGTGGCTCACAACCATCTGTAATGAGATCTGGTGCCCTCTTCTGGCGTGCAGGCATACATGCAGGCAGAACATTGTATAAATAATAAATAAAAATCTTAAAAAAAAAAAAAAAAAAAAAAAGAGGAAAAAATGAAGGGAAGTTATCTATCCACACAGTCCTAGAGCCTGTGGTGACCTGCATTACTATCTCTTTGGGCCGACAGGAAACTCCTTCTCCTCCTAGAGAGCCCTGGAGAAGCTGCCACCCCAGGATCTCACCAGTTCACACTGCCCTGACTAGAGGTGCCTCCTGTGACTTTGCATGCTCACTACTTGCTGCTCATTCTGGGACGGCCTGCAGCTCACCGCATGAAGCTTTCCCTTCCTCCCAGGCACTCTAGTAAGTCACAGGTGCCTGGATTCTCTGTCACTGCTCATCTGGGCCTGTCTCATTAAAACCAGGTCCCTGCCCCCACCCGGGTGATATTATCACTAAAGTGTTTGGTGCATAGCAGGTCCTCAAAAATACTGTGTTGAATGAAGAAATGGATTTGGGGTGCCCGCCCCCTAACACACATGGTTGTGCAACTCTGAGTACCCGGGTGGGACGTTCTGAAAAATGAACTAAGTTGACCAAGTATGAGTCATCACTTTAACAATCTTGGATGTCATTTCGATGACGTCCTTCCCAACTCCACTCTACCCTGGTCCTCCCTTCCTCAGTGGCACTGGGTGCCACCCCTGGGGCATTCCATGCCCACCCTACCTCTTCTCCAGAACTGACAGGGGCTCAGCCAGGGAACTATGGCCAGGAGTGGTTTTGCAAAGTATGGAGGTAAAGGAGGAAAAGAAAAGCACCCTCCACCCCGCATGAGGAAAAAAAAGCAAGGTCTACACTAATCCTCTGAGGGAAAGACAATGCTTGCCTTGCTTTGCAATGCTTTTTGCCCCAGGAGCAGACATGTGAAAGAAACCAAGACAGAAGCACTCAGCCTGACCCCGTGGTCATCGTGGTCATCGTGACTCGATGGGCTCAGGTTTACCTCGGCTCTCACTTGGGTCAGGGGGTCTTATAAACCAGACACTGGGTGCTGTGTGAACGGAATGGCTCCCGTGACTAACGCTGACTTCTTTCTCCCTTTCTCCTGTTTAAAGGACGGGAAATCAGGAGAGGTGCCTGAGTGGAGGGAGGTGAGAGACGAGAGGGGAGCGTGCTCCTTTGACGCCATGGGGCAGCTGTTGTCCAGACAACAAGCACCAGGCATGGCGTTTTATCAGACAAATCAGAAATAAAGGCTCCTGGGGACACAGATGGTCAGCTTTCAGGAAAGACAGATGATGCAGAAAGCCTCCGGGGACGATCGGGGGTTTCCGCCACTGTTTCCCCATAAGGAGCCACACAACCGGTCCAGGCAGGGGGCAACTCCTTCATCTCTTTGACAGATGGATCCTGCTAAAGCCCTGGTAGGGCTAACAGGGTCTCCACCCCTTGGCACAGTATTGTATGAAGTGTCTTAAGTGAGCTCGATCCTGAAAAGACTATGGAGGCCCACACAGAGTGCCTTGGGTTCAGGGTCTCTGCCTGTGTGTCATAGAAACTTGTCTTGTCCTCCTCATCACCCCAGCCTCGCCCTGTGAGATTCCCCCGCCCTGGGGGCGGGGAGGGGGACCACTCCAGACCTGATATTAATAGCTCTTCATACCAGAAGCCACTTGACCTCTCCCAATCTGGTGTCAAGTCTTCAAACTGCTCCTTTCTAGAAGCTTCGGACCCCCTCCTTCCCAGGCCCAGCCCTTCCTGGTTCATTCCTTCAGCAGCTGGGCCAGATGGCTGGGAGGCCTAAAATGACTAAGTCAGTCAACGGGGCTCACACCGGCTCCAGAGAGAGGGGTGTTACCAGCCAGGTGAAGAGAACAAGATGAAGCGGGCCTAAAACTGGGAGACTAAAGAAAGCAGGCCCAGCTCCCTCACCAAGTTAGAGAGGTCTCAGCCAGGAGTAAGCCACTCAGGCTAGGGCCGCCAAAGAGTGGCCCATCAGTGTAAGGGAAAGGACGAGAGAAGGCCCCAGGCTGCTCTTATCTTCTCTACCTCCCTTCCCAAGAGTATATTTGTGAATGGAGCCTCCCATGCCCCGGCACACAAGCGTCCTCCCTGGCTGCGCACACCCATTCCCGGATGTACCACCAGCTCCCATTATGTGTCTCTTTCCCATAAGCAAGTTCCACCTCTCAGGGCTGGAAAGAGAATTCAGCAGTCAAGAGCACTAGCTGTTTTTCCAGAGAACTAAGGTCTGATCCCCAGCACCCACATGGCATCTCCCAATCTGTATCTCCAGTTCTGAAGGATCCAACGCCCTCTTCTGGCCTCCACAGGCACTGTGTGTATGCGTCACACAGACATGCATGTAGGTAAAACATCCATACACAGAGAATAAAATAGCAAGTTGTAAAAAGATATATTCCGAATCCACTTTAGGTGAAGGCCGATCTTGGCTTCTCTACGGTGGCCCCACGCTATGTTTTACAAAAACTGGCTGGTTGGTTGCACCTGCCACCATTTTGGATTCTGCTGGACTAATCGGGGGTGGTCTAGCTGAGCCTCTTTGCACAAAGCAGCAACCTGTTGTTAAAACAGAAAACCTCTAACCTAAGTCTAGTTCTGGTTCTACTGGCCTTTGGAGCTATGACCTAGAGCATGGATGCCATGGTCCTCATCTCTGTCTGGCCTGAGAGACTCAGATCTCTCGGCAAAGGAGAAAATAGGACCCTGTCATCTCTACCCCTACCCAGTGGGCTGAGCGTCACTCACCTTCACACTCTTAGGGTCAAAGGCAGAGTCCTTGAGGGGCTCAGGAGCCGGGGCAGGGGCTGGAGCAGCGGCTGTGGCTGGCTTGGCAGCCTCCTTCTTGGGCTCAGGCTTCTTGGGAGGCATGCTGTCTTGGGGTCTCCAGTGGAGGTGGGACCTAAAAAGGGACCAAAAGAAGAGCGGTGGCCCTGAGAGAGAAGATGGGAGACTGGAAGGCCTTCTTCTGCTTTTATCCTGGGCAGGAGCCCCCACAGAGGGGCTGGTGAGAGCAGAGCAACTGTCGCTGACTATAAAAGGAAGAAACACCAGCAGGGCGCAGCTGACATTCTAGTATTGTCACCAGTTTGGGGCCACCAGTCCCCTCCCCATCCCCCACCCCTACTCCACCCTATCCCCCCACTCCCCCACCCACGCACACACCTCACTCCTCACAGCTTGCACCTCTGGAACAGACTGATCGTTCCTGCCAATTGGTGGAAACCCAGAGAGGGGCAGGGAAACAGACCCTCTCCTAAGTGCCAGAGCAGCCAGAGAGAGATGAGCTGACTTGAGCCGTTGATAACCCTCACACGTAGCCCAGGGGAGGCTGAGGCTTTTTTTAGCCCCTCCTGAGCAGAGGCAGCCCACTGCACATTCCTTTTAAGCCAAGATCCTCTAAGCTGAGAGCCATGTCTCTGCCCTAGAGGCTCAACTGTCCAGGCATGGAGCCCTGAGGTAACAGCTGGTCCAACCAGCCCTGCTGTGCCCCCATACTCCTCACCCACAGGGCAAAAGCCTGCATTGTCCAAGGACAGGCATCCCAAGAACTCCACAGACTTCAGCTCCCTAGATCCACCCTCGACCCACATACCCGCAGTTGTTCATTTAGCAAATATTGCACATTTGTGCCTGGGGCGGGGGTTGTCTGGGTAAGAAACAGAGATAAGGCAAAGTTGGGAAGGTAGAGTTAGAACCCCAAGCTCTAAGATCTAGTGCATGCTTTCTCTCTAACTCATTATGCGCCACTAGACTATGTGTGTGTTGCTTACTATGTACTAGGCTACTAGACACTTTTCCTATAATATCGCATTAAATATTCCATAATCCTAAAAGGCAGATACTATTATTACTCAGATAACACACACACACACACACACACACTATGGTTAAAATAACTTGTCCAAGGTCACTCAAATGATTCACTATGAGCTGGGGTTGGAAGACAGGTATATCTGATTCTAATGTGTACAGTTGAATAATTTATATTACAGCATCATTTACGTGAGAAAGAAAAATTGGGGGGTCGCCAGGAAGGGCAGGATGGAAATAGGGCAAAGTGATGTATGCCCGGCATCCCAACACTCAGGAGACAGAAACAGACGGACCATGAGTTTGAGGCCAGTCTGGGCTACATAGCAAGATCATAGTTCAAAAAACAAAGAGAGAGGAAGGAAGGGAATGGGAGGTGAGACTCAGCTGTTCACAGGAAACTCCCCTGGGGACCTAGGGCTTGCGGGTAGGAGCATGGCAGCAGTTTCTTATTTTTTTTTTCCACTTCCTATAAATGGAAATTTTTGTAACAATCATGTGATGGTTTGAAAAAAAAATGAAAATCAACAATATTCAGAGAAATAACCAAAAAAAGTTTGTCTACCACACACATACATGCGCTGAGCTGAATCTTTAGACTATGTAGAGTTCACAGGATAAAAAACAAAGGCGGCACAATAGCACTTTGACTTTCTAAGCCATTTCTTCACTTATAAAACAAGATTATATGAGTTGAGAATCCCAGCACTCAGGAAGGGGAGGTAGGATAAACAGAAATTGGAGGTCATCCTTGACTATGTAGTAAGTCTGAGGCCAGCCTGGGCTACATAATAAACAAAATAAAATAAAGATTGCAGCCAGACGGTGGTGGCGCACGCCTTTAATCCCAGCACTCAGGAGCAGAGCCAGATGGATCTCTGTGAGTTCAAGACCAGCCTGGTCTACAGAGTGAGATCCAGGACAGGCATCAAAACTACACAGGGAAACCCTGTCTGGAAAAAAACGGAAATAATAATAATAATAATAATAATAATAATAATAATAATAATAAAATAGAAAAAATAAAGATTGCTAGTTGGGGGAAGTAGGACATGTCTGTAATCCCACCACTCAAGATGTTGAGGACCTAGATTGCTGACGTGGCCCACAAGAGATTCTGCCTCAGACAACAAGAAGTCAAAATTTGTAGACTAGTCCCAATGAGCACTGGAGTCTTCATTCCAGGTACTCAGGCAAACATCTGCCCCTTCCCCAGTTCCCTAAACCTAGCCCCAGACCACTGCTATGAAAGCCTACCGTGCCCTGGGGCTAAGATCACCTTGTGCCTATAGCCTTCCTGGTGAAGAATCTAAGGCCCAAAGAGACTGCAGTGTTCAGCACTGGGTTGCCTAAGTCCACTCCCAATGTGTGGGCTATCTTTATACTACACTGGTTAAAGTTTCCCATAGCATAACCTATGCTAGCTGCTGCTGGACAAAGATGCCTTCAGAGGAAACTGAGGTAGGGAAAGGGACCAGAAGTTGCCCCCCAAACTAGAGCAAGACTGAAACTCGATCCAGGTCCGTCTCTCTTTTTATATTGCCTCACTTCCCTTTCTTCTCGCCCATTAAACCTGACCCCTTGAGGCCATGGAGATGGTGCCCTAGGAAAAGACCTCGGCTGCCAAGGCTGACAACTTGAGTTCTGTCCTTGGAATGCACACGGTGGGAGGGGAGAACTGACTTCCTCATGTTGTCCTCTGACCTCCACACTCTTAGGCTCCCCCACTCCCACAAATACAAAGTAATTAGTTAGCTCATTCTTTTTTCAAACCTAACCCCTTGCCAACTCTAGCATCCTTTTCTATGCCCTGTGGGTCTCCTCCCTGACCTACTTCACTGGGGCTGAAGTTAGGTGGATGGTGATAAGGAAGGAAAAGAAGAAATTCAGGCCCCTCTGACTCTGCCTCCCCCTCCCCCACACCTCCAGCCTCCTTCCTGGACAAGCATCCTGGAGTGTTTGTATGGAGAAACACCTATAGATTTCCCTGGGAAGCCTGTAAAAACATCGCAGCTGGAAGCTTGGAGACGGGCATCCGTCCTAACTCATCAGCCACAGTCTCTCTGGGCCACAGCCAGCTGACATGAAAGATAATCAGGAGCTTCCAGACATGTCAAACAGAATCCTAATGCCAGGACATTCTTCTGGCACCAAGGCTTAGAGAGGTTAGGTCTAGGGGCCTCCTTCTACCACCAGCCCTTTAAACGGCACCCCATCCTGTGTTTTATAGTTTGTTCGGGTTTGCTTTTGATTTTTTTTTACAATTATTTATTTATTTGGGGGGGGGCAGGAGGGAGGGGGAGGCAAACCATGGGCATGTGTGGAGGTCAGAGGAGAACTTGAAGCAGTTAGTTCTCTCCATCCACCATGTGGGTCCCAGGGACCAAACTCAGGTCACTGGGCTTGGCAGCATATTACTTTTGTCTACTGAACTATCTTCTTGATTTGATTATTTTTTATTTATTGGATTTTATTTTCATTTTAAACCTTTTTAAAGATTTTATTCTAAACTGTGTGTGTGAGTATGTGTTTATGTTATGTGCACAAGTTTGTAGACAGATTTTTCTTTGAGCCACCAGCTCACAAAAAACAACATGGAAACTTATTATTAATTATAAAAGCTTAGGCTATCCCGCTACCTCTTATAGCTTAAGTTAACCCACTTCTTTTAATCTATGTTCTTTTACATGGCTCAGTTACCTTTACTCTGTGCTGCCCATCCTGCTTCCTCTCCATCTGGCTGGTGACTTCACCTTTCTTATTCCAAGAGCTCTCTCTGTCCAGATGATCCTGCTATACCTCCTGTCTAGCTATTGGCCATTTAGCTTTTTATTAAACCAATCATAGTGACACATGCTCACACACTGTAGAGGAATATTCTACAACGTATGTTTGTGGAGACCAGAAGAGGACTTCAGATCTCCTGGGATTAGAGTTACAAGTAGTTATGAGCACATGGGTACTAGGAACTGATCTCAGGTCCACTGTAAGAGCAACAAGTGCTCTTAACTGCTGAGCCTCTCAGGACTTATTGGGCTGTTTTTGTTTTTGTTTTTGTTTTTGTTTTTGTTTTTGTTTTGAGACAGAGTCTCACTGCATAGGATAGGCTGGCCTAGAACTCACAATGTAACCCATGCTGGCCTCAGACTCATGACAATCCCTCTGTCTCAGCTTTTAAAGTACTGAGATTACAGGTAGGAACCATTATTCCAGGCTTTCCTGTGTGTAATTATTTATTTACTCGTGTGTGTGTGTGTGTGTGTGTGTGTGTGTGTGTGTGTGTGTGTGTCCAATGTCTTCCTCTATCACTCTTCACCTTATGTTCGGAGACAGGGTCTATCACTGAACCTGGAGCTCACTGATTTGCTAGACTGTTGGCCATGGAACTCCTGATCCAACTGTCTCCAAACCACACATTCCCAGGACTTCGGTTCCAAGTGCAGTGCAGGAAGCAGGTGACGATCTAAATTCAGATTCTCATGCTTGCCCTGTGTCTTAGTCACTGTTCTATGGCTGTGAAGAGACACCATGACCACAGCAACTCTTATAAAATAAAGCATTTAATTAGGGGCTTGCTTACAGTTTCAGAGGCTTAGTCCATTATCATCATAACAGGGGTATGGAGGCATGCATGGTGCTGGAGCAGTAGCTGAGAGCTACATCCTGATCCAGAGGTCAAGAGGTGAGAGGTAAGTCTAGCATGGGCTTCTGAAACCCCAAAGCACACCCCAAGTGACACACTTCCTCCAACAAGGCCTCATCTCCTAATCCTTCCAGTCCTTTCAAATAGTTCCACTCCCTGGTGACTAAGCCTTCAAATCTATGAGCCTGTGGGGGCCATTCTCATTCAGACACCACACCTTGCAACACTTTACCCATGAGCCACCTCCTTCCTGTGTATTTTACACACTCAGGTTCTCACAATTATTTTTTTTTTCCAGAGCTGAGGACCGAACCCAGGGCTTTGCGCTTGCTAGGCAAGCGCTCTACCACTGAGCTAAATCCCCAACCCCTCACAATCATTTTCAAAGAAATAGTTCGACTGTTTTAAATTTTTTACATAACCAGTGACTGAAATACTCTCACCTGCTGACCAGTTTAAATGGCAATCAATTATGTCATTCTAGAAAGAAGTGTACTAGTGTGAGCCTCAAAAGACAGAGCTAGGAGGCTGTTTTACTTTCCTTGTTTTGTTTTGTTTTTGTTTTTAAAATCTGGGCAGGGATGTGGATCAGAGATAGATCACCTGCCTAGCATTTACGAAGTCCTAAGTTCAGTCTCTAGCACCATTAAAAAAAAAGTCTAGAGGGGCTGGAGAGATGACCCTGCAGTTAAGAGCAGATGCTGTTCTTCCAGAAGACCAGAGTTTGGTTCTCAGCACCCACATCAAGGGGCTCACAGCTGTTTATAACTCCAACTCCAAGGATCCAATGCCGATGGTCTCCTAGGGCACCAGCCCTCAAGTGCATATAATCCAAGCAGACACACACACCTACACATAATTTAAAATAATCAAAATAAATATTTAAAGGAGAAGTCTGGAATGAAACAGAACAACGGTCTGCAGGGCTCTCTAGAGTAGGCTGGGGTATAGCTGAAGCCTGTCTTTACCATTTCCAGTATAGGGTCATGACCTTTAGCATCTCAAGCTACAGTGAGATTTGTAAGAAATAACTTGTGAGGCAGGCAAACCATCCCAACAAGAGATCTGCATTTCCCATGAGTTCTCTAGGCAGAGGACACCTGGCTTCTCAGGTTTCCTCAGAAGCAGAGAACTCTGAGAGACAGAGGTTCAGAGGAAGGAGGGGCAGCACATGGTGATAGTTTCTAAAAAGGGTTTTTGAGGTGTGGTTTTAGAAATGATGGCAGACAAGGAAGGAAGGGATGGAAGAGGGGCAGGGTGGCAGCTTGGAAAATAGCCTGTGAAATATTGCCTCCTAAAAAGCATGTTATGAGTCCCTAGGTTCAGGCAACCTGCCTCCTCAGAAGAAAAGCCAGACCGCCTGAGATCTCTGGCGTAGGGCACCCCAACATGGGGCAGGGGTAGGGTGAGAGCACTTTACATGTTTCTGACCCTCAGCAACCCCAGGAGAAAGGGCCCTGGCATTCCCGAAACAACTGGAGGAGAGCTAAGGTTTCTGGGAAGGAGCCAAGAGTCCCGACAGAGAGATGAGCCTTATTTATCACCTGAACTCAGTCTTGAGAGGGATCCTATTATAGAATATTAAAGATGTGTTACATTTATTTATGCTGTGGAACATTTGTTTAATGATGCAAAGACGTGTTGCATTCTTTTATGTTGCATTTGTTTAATTCCGTGAAGCTGTGTTACCTTGCCTGTCTAAGACACTTGATTGGTCTAATAAATAGTTGAATGGCCAATAGTGAGGCAGGAGAAAGGATAGGCGGGGCTGGCAGGCAGAGAAAATAAATAGGAGAAGAAATGTGGGAAGAGGAGGATCGAAGGATGAAAAAGGAGGAGAGGAGGATACCAGGGGCCAGCCACCCAGCCACCCAGCCAGACATGAAATAAGAAGGAAAGAAAAGATATACAGAAATAGAGAAAGGTAAAAGCCCAGAGGCAAAAGGTAGACAGGATAATTTAAGTTAAAAAAGTTGGCTAGAAACAAGCCAAAGCTAAGGCCAAGTATCCATAAGAAATAATAAGCCTCTGTGTATTTATTTGGGAGCTGGATGGTGCCCCCCTCTAATAGAGTAAAAAGAGTAAAACAGCCAACTACAGGATCCCAGTACCTGGAGTCAGAGGTCCCACTTTCTGATCCTCCTCATTTTGTTTCCACATCACTGATGTTGAATTTTGACCCCCCCAACAGGGACTAGCCCTTCAGCACACATTGGCCAATCTAAGAAAGGAGGTCCTGGAGAATGAAGAACTACTAACCCTGTGAGCACTGGCAGCCTAGGCAGCCTAAACTCAATCTCTGTGGGAAGAGCTAGCAGTACCTGAGCCAAAGTTAACTCCACCACCCACCAAAGTGCTCCCACTGGAAGGACTCCGAATGCAGTGGACTAAAAACGTAAGGCAGAATTTCCTACCAGCCAGTTTACATAAGATGTCAGCTCAGAGACAAAGGCACTGAGGACGGCCATCAGTCCTCCTCTGGACTGTGCTCACCAACACCCACTCCTTTCTGCCTGTCACCTCTGACCACACAGGGCCTGTCCTGCCCTAAAAGATAGACTCTCCCGCCTAGGATCGAATGCTGCTGACAGCAGCCCTGGCTGTTACTACTCTGTCCTTGTCCCCCACACTCCTCCCTTCTCACCTGTGTCTCATAAACCTGGATATCACAGGGCATTGCCAAAGTCAACAGTGCTTTAATCCATGTCCATAAAGGAGCTGGCAGGGAAGGTTGAGGCCCACTCGGGAACCAGACTGCTCGGGATGAAGCCCTGACTCAGCACCGCGGGACAGCCAGTTAACTTCTTTGTGCCCCAGTTTTCTCTCCTGGAAAAATGGAGCTGATAATAGAACTTCACAGGAGAGTTGTGATTAAGTGACATATTATAGCTAGCTGTTTGTGACACGTGTGTGTGTGTGTGTGTGTGTGTGTGTGTGTGTGTGTGTGTGCGTGTGTGTTGTTTACATTTGTGTTTATGGAGAGGACAGAAGAGGGAGTTGGATCGCCTGGAACAACCGCTGCAGTCAGTTGTGAGTACCTGGAGTCGGCGTTGGGAACTGAACTTGAGTCCTTTACAAAGATTGCTGAGCTCCATCTCTCCTTTCTTTCCTTTTGGTGTTGATGCTTGTTAGTCTTTTAGTTAGTTAGTTAGTATCTCAGTTAGGGTTTCTATTGCTGTGAAGAGACACCATGACCACAGCAACTTTTTTGTTTGTTTGTTTGTTTTTCAAGACTACAAGAGTTTCTCTGTGTAGTTTTGGTGCCTGTCCTGGATCTCGCTCTGCAGACCAGGGTGGCCTCGAACTCACAGAGATCTACCTGGCTTTGCCTCCCGAGTGCTGGGATTAAAGGCATGAGCCACTGCCACCTGGCCACAGCAACTCTTATAAAAGAGAACATTTAATGGGGTGGCTTACAGTTCAGAGGGTTAGTCCATTATCATCATGATGGGCCATGGTGGCATGCAGGCAGACATGGTGCTGGAACTGAGAGTCCTACATCTTGATCAGCAGGCAACAAGAAGTGAACTGAGACACTGGGCATGGCTTGATCTTATATGAGACCCCAAAGCCTGCCTCCAACAAGACATACTTCCTCCAACAAGACCACACCTACTTCAACAAAGCCACACCCAAGTAGTGCCATTCCCTATGAGCTTATGGGGCCAATTACATTTAAACTACCACAGTTAGTTAGTTTGTTTGTTTTGAGACAGTGTCTCTATATAGCCCTGGCTATCCTGAAACTCACTGTGTAGCCCAGGCTAGCTTCAAACTCAGAGCTCCATCTGCTGCCAATTCCCCAGTGCTGAGACTAAAGGTGTGCACCACCACACCTGGTCCCACTTTCTCTTTTGAGACAGGACCTCACACCAAACCTGGAGCTTGCCATTTTGGCTCAACTGGAGGTCCAGGAAGCCACCAGAATCCTCCTGTCTCTGCCCCCACATTCCACCACTAGAGTTATAAGCACATGTCACTATGCTTCCTCCTACATGAGTGCTGAGGTTCGAATTCAGATCCTCATACTTCACTGGGAAAGCTGTTTCTATGCACTCCAAACAGAGCAGGCAAGGATAGAGGGAAGGAAAGAACTGAGTCCACAAAGCTGTTTTCACACACACACACACACACACACACACACACACACACACACACACACTAAAAAGTTGGTATGGTCTTTGCTCTAGCAGTTATAAAAAACAAACCAAGAAATGGACGATCTCTCAACGATCTGCTAAGACTGTCCCATTTAACCGTCTAGTGAAAGATTTGCCACTCTTGACCAAATACATTACAGAAGACTGGAAAGAAGTCCACAAACTGTATGAAGAGAAAGTACTTTCAGTGGAGACAGAAAAATTATTAAAGGGCCTGGAAGCTGTAGGAAAATGGAAAGATGAGCTGGAAGTCATTGGTCTAACAGAGAAACGTGGGTTACTTAGCAACATCTAACAAATCACTTCAGATCTGAAGAAACGTGGACGGCCTTGTTATAAGGAATGCCTCTGACTGCTTGACTGAGGAATCTGGGAACGATGAAAGCTATATTGGTGCTTGAACCAGGAAGTTCTGAAATATCTTTAGCATTTGAAACACAGGGCAATGAAAAAGCAGGGTGTGGTAGCATGCTTGTAATCCCAATGCTGGGACATGGAGACAGGCGGACCCCTGGGGATCGCTGACCTGGCAGCCAAGTCTACATGTAGGGTGAGCTCCAGGCTAAAAAACAAAAAACAAACAAACAACAACAAAAACAAACAAACAAAAAAAAAAAAAAAAACGACTGGACAGTGCCTGAGGAATGATAGTGTTCTCTGGTCTCTACAAATGTGCGTCCCCACACCAGCCCTGAATGTGCATACATACAAGCCCTTATGTGTGCATACATGCACACACACATTGACATTTTTTAAAGGCTCATAACATACATATCTATTTCATATTTTAATGCATCAGAAGCTAGTAAAACAGGTCAGGGGTTCAGAAGAAAATTTAAGAGGCGCCCTGATGAATTATGAAATTATCAAAGTTTTAGATGCGCTCTATAAAAACATGTAAGACTGAGCCAGCTGGAATGCATTTCTGGCTGTTGACAGCAGGGCTTCCGTGAGCCGGAGGTCTGGGTAGTGTATGAGAGGCCAGTGCGGCTGCTGCAGCCATGTGCTCCGTGGTCACATGAACAGAAAATGATCCTTAAGCTGTTGCTTTTCTCAGATGAGCTAGTACCACGCCCTGTGACTAGGTGTGACCTTAAGACAGGCTTTAAGGGCCATGAGTCAAATCTCAGCAGGTGGAACTGATTCCTCCCTCCAACGACCTGGGCTCAGAAGACAAACAGCTGCTCGTGTGTCCATCGTGACCACTGGTGAGAACTTTGTTGGAGAAGTGTGACCTGCGGTTGTTCTCGGGGAATTTATCGAAAGAAAATAGATATTCCAGCTGACTTGTTTTTCACATGTTGGGGATGTGTGGCTTTGATACTGGAACTCTGGGTATAACGAGAAATTTCACATCACATGTGATGTTCCCATAACATCTGCATGACCTAAGAGGTGCACAGTCCTCAATGTTCCCGCTCAGGACACGCAGCAACGTCCCAGCTCACTGTGATCTAATGAGAGATAATGGTACATACAGTGTGTGCATAATTAAAACATAAAAAGATAGGGAGACAGGAGAGGGAGAGAAAGGGGACCCAAAGTCATGTGTACTAAGCTGGCTCTTGAGAGCTACTTCCTCTGCCTAGCAGACAGCATCTTCCTAATGGACGCTGTAAAATACCCAATAATTTTGCTCTGGTGAATGGGACATTTGTGCTTGAAAGAGGTGAGATCCAAAAGTGTGAGTAATCCCACATCATGCCACCCACCCATCTGTTTAAATTTGTTTAAATGATTTCATTGGAAAAGGATAGTTTTTAAAATATCCAGATACTCCCAACTACACCAGACACATAATCTTCATGGAATATGAAACTCATACATAAGCATCTACATTAAGAGGGTTAAGAAAAAATAAAACATCGGGCTGGAGAGATAGCTCAGTGGTTAAGAGCACTGGTTGCTCTTCCAGAGGTCCTGAGTTCAATTCCCAGCAACCATGTGGTGGCTCAGAACCATTACAATGGGATCTGATGCCCTCTTCTGTCATGAAGATGTACAGGAAGACAGAACACTCACACATAATAAATAAATAAATAAATAAATAAATAAATAAATAAATAAATAAATAAATAAATAAAGACATGGTTTCTCTGTGTAGCCCTGGCTGTCCTAGAACTCTTTATGTAGACTCAGAGATCCACCTGCCTCTAAACACAGAGACTTATATTGCATACAAACTGTATGGCTGTGACAGGCTTCTTGCTAACTGTTCTTATAGCTTAAATTAATCCATTTCCATAAATCTATACCTTGCCACGTGGCTGGTGGCTTACCGGCATCTTCACATGCTGCTGGTCATGGCTGTGGCTGGCAGTGTCTCTCTACCTCAGCCTTCCGCTTCTCAGAATTCTCCTCTCTCCTTGTCCCACCTACTTCCTGCCTGGCCACTGGCCAATCAGTGTTTTATTTATTGACCAATCAGAGCAATTTGACATACAGACCATCCCACAGCACTTTTCAGTTTATAAGACACTCCTTAGAATTTCATGTTAATACTGAGTTGACATAAGAGTCGGTTAATTTACTTAACCTGGACAGAGATGGGTTTTATTTGAGTGATTAGTTTGGCCTGATTTAGTTTTTGGAGACAGAGTTTTACCATGTAACCCAGTCTGGCCTTGAACTCTGGGTATAGTTTTGAAGGTGATGGACTTCAAATAAGATTCAGTCTTTCCACAAAACAAACAGATCTGTCAAGTCACATGTACATGTTAGCACTTGATTCAGTTATTGTAAGACCAAACTGTTCCTGGGAGAACTTGGGCAGGTAGGCCTACTTTTCCAACTATGAATTGTTGTGGAATATTACTTTAGGTAAAGATGTGTTACATTTGTTTGTGTTGCAGAGTATTACTTTAACTATGTTCTGCTGCCTTTGTTAAGGATGTAAAGATCTGTTTATGCTGCATTTTTTAAAATTATGTAAAGATGTGTTGCTGCTTCACCTTGTCTGCCTAAGGCACCTGATTGGCCTAGTGAACAGCCAATAGCTAGGCAGTAGAGGGATAGGTGGGGCTGGCAGGCAGAGAGAATAAATAGGAGAGAGAGGATGAGAGAAGAGAACAAGGGAAAAAGAGAGGGACATGTCCAGGCCAGAAGCCAGGCAGCTGCCAGACAGACAGACAGACACAAGCAGTGAAAGTAAGATGTACAGAAGGAAGGAAAGGTAAAAAGCCCCGAGGCAAAACGTAGATGAAGAGAAACAGATTAAGTTACAAGAGCTGGTGGGAGAAGCATAAGAGGAGGCTGAGCATTCATAATTAATAAGTCTCATGTCGTGATTTGGGAGCTGGTTGGTGACCTAAAAGAAAGCCTGGTACAATGTATTTCATTAACTCTAAACACAGATTAAATACTTCTGATGAAAATTTAGAATCTAGGCTGAGACATGACATAGGAGTAAAATATAGAACCTGAGCTTGATTCCCAGAATCCATGGAGGAGAAAACTGACCCCTGAAAGTGGTTCTTGACTTCCACACACGTTGTTGCACACGTGCACACACACACATATACACAATACACAAATATATTTAAAATTTTTAAGAATGGTAAAAAAATTTCAATGGTTGCCTAGGGAGATATGGATAGGGTGAGTGAGAATGTAAGGGGACTAGAGAGATGGAGGGCTCCACAGTTAAGATCGTTTATTGCTCTTGCAGAGGCCTGGCGTTCTGTTCCCAGTCCCCACTTCAGGCCCTTCCCAATTACCTATAACTCCAGCTCCAAAAGATCCAAAGCCTCTGGCCTCTGAGGACACCTGCATACACACACACACACACACACACACACACACACACACTTATTTAAAAATACGAAATCTTTTTTAAAAAAGAAAATGGTGGGGGGTGGGGAGCACTTAAACAAGAGAGGTCTGGTAGACCACTGAAGGCCATAAATCAGAAGGACCAACTCCACCCCTGAATATAAGATTTCTCCCCACCAACGAAAGAGGGAAAAATGAGGAAGAAAATGAAGGCTCAAGGATCCTTAAGACCTGGGCTCCAAAGGTCTTTACTTCCTACTGAAGGGCAGGGTCTCAGCAGCTCTGGCTAACCTTGAATCCACTATGTATGCAAGGGTGAACTTGAACTTCTGGTCTTCCTGCCTCTAACTCCTGGGGTGCCAAGACTACAGGCTTCTGCTGCCTTGCCCAGTCTCTGTGGGGCTAGGATTTGAACTCAGGGCTTCCTGCCCACTAGGAAAGCACTCTACCAACCGAGCTACACACCCAGCTCCTAAAATCAAATTCCAAAGATCACCATAGCCTGGCTCTCGGAGCACTTTACATTATCTCTCAGACTTCATCCCAGAGAGCGGGCAGCCTGCTTTGGCACCTGGCTGTCTGGCATAATCACTCAACACTGTTGCCTGGTGATGTGTCTGTGACCTGCATCCTATGGGGAGGCCCCTGGAAGGAACAGGGGGACGAGACTCTCCCATAGGAGTTAAAGCAGTGAACAGAAGGCAGGACAGCTGGTGTTTGGCAGAGGTCAAGTCGGCCAGACTTCATTGGCCCAGATGTGCTGCTAGCTACAGGGGACTACAAAGGCCCAGAGGGGAAGGGGTGACCTGCCCAAGGTCACAATGGGGCTCCAACCTCTCCCACCTGTTGAAGAGTTCTCAGGTGGAGGAGAGAGAAATGAGGAAATGTTAGATAGAAAGATAGACCTAGATGCCGAGGAGAAAGATAGAGACACAGGACACAGGATAGTGCTGCGGATATCGCTCTGTATGCTGTGAATGTGTTGCTCTGATTTGGTTGATAAATAAAACGCTGATTGGCCAGTAGGTGGGACAAACAGAGAAGAGAATTCTGGGAACAGGAAGGCTGAGTCAGGAGTCGCCAGCCAGACACAGAGGAAGCAAGATGTGAAGGCAGAAGTGGGAAAAGGTACCAAGCCACGTGGCTAAACATAAATAAGGATTATGGGTTAATTTAAGTGTAAGATCTAGCTAACAAGAAGCCTGAGCCATTAGGCCAAACAGTTTTAATTAATATTAAGTGTCTGTTTTTTATTTGGGTCTGAGCAGTTGCTGGTCCAGGTGGGACTGGAGAAAACTCTAGCTTCAGGATAGCTTCCAGAGGGCCTGGGTCAATACCCAGCAGCCCCTCCGTTTATTCAAAAGGACTTTTTATAATATGCCAAGGGGAGAGGCAAAAGACCTCCCTCTTGCAAGAGCAAAGCACACCGTACAGCCAAGTGTAGACTCTTCTAAACACCTGGTAAACACGCTCATGGCTAAATCCTCTCCTTACGCAGCCCTGCTGGGTAAAGCAAGCTCAGATTCTCTGACCTTGAGTAATTTGGGCTCTCACAATCCTGACACCCACAGCAGGGATAGTTCTCAAGGAAAGACAGGAAATGCCTGAGCAGCCATTTTTTTCTAGATGGTCTATGAATAGACTCTGAGTGCTAGAGATGCTTCTCCCCGTACCAGCTTCCTCTTTGGCTTCCGGAGTTCCAGCTTCCTCTCTAGAACACTGCCAGTGGCTTCCCCCGAAGCTGGAGTCAATGCTGTTGCCCCTGAGCCTTCTTCTGAGGCACTTGAAGAACCAAAGCTCTGCCATTCACCTTCTTGCCTGTATCTCCTGTGTCCACTCCACACACATTTATTTGCTCAACCAACAGGTACTGAGTGCCCATAATGCACCAGTACTGTTGCTAAGGCGAATAAGGGGCCACAGGAAGCTCACTATCATACATGGCTTTAACATGCTGATAAATACAAAGATTAAAAGATTTTATAAAATATTACATAACAATATACGTTAGTCCTGCCTGGGGGAAAACATCTATATTTCAAAGGCCCAGCTTCTTTCCCAGATGGCTCAAGCTCCACATTTCCAATTGACTTCTGGACATTTCTCATGGGAAACACTCCAGATCAGTTCAGTTGGTCCTCTGTATCTGTGGGATCTGCATGAATGGATCCAGCCAACTGCAAACAGAAAATATTTGAAAAGCTGGATGTGGTGGTGCATGAGTATAATCTGAGCACTCAGGAGGCAGAGGCAGGTAGGTGGATTGCCAAAAGCTAGAGGCCAGCCTAGGCTACATAAGGAGACACTTTCTCAAACAACAAAGATCAGTTGTGTCTGAACATATACAAACTTTTTTCCCATCATTATTTCTTGTCATAATAGTTGCATAGTATTTACATTGTACTAAGTACGACAAGTAGAGCTGATTTAGAGTATAATGGAGTAAGCACTTCAATTATAAATGAAGACTACACTAGTTACACCATTTTGTATAAAAGACTTGGACATCTATGGATGTTGGTACCCACCCTGGGTCCTGGAACTTGTGAACCAGTCCCATAAATACTGGAAGAAGATGTATATTTTAAACCTAACCCATCCCTGATGACCCAAATTATAGATTTGTGGATTTTTGTATTCTGGTTTGATTCTCTCTCTCTCTCTCTCTCTCTCTCTCTCTCTCTCTCTCTCTCTCTCTCTGTGTGTGTGTGTGTGTGTGTGTGTGTGTGTGTGTGTTGCATGCACTTGAGTGTGCAAATGAGTGCAAGATGTCAGATGTCTTCCTCTGTCACTCTCTACCATATTGCCTTGAGACAGAGTTTATCACTGAAACAGAAATTGGCCATTTGGCTCGACCGGCTGGCCAGCAAATTCTCTTGGGATCTATCTGTCTCTGCTGAATGATGCTGCGGTTACAGGCATGCACAGGCAAGTTCAGGTTCTTATGTGGAGCTGGAGAGTTCAAGTCAAGTCTTCATGCTCACAGAGAAGGTACTCTTAATTACTAAACCATCTTCCTAAAGCTGGCTTTTTTTTAAAGACAGTGTGTAATGTAGCCCTGACTGACATCAGACTGTCTATATAGCAGAGAATGACCTTGAACTCCTGATCCTCCTGCCTCCATCTCCCCAAGTGCTGAAATTACAGACTTTGTGTTGTAGAATATTATTTTAAGATGTGTTACATTGGTTTATACTGTGGAACATTTGCTTTAATGATGCAAAGATGTGTTGCATTCCTTTATACTGCATTTGTTTAACTCCATGAAGATGTGATAGTGTGCCTGTCTAAAACACCTGATTGTCTAATAAAGAACTGAACAGCCAATAGCAAGGTGGAGAAAGGATAGGCAGGGCTGGCAGGCAGAGAGGATAAATATGAGAAATCTGGGAAAAAAGAGAAGGAGCCAGAAAAGGAGGAGGACATCAGGAGCCAGCTATAGCTCCCAGCCAGACATAGCCACCCAGCTATACAACCAGCTATAAAGAAAGATATATGTAAATAGAAAAATGTAAAATCCCAGAGGAAAAAGGTAAATTTAAAGTTAAGAAAAGTTGGCAAGAAACAATTGAAGCTAAGGCTGGGCATTTATAAGTAAGAATAAGCCTCCATGTGTGATTTATTTGGGAGCTAGGTGGCGGGCCCCCAAAAAGAGCAAAAACAACCAACAACAGCTTTGTCCACATACCGTGCCTGGGTTCCAAATAGCGTATCTGTAATACAAGAGAAATAATAAAGTCTCTTCAAGCCAACTACAGTAAATACTAAAGACTTGAGTATAAGATGAGTGGAATGAACCAGGCGGCGATGGCACTTGCCTTTAATCCCAGCACCCAGGAGGCAGAGCTAGGAGGATCTCTTGTGAGTTCGAGGACAGCCTGGTCTACAGAGCAAGTTCCAGGACAGGCACCAAAACTACAGAGAAACCCCGTCTCAAAAAACTAAAAAAAAAAAAAAAAAAAAAAAAGAGTGGAATGGCATGCACTTGTAACCCTAACTCTTGGGAGGTTGAGGCAGAAGGATCAGGAGTTCAAGACCAGCCTCGGTTACAAAGGTTGTTACAAGGCTATCCTGTGCTAAATGAGACTCTATCTAGAAGGAGGAGACAGAGAATACAATTGTGTCCATGTTTAATCTATTGTTCTGCAATTTATCCAGAATTAAATAAAAGTTCCTAGAACCTAGCTAGCCAAGGAAAAAACAACCTAGTCAAGAGTGCTCTCTCAAGCCGGGCAGTGGTGGCACACGCCTTTAATCCCAGCACTCAGGAGGCAGAGGCAGGCGGATCTCTGTGAGTTTGAGGCCAGCCTGGTCTACAAAGTGAGTTCCAGGAAAGGCACAAAACTACACAGAGAAACCCTGTCTCGAACCCCCCCCCCCCCGAAAAAAAAGAGCGCTCTCTCTCTCTCTTTCTCTCTCTCTCTCTCATCCAGTTATTTTAAAATTATTATTATTATTATTTGGTTTTTGGTTGGTTGGTTTTTTTGGTTTTTTTTTTTGAGACAGGGTTTCTCTGTGTAACAGCCCTGGCTGTCCTGGAACTCTCTTTGGAGACCAGGTTGGCCTCACACTTACAGAAATCCAACTGCCTCTGCTTCCCAAGGGCTGGGATTAAAGGCATGTGCCACCGCCACCTGGCTGAAATTATTTTTTAATTAGCTTATGAAACAGTAGGTTTCCATATGACATTTTTCATACATTCTCAGTTTCTGACCCTCCCTCTGCTCTGTCCTTTCTGCTGCTTCCCAACCCCCATCCTCCCTTAGACCCTTCTACCCTCAATCCCTCCTCTTCTTTCATATCACATTTTCTACCATCCCCTCCTGTGAGTCCTGCCTATGCCCCCTTTCCAGCCTCCTGGCCTCTACAGGAACTCCTCTGACTCAGACATATAAATCTCAAATTTTGAAGCTGGGATGCCTCATCCATCTGTCTTTCTAGGCCTGGTCCAACTCATTCAGTACAACAGTTCTACAGTTCCATCCATTTTCCTGTAAGCTTCATTATTTCACATTTCTTTATAGCTGAATAAAATTCCATTGTGTACATGTACCACAAGTTCATTATCCACTCATCAGCCGATGAACATTGAGGCTGATTCCATCTCCTAGCCACTGTGAACAGAGCAGCACTGGAGGTGGATGTGAAAACGATACAGATATTTTCGATCAGGCAGGCATATGGATTCCATCTGAAGGAGAAAAAAAAAAAGATGATAGCCAGTAGGATAATTCAATTCAGAATTTTGCTTCTAAGTCTGTACTCACCAAGCAGCCTTCTGGTTAGAGTGTGGATGCTTTTAGAATCTTTCCCAGTACTTTTCATTAACATATATATTATATATATATATATATGATGTAGATGTTATATATTATAATATATTCCCTTTAAATTCATAATGCACAATTGTTTTAATTCCCAATCTTTTTCCAGATTAAACTGGCTAGGATGTCAGGAAAATGGAAATTTAGAATGGCCTAGGCTCCCTCGTCATCTCTTTGTGGCATTTCCAGCCACTGGGCTTTCTCCCCTCCAATTCACATAATCCTCAGCTGCTAGCATAATCTCCCTTGAATTCCCTTCTCCTGAGGTCATTTTCCAGCCCAGTCACCACCACCCTGAGTCTGTTTTATTGACTCTGAACTCATCAGCCTGGAACTTAAACCTTCATCAACTGTCCCCAACACCATCATTTTAACCAAACATAAAAGGCCTCCACTTCAGGCAAGCAAATCAGCTTACTTCCAGTCCCAGTCATTCTTAAAGATTTATGTATTTTTATTTTATGTGTATAGATGTTTTGCTTAAATATATTTGTAGGCCTCGTGTGTGCCTGGTGCTCAAAGGGGCCAAAAGAAGGCACTGGATGGATACCCTGGACCTGAGTTAGAGGCAATGGAGTGGATATGCGCGCTGAGAATCGAACCCAGGTCCTTTGTAAGAGCAGCAAGTACTTTTTTTTTCCAGCATGGACGTTTATTAGGGAGGGGAGGGGATATCAGTCCTTCTTGGCCACCACCTTCCTCATGGCGGCCATCATATGCAGCAGCACCCTTAACTGTTGGCCCAGCTCATAGCCCAGTCGTCCGTATCTCATACTTTACTGTGCATTTGATATACAAGCTTAGGTCAAGGAGCACGTATCATACAGAGTTCACTTCACTCAAGATGCAGTTTAGGACTAGTCAACATCTCAGACACCACCTTGATTTTATTTTTTAACTTTTTGTGTTATTTATCCTCTTCTGAAAAATTTACACGGAAACGATGTCATTCCAAGATCTTTATTTTCTGCCTTGCTTTTGTTTGTCTTTTTGAGACAGTATCATGAAGCTCGGGCTGGGCTTGAACTCACTGTGCAGCAGAAGATGGTCTTGAAACCCTGATCCTCAGCCTCGCAAGCCCTGGGATTACAGACATGCATCACCACACCTGGCCTTACTCCCCCCTCTGGCACCAGCACTGCCGCTTTCAGCCCCCACACTTCCTTCACTGGGTTCCTACATTCTTCTCACTGTGTTCTTGAGAACCTTTGCTTCCCATGCAAGGCCATATCTTTCAAGCCTATGTCTGGCTCATTTTCCCACCATAATCCAGAGAATCATAAATCATGCCAAAGCCACCAAAATGGGTTCCGAGTCTATTTAAATACAAGGATGACATCAAGTACATTCATATACATTTTGGCTCATTTTTCCTGAATTTCTATGCCTGGTGCCTCCTAGGGTGAAGGATATACTGTGTGTAAGAATGTGAGTCTGCGGCTGGGTGGCGGTGGCACACCCCTTTAATCCCAGCACTCCGGAGGCAGAGCCAGGCAGATCTCTGTGAGTTTGAGGACAGCCTGGTCTACAGAGCGAGTTCCAAGACAGGCTTCAAAGCTACACAGAGAAACCCTGTCTTGAAAAACAAAAAAAACAAAAAACCAGAATGTGAGTCTGTGTGTGCACGTGCATGTGTATAGAGACCAGAGGTCAACCTTGAGCCTCATTCTTCAGGAGTTATCTACTTTGGATTTTTTGTTTGTTTGTTTGTTTGTTTGTTTGTGTATTTTATGTATATTGGTATTTTATCTGCATGTACATCTGCACACCAGAAGAGGGCATCAGATCTCATGTGACTACTGTCATAGATGGTTGTGAGCTGCCAGGTGCATACTGGGAATTGAACTCAGGACCACTGGAAGAGCAATAACTGCTCTTAACTGCTGAGCCACCTCTCCAGCCCCCCTTTTTCAGATCTTTGAAAAGGATCTTCAGTAGCCTGGAGCTTGCCACATGCAGGGTGTCTGGCTGGTGAGCCCAGAGCGCTGCCTGTCTCTGCCCCCCCCCCCAGCACTGGGGTCACAAGCTCACACCACCCAGCTCAGGGCCTGCCGTTCAAGGCAACACAGTCCCAGCTGAGCCATCTTCCCCGCGCTCCCTAGGGTGAAGGGTATTGAAGAGTGCTTGATTCCTCTGCAATAGACTGTGAACTCATCAGCCTGGAACTTAAACCTTCATCAACTGTCCCCAACACCATCATTTTAACCAAACATGGACTGTGTAATTACTATGCTGTTCATATCACATATCATTTCACTATGCTGTTCAAGATGGCAGCTGGTTCTCAGGCAGTCAGGAAGGAAAAACTGCTTTCATTCTGAATCCCTTCAGATCGTTTGTAAAGAAAGAAAAAGTTCAAAATAGCATCAAGAAGAGAAGAGAAGCCAGGCATAGTGACCCATGCCTAAAAAAACCAAACAAACAAATAAAGAAGAGAAGTAAATTTAAGCATCCAAGTCATTTAGCCATCAGGTATTCCAAAAATGTGTATATTTTTAAGATCTTGTCACTGTGCAAGGTGATGGGAAAACATGGCTGGCTAAGATTCCTGTCCTCATGGAGTTTAAAAACAAAAAATACAAATACAATTACCATACCTATATGAAAGAAAGGAGCACACTGCCCTGAGAGTGAGAGGGTAGCGCTAGTCATTTAGGTGAGGCAGGACAGGGAGCACTCTGAGGATAGGCTACCGAGACCGAGGCTGAGACGACAAATAGAACTCAGCTGCTAAAAGAATAAAGGTAGGGGCTGGGGAGATGGCTCAAGGGTTAAGAGCACTGACTGCTTGTCCAGAGGACCTGGGTTCAATTCCCAGCAACCACATGGCAGCCCACACCTGTCTGTAACTCCAGTTTCAGGGGATCTGACATCAATGCACATAAAATAAAGTATATAAAAGAAGATAAAAATAAAATGTTTTAGAAAGAAAAGGTAACTCGTATAAAGGATTCTGTATTAACCACAGTATTTTTTTTTTTTTTTTTTTTTTTTTTGGTTTCTTGAGGCAGGGTTTCTCTGTGTAGCTTTGTGCCTTTCCTGGAACTCGATTTGTAGACCAGGCTGGCCTCGAACTCACAGAGATCCGCCTGGCTCTGCCTCCGAGCTGGGATTAAAAGCGTGCGCCACCACTGCCCAGCTTTTTTTTTTTTTTTTTTTTTAAAGCATCTTCTATACAATTGATGCTTTTCAAATATAGAGACTATTTGAGAATATAGAGAATGATTGGGTCCTTCTTATTAGAAGACAAGGCTTAATTAAATAGGATAATCATTGCATCTGGATGCTATAATAAAATACCACAGACTGTGTGGCAAGAGCAATAGAAATTTATGTTCTCACAGTTTAAGAAGCTAGACATCCATGGTCAAGGTGCCAGCCAGCAGCTTCCCATGAGCTGGCTTTCTGACAACCCTCTTACAGTGCCTGCATGTGACCTTTCCTCAGTACCCAGGGAGGAGGGGAGGGAGAGGAGAGGAGCCCAGCCTTTGCTGCTTAAGACCCCATCTCACCCAACAGACAAACAGGGAGTGTCGGAGGAGAGAGGAAAAGACACAGAAAGCCCCTGAGAGAGGAGAACAGATGTAAAGGTTCTGTGCAGCTGAAATGCTGAGTGGAAAGGTGAGAAGGGTAAACAGGGCTGACCCAACAGGTGGGAGCAGACCTGGGAGGGCCTTGGAGAGGGAGGTTAGGAGCGTGGAAGGAAATCCTCGGGGTGGGAAGAGACGGGGCTCTGCCACCATGAGACTTATTTTGGGAACAGGGAAGACTGGAAGCAGGAAGAAACGAGAAGTTCTATTTGTAACTAGATGTAGGGGTTGCAGAGAATCAAATATGCTGCCTTGACACATTGGTTATTTTTAGCCAAAGACACTTGAAAAACAGCAGATGCAAGAGGGACGCTCTGACCTTCCTTTTTCTTTTTCTTTTTTGTGGTACTGGGGATGGAACCCAGGCTCAAGGGGTCTACCACCGAGCTACGCTCTTGAGCCCTGACCTTCTTTTTACTCTTAAAAGCAGGTGATGAAACGCCCACATGAAGGGCACCCTCCCTATTCTAGGAGAAGGACATCGCCTTTTCTAGTGTGTGTGATCAAGACCATGGCCAAGGGGGCTGGAGAAACGGCTCAGTGGTGGAAAGCACAGGCTGTTCTTCCAGAATTCCCCACATCCATATTGTGGCTCACATCCATCTTTACCTCTGGTCCCAGTACCAGTACCCTCTTCTGCCCTATGTGGAGACCAGGCACACATGTGATACATAGACAGACATACATGCAGACAAATATTAAAATAAATTTTTATTTTAAAAAAAGACTATGACCAAAAAGCAACTTGGGGTAGGGAAGGGGCTACTTAACTTACAGGTTATAGTCCATCATTGAGAAAATCCAAGGCAGGAAGTCAGGCGGGGCAAGAACCTGGAGATAGGAACTGAATCAGAGGCATAGAGGAATGCTGCTTACTGGTTTGTTCCTCATAGCTTGCTCAGCTTGCCTTTTTATACACCCAGAATGACCTGCCCAAGGGGGCACTACCCATGGTGGGCCGAGCCCTCTTGCAACAATCATGAATCAAGAAAAGTGCCCCCCAGACTTGTCTATAAGCCAACCTGATGGAGCCATTTTCTCAGTGGAGATTCCTTCCTCCCAGATGACTCCAACCAGGGCTAAGTTGACCAAAAAAAAACTCAACAGCACACCACCCAAGGATGGAGAGTCGAGGCTAGGAAAAATGTACACAAGCATTAAACTAACCCTTGTCTTCCTCATTATTTTGCACTATTAAGTACCCAAGGCCCACACTCTTTGTCTTGTTATGTTTTCAAAATTTATTATTCTTTGCCCAATCTAGTAATAGTGGGTTTAGCTCTGCTGACACAGGATTCCCACGAATTCAAGGCTGAGCTATTAATGAACCTCCACCCCCAAATTCTTTTGCTATGAAAATAAGTAGATCAACATGGTTTTCCTCCTCCCTCACCTATACATTAGCTCCTTTAAACAATGTAACTCCCAAAGCCCCAGATCATTTGCATAGTTGATGCTGTAGCACTTGGACATACTGCTCTCCTAATGCCCACACTTGACTCTCCTCAAGTGCACATAGATTCTCTCCCAATCAATAAACTCCATGACTTCACATTACCATGGCCTGCCCTGAAATTCTTCTCTGCAGAGTTAACAAAGAATCCTGGCTGCATCTGAGTAGAGGCCCCAAGTGACTGAGGGGGATTCCTCAGGGTGCAACCTCAGCAATGTTGAGCTGTGCCTGCCCCCCAACAATATCAGCAATGTGACTGAACAATGTAAAATACAGTGATATCTTAAATCGGATTAGGAAGCATTTCAAGTAGAGTGAATGGAGGTCCCATCCTGAACAAAATGCCTGTGGAACATTCCAATAGAAATGTCTAATTGGCCTGGCGTTCTAACAAGTGGTTGGCCACAGATACCATGTCTTTTAATGATCTGTAGATAATGGAAGCCACAAGAATAGGCAAATTCGCTAGGAAGACTATGTAGGGTGAGGGAAAGGCTGAAACGGGCCCCTTGAAGCCATCAAATGTCAGAGGGGCTGACAGGGTCCTGCGAGGGAGACTGATAAAAACCAGAGCAGTGGGGGAGGGTGCTGGCAACAGGGGGCTGCGTTATCAAAGCCACAGAGGACGGAGCAAGAGGAAGGAGAGAACGTGGTGTGGTGGGAGAAGCCTTGAGGTCAAGGAAGATAAAGAGGGCACAGGCCTTACATGGCAGGAACAAGAGGCCAGCTGCAGACGGGAAGTGAGGACACTCAGAAAAAGAATACCCTTGCTAGGTGTGCTCTGAGCTGTTTCCCGAGGGCCTGACCTTCGACGATATTACTGGCTCTGGCTTTCTTTGGTTGGTTTTTTGATATGGGGTCTCGTGTAGCCCAGGCTGGCCTCTAACTTGCTATGTAGCCAATGATAACTTTGTACTTCTAAGTCTCCTATCTCCAACTCTCAAGCATTAGGATGATAGGTATGTACCATGATACCCAGTTTTATGTGGTGCTAGGGATTGATCCCAGACATCTTTCTACCAATTAAGCTATATCCCAGCTCCTATAACCGGTTTTTTGACACAAGTTAGGGACTTCAAATTTAACTGAATGTTAAATATATTAAAATTCAGGTCAAGGAAAAGAACAATGTGGGCTGTGTGTGTGTGTGTGTAGCTCACTTAACAGAGTGTTTGCCTAGCATTCATGACAGTCTGGGTTCTATCCCCAGCATGGCATAAGCTGGGTGCATGGCACAGCCCTGTAATCCCAGTGCTCAAGGAAGTGGCAGCAGAAGAATCAAAAGTTCAAAGTCAACCTCAGTTGTATAGTGAATGTGAGGCTAACCTGGAATACATGAGACCCTGTCTCCAAAAAAGGGGGTGGAGGGAGCTTGATGAGATGCCTCAGTAAGTAAGAGCTGGCTGTACATGCCTGGAAACCTTAGCTTGATCCCTGAAAGCCACATGAAAGGCTGGATGTGGTGGCTGGACTCTGTAATTCCGATGGAAGCTAACATGGCAGGAACAAGAGGGGAGGCCCTGCTTCAGCAGGAAGGAAAGCAAAAACTGACTCCCTGAAGTTGTCCTTTGACTTGTGTATGTGCACCATGGCATGCACACACTCACCCATGAACATATGCATGCATGAGTTTGAGCGCGCGCGCACACACACACGCTCACACACGCTAATGATAAAAAAATAATGTTAAATTTTAAAATGGAGCTGGAGAGATGGCTCAGTGGTTAACAACACTTGCTGCTCTTGCAGAGGTTCTCAGTTCTGAGTTCAGTTCTCAGCATCAACGTTAGGCAGCTTACAATTAACTGCATGTAACTCCAGTTCCAGGAGATCTGACGCCCACTTTTAGCCTCTTCAGGCACACACACACACACATACACACACACACACACACACACACACAGAGAGAGCATAAACTCACACAAAAATATGCACATATACAAAAATAAATATAAATCTTCAAAAATAATAATACTTTTAAAACAAATAATCTACATTTGGGAGCTAATGCTTATTGAAACCTAATTCCAATCACTAGGTAAACGTATTTGATATTGGATAACAGCAGGGTACCAAACTAATTGCAAGATGTTGAGTTTAAGTAGGTCAACCAGTGTCTAGTTTGGTTCTTGTTGCTGTGACAAACACCATGACCAAAAGCAACTAAGGGAAATCACAGCAGAAATCTCAAGGCAGGAACTGAAGCAGAAACCACAGAGGAACACTGGTTACTGGCTTGCTCCCCCAGGCTTGGTCAGCTACCTCTCTTACATAGCCAAGGTCATACTTGCCTAGGATGAGCACCGCCCACAGTGGGCTGGGCCCTCCCACAGCAATCAGCAATCACGAATATGCCCCACAGACCAGTCCGAGGGAGGTGATTCCTCAACTGAGGTTCTCCCCTGCCAGGTAGTTTGTGTCAAGTTGACAAAAACTAACCAGCATTTCCAGGATCAGAAATAAGTAAGATGTTCTAAAAGAACTCATGGGATAGGCTGGAGAGATGAGTCAGCCATTTAAGGGCAGGCTCACAACCAAAGGACAAGAGCTCATTGGAGTACTTCAAATAATGTAGGCTTGTCATGGATCAGTAGAAAATTACTATAACAGACTATTAACTGGGTGAACAGTAGTCAGAAGAAAGGCTGTGTGTGTGTGTGTGTGTGTGTGTGTAGGCCTCCAATGTCTTTTCCAAGCACTATCCACCTTGGTGGGATTTTTGTTTGTCTTGTTGGAGTTTTGTTTGGGGTTTTGGTTTGTTTTGGGGGGTTGGTTGGGGGAAGGGTGGTTTGGTTTGGTTTTTTGTTTTGGAGACAGGGCGTCCCTATGTAGCACTGGCTCGTCTGGACTATGTAGAAGAGGCTATGTGGTGCTATTTGTCATCTAAGAAATAAAGCTTGCCTGAAGATCAGAGGACAGAGCCAGCCACAGAGTTAAAAAACATAGGGGACAGGGGCTGGAGAGATGGCTCAGTGGTTGAGAGCAGTGACTGTTCTTCCAGAGGACCTGGGTTCAATTCCCAGCATACACATAGCAGCTCACAACTGTCTGTAACTCCAGTTCCAGGCCTTCTAGGCCTTCTGACACTCTCACACAGACATACATGCAAGTGAAACACCAATGAACACAAATTTATTTTTAAAATAAATATAAATAAATATATTTATATAAAATAAATAAATATATAAATAAAAATAAATTATTTAAAAAACAAAAAACACAGGGGTCAGGCAGTGGTGGCACACACCTTTAATCCTAGCACTCAGGAGGCAGAGATCCATCTGGATCTCTGTGAGTTCAAGGCCACACTGGGTTACATGAGATTGATGCAGTCTAGGAGAGAAACAGAGCCAGGCAGTGGTGGCACACATCTTTAATCCCAGCACTAGGAAGGTTGAGATAGGAAGTGAAATGGCTGGGCGGAGAAAGGCATAGAAGGCGTGAGGAGACAGGAATTAAGCTCTTTCGGCTGAGGGCTCAGAGGCATTCAGTCTGAGGATTTGTGGAGACAGGATCAGCTGAGGAGTTGGCAAGGTGAGAAGTGGCTGTGGCTTGTTCCTTTGTCTCTCTGATCTTTCAGCATTTACCCCAATGTCTGGCTCCAGGTTTTGTTTTGTTGTGTGTGTGTGGTTTTTTTGTTTTGTTTTTCAAGACAGGGTTTCTGTGTATAGTTTTGGTTCCTGTCTTGGATCTCGCTCTGTAGACCAGGCTGGCCTCGAACTCACAGAGATCCGCCTGGCTCTGCCTCCCGAGTGCTAGGATTAAAGGCATGCACCACCACCGCCAGGCTGGCTCCAGGTTTTTATTAAGACCATTTAGGATTTGTGCAATAAGGCCAACCTGGAACTCACAGAGATCTGCCTGCCTCTGCCTCCCTGGTGCTGGTATTAAAGGCGTGTGCTGCCATGTCTGGCTCCACCTTGGTTTTGGTACAGGGTTTCACATTGGCTTGGAGTTTGCCAAGTAGATTAAGCTGGCTGGCCAGTGAGTCCCAGCGACATGCCTGTCTCTGCTGGCTTGGCCCTGGGATTGCAATGTGTGCCACTATGCATGGCTTTTTCCCATGAGTTCTAGGGACTGAACTCAGGTCCTCGTTCTTGTAAGGCAAGCGCTTACTGACTGAGCTAGTTATCTAGCCCTAGATGTTCTTTCCTATGGGGGAGGAACTTTGGAAAAAATAGATTCTAAGCTCAAAATCCAGCTCCTCCGTAGTTTACAAAACTCCTTTGAACAAGTCAAGACTTGAGTTGACACACCCTATGTGACAGAAGAGCTCAGGGTATAAAATAACCACAAATTCAACATTACTCGTGTTGTGTGGTTGCTATAGAATGCAAACACAGCTTTGGATTGTTTTTAACACAGCTTTGGACTGTTTAATAAAAGTTTCCAAATAATTAATCATCGGTGATGGTTCATCTTCATGTCAACATGACAGGCTTTAAAGTGACCCAGCCATGGAAATGAGCCTCTGGGACTGTCTGTGAGGGAGTTTCTACATTAGGCTCATTGAGGCCAGAAGACCACCCTAAACGTGGGTTGCAGGATTCTGTGGCACGGGGTCCCAGACTGAATGAAAAGAAGCAAGGGAGCTAAGCAGCAGCCTGCCTCTCTCTGCTTCCTCACTGCAGGTCCAATGTGACCGGTCGCCTCAAGTGCCTCTTGCCATGCCTTCCTCACTAGAATGGACTGCACACTGAACTGTGAGCCTAAAGAACCCCTCTCTTTTTGGAGACGGGGTTACCTGGCTGTCCTAGGTCTCACTATGTAGACCAGGCTGGCTTGGTCTATGACTCACGAATACCCACCTGTCTCCATCTCCCAAGTGCTGGGACTAAAGGCATGTGACACCATGCCTAGCAACCCTTCTATTAAGTTGCTTCATCTGTCATTTTGTCAGAGCAACAAGAAAAATGACTAATGCGTAGTCCCACAGCATTCTAAATTATCACAATAAATCCACACTGCAATTCAGCTTATAGGGTCAAGTTTTAAGAGTAACATCTCTTACCCATCCCTTTCTTTCCATTCCCACCAACAGACTCTCTCGTCTTCTACCTGATATGGCAGACCATTTCCAAGGATGGCCGGAGCTGAGGGTGCACCTCAGTGGTAGTGCTTGTCTAGCATTTGCAAAGCTATGGGTCTGATCTCCAGTATGGGGGGTGGGCGGGTGGGAGGTGGGGGAGTGGTATCAAGCATGACCCAACAATCCCTCCCATTGGGCATACCATTTGCATGGTCACTCCTTCACCAAGAGATAGGGCTTGTTTTCCTCCTAGTGAATCCATACTGATCATGTGTCCTAAACTGACCAACAAGAAACAAAGGACTTGACTTATAGATCTAGGCTTGAAGGGAGGGGCCTCACACCTTCTATTTTTCACGGTCTTGCTTGACAGCCACCAATTCAAGCTAGGATAGGCCACTGATTGGTGAGTGACCACTGTATGAAGAGAAAGGTTTTGTGGGGGAGAATTAAGAGGCCGAGATAATAGTAAGACCAAGCCTTAGACCCATGGGTAAAGTTGTCCTCCAGCTCTAGCCATGTCAATAATGACAACATTCTGTGTCCATGTGACTCTCTTACCACACAGGTCTTTGGGATGTGACTAGAATATCTGAAGAATTTCATTTGATTTAAGCTGAACTTTAAATAGCTAGAAACTGTTATGTAGGTCAGCACAGACATCTATTCCCACTCTAACTCATCTGACACAACCCCACTAGAAGAACAAGACACGGGGCAGCTGAAAATTGCCTCCGCACCTGTCCTTCATGGTACTACAGGTATGTAGGCAACATCTAGAGATGGTTTCACATCTGACTTACAGGAGTCCAAACACAAAAGTTAACTTTTGGAAGTTTTCCTTCATTTGTTCTGAGGACGTAGCAACAAAGCAGATGTTAAACCTCCTGTTTGTGTCTGTATCTACACCCATCATTTAAATCTATTTATTTCCTTCTTCTCTAAAGTTGAAGTTTTACATCATCTATAACAGGTAGCACAAACTGTAGTTTTCAGTTACACTGATTTTCTTTATTCTCTTATGAGCCAAGGTGTCATGTAATCCAGGCTTGCCTCGAACTCGCTATCTAGTTTGTAAAATACTGTATTCTAGATCCTTCTGCATCCAGCTCCCAAGGCAGGCGTGTAATGTGAAAACATGTCTGGTTTGGGTGGTGTGGCGATCCACCTCTACTGGCTTCGTGCATGCTAGACAAGTGCGCAGCCTAGTCTTTTTTTTTTTTTTTTTTTTTTTTTTTTTTTTTTTTTTTGAAACAGGCCATAATCTCTTTGAGTCCAGGAATCCTATGTGTTTCGGGAATTGTTATGTTGCAAAAATCCCTCGATTTTCCTCAGAGGCCTGAGTACGAATTCCAGGAGGGGATAATGATCTAAACTCAAAAGACTTTATCAAATTCAACCCCAAACTAGTATTTTACTCTTCGCTGAATCTACCGGGCACAAAGCAGACCGGCCAAGGCGTGAAGCCAGACCTAAGCTCCGCCATGCAACGCGGAGCCATGCAACACGGAGCCGCCGCATCCCTCTCCCCAGGTCCTTCCTACTAGTTGCTCTTTGGGCGTGGCCTAGTTAGCGTGGTCGATTGGGCGTGGCGTGCGTAGGGAAAGGCGTGGCTGAGAAGAGGCACTTCCGATTGGGTCCAACCCAACGATTTCCGGTAGCACTCGACAATTTCCGGCTGCAGGCTCCGCCCCCGCCGACTCCCCTCGGGTATTTCCGACATCTCTCGGGCTTTTCCGCCTCGCTCTCGTTTGGCTCTCTCCACTTCGGATATTTCCGTGTCGCGCTCGGAGGAGCTCGGCAACCACTCGGCCTCCCCCATCCCCCGGTAACGGTCGCTGGTGAGTTTAAATGAGCCGGGGCTGGCCGGGCCGGAGCCGCTACGGGGGGGGGCCTGAGGCACTGCAGAAAGTGGGCCTGAGCCTCAAGGATGACGGTGCTGCAGGAACCTGTCCAGGTAATGCTAGCGCCTGCTCCAAGGCCTGGCGCCATGCCTGGGTCGCAAGCAGCGAGCAGCCACTTCGCGGCCTGCTGCGGCCTAGGCCCCGCTCCTCCCGCCTCCCTTTCGGCGAGCCTTACCTGTCCTCCGTCAGTCCCGAGGCCTGCCCGCTCGGCCGAGCTTAGCCCGGGCCCCGCATTACTTCTCGCCTCTTGTGCGAGCTGGCGTCAGCGGGAATCACTCGTTTCCCGTCGGTACTGGCGTCCGGCCATATCCCCTCCTGTTAGTCGGGGGCCCTGCGGGCGGTGGGAAACGAGGGGCCGAGATGGCGCCCCGAGTGCTCGGGGCCCCGGGGCCCGGCACAGACGCGCTTTTGAACCGCGCTGGTGGGATTTCACCCCGATGGGGCAAGTTTCCTGGTGTTTCCGTGGTTTTGTTTTACGTGAGATGGTCGAGGGAAGAAGGTAAAATTATCCGTGGTGTTGGTAGTTTTTGTTTCGGTAGCAGACTTTGTGGTCCACCTACCTTCCGGCTCTCGCTCAGTGGATTTCCCACCGGACAATGACCATCTGAGAAGGGAACTCCAGGGCCAGTGCCGCGGTGCGAACACCCGAGCGGGGGAGTGGGCGAAAGGGCAGGTCTGGATTTTGCCATTACCTGGGATGGGTACCAAGAGGCATTTTATCGTGCAGATTTAGAAGGTGTTTAGGAAATTAGAGATAATTGCCTTCCCATCCATTTCACTATTCGTCCATTCCTTAACCACACCAAGGTATGCGTTGACGCACACCGTGCTGTTGTCAGAAGAAACCCTATTGGGGTTTAAAGTGTGTGATGCAGTGCCAAGTCATTTTTTTCTCCCTGCCAGATCTGAAGAAACTGAACCTTTTGTCCCTTGGTGATGGACTGGGTTTGGGAGATTTTTCATTCCACCGTATGATCTTTGACATGTCCAGAGTTGGCCTCCATTAAATTACTGTCATTAAGCCATAAACTTTATTTTGAAGTTATAAAGCAAACCGATTTTAGAAATGGCTGCGAATTGCCTTAGGTAAGACTGTGGAGACAAATAGTAAATATTTTAATGCGTCAGTACAGTATTTCCTTAATTTCTCATCGCAGTGTAAAAATTGTTTTCTCTAGTTAGCCTCATCTCCAGCTGTTTACATGGTGACAGCTATTAGTATTTGAATTAATATAATTCTGGATTATATCTTCAGAATTGTATGTGTCTCTGTACGTTGTATCAGTTCTTCCAAAGCTGCATTTCTTTCCAAATTTCTCTTCCTAGTGTAGAGTCCCCTGTAAGGCCCTTTTGAGGCCTAACATGAAATTAAATGGATCAGGGGGTTATTCACATGATTATTTTTTATTTCATGCTGTAGTTTTGTCTTACTGATTCTTTTGCTTTTCTGGACCCAGAAGCCTTCTAAAGAAAGTGATATAGTTGCAATGATAGCATGTAAACCACTACTTAATAATTTTGACTTATATAAAAGCATGAGAGAGTAGAATATATTTATGGGAGATAGAATCCAGCAGGTTTCTTCTTTGTTTTTAAAGTATTGTTAGCAATAATATTCTTACTATATCTAAGACTAAAAAGTGAAATTTACCTCCCTTTCCTCCATAATAACTTTGTCCATTAGATTTTAGGATAATGGTAAGAAGTTTCAGAGTGTGAGGGGGTGAAAATTTGGGTTATAATTTATAGGAGGCAAGAGGATCAGGAGTTCAAGGTCATCCTCAGCTACAGAGCAAGTTCAAGGCCAGCATGAGCTACCTGTCTCAAAAAACAAACAAACAAACAAACAAAAAAACCCAACAACAAAAGGAGCAGTTAAAAGGGGGAATCTCAAACAGTGGGAGAAATAAGCTATGACCAGGAGGAATGCTGTCAAAAAATGAGAACGAGCTGGAATGAAAGGAAGATAGTAAGATACTTTTTTTTTTTAATGGTTTTTCGAGACAGGGTTTCTCTGTGTAGCTTTGGAGCCTATCCTAGAACTCACTCTGTAGACCAGGCTGGCCTCGAACTCACAGAGATCCGCCTGGCTCTGCTTCCTGAGTCCTGGGATTAAAGGTGTGTGCCACCACACCTGGCAAGATACTTTTTAAAAAAATCACTCATTCCATATATTAGGATAAAAATAGTGTTGAAAATATTTTCTTTGATTTGTTCCTGGTGATCTAGGCACAGGGAAAAGTTGACAGAAATAGTACTCCGATCTCCCCCCCCCTTTTCAAGCTTTTACATGGACTACCCAGTGGAATATAGACTTAAATATAAGCCCCTCCCCAAGTTAGTGCTCATAGAAAAAGTATTGCTTTGTATTTGAGTCTTTACAAAAAAAAATCTTTCATATTTCACATTTATTTTGTAGCAGGGTCTCCTGTGTAGCCCTGGCTAGAATAAAGGCATTCACCACAGTACTAATTTGGATGCCTGTAAAAGTTCACTTGATAAAATTGGTGGCATTTTTTGTTGGCGGGTGTTTTATTTAGCACTTAGTGTGTGTGTGTGTGTGTGTGTGTATGCATGCATGTATGTGTCATTTAGTCTTGGTGGCAAGCATCTCTACCTTCTGAGCCATTTCACCAGCTCTGTTTGTTGTTGTTTTAAGAGGGAGGCATTTTGTATAGATGCATCAATTGATAAAGCTTTATCAATTATTTCTGCAAGTTAAGTTTCACAGAAGAATTCGATGAAATTGTAGACAAGCCTTTTGAAAATGATTTTAATATGCAATAGAGTAACTGAATGCAAAAACCTTGTGTGTTAACCTGCATCTGAAACTCCGACTAGAGGCAGGAAGATAAGTTCAAGGTCAGTCTGAGCTACATAAGACCCTGTCTCAAACACCAAAACAAAATAAAGTAATTTGGTACTATCTGTATACATATCATCATGAGTTTTATTAAATAGTGAAGAAGTACTTTTGGCTTGGGGTAAGGTGTCCTCAAGTGGCATCTAAGATTGATTCAAATAGTACCATCCTATGGTTACTCTGTGAGAAGTATCATGATCAAGAGTGAAGTCAGTAGTCTTAGAGGCAAAGGTATCCAAAGTAGGAGTGGAACCAGAAAGGAGCAGATAAAGGTTTTAGAGGTGGAATTTCAGGAAATAACTTGGTAAGTAGAACCAGTGAAGCAAGGGGCAGGGCAGGGGGGATTCCTGGAGTTGGTATCAAAAATGATTGCCTGAATTTTATTTTGGAGGTGCTATTTTAAAAATAAAAAATCCAGCTGGATGTGGTGGCACATGCCTTTTAATCTCAGCACTTATGAGACTTGTGGGGTCAAGAAAGGGGGATCTTTGTTAGTTAAGGCCAGCCTGGTCTATATAGTGAGTTCAGGAATTCCCCAAAGCGAAAACTTACCCCCCAGAAAAATAAGAAATGCCTTTATGTGAAATGTTAGGATTAGGGCAGATTCAAAAGAGAATCTGTCACTTAGGAATTCTGTTTTGAAGATAACTTGTGAAACTACCAACTATAGAGACATAATTCTTAATCTTAGGGTTCTAGTCCTGAGAACATGAAGAATGATTAGCAGGAAAAATTGGATGTTAAGTATGCATTTGATTATACAGATATTAATAGAGGAATTTAGGAAAGAGACATCTTTGTAGGTCAGAAAATAAAATGGGAACGGCTTTTTGAGCAAGTAGAGTTTGAAACCTAAGGAATTGAAGAAGAGGAGGAATGTTCTTGGCGTGAAATGAATGGCACGAGGAAAAGCCCAAAGACAAGAGTGTCGTTTCAGAAGAACAGTAAAATACGGTGTTCTTAACTAGAATAGATGTTGAAAACAGAGAGCTTGCACAACCAGAATCAGATTACAGGAGACTTAGCCTTGAAGTTGAAAGGTTTAGATTTAGTGGGTTAATAATGAATCTTGGGCTGGCTTTGTACCTGGTTCTTTGTAGCCCAGGCTGGCCTATAATTTAGTATCCTCTTGTCTCTGCCTCTGGAGTGCTGGGATTACAAACTTGTGCCACTACCCCTTTCTGAAAGAAAATTTTAGTAGAGCTATGTAATGAAAGCAGTGTGTTGGGAATAGTGATCTGATTTTATTGGTAAGGAGGAAAAGACAGAGTTAGATACATAGACTGGTAGGCTGACCCGATACATAGTAATGTGGGCCAAGTGTTTTAATTTTGGCAGGATTGACTTTTTGGAGAAAGTGGAGTGGGTTACCTGTGTCTTAAGGAGTGTTTTACTGCATCTCTGTTTATTTACCAGATGCCTCCTCCATTTTGAGGCCCCAAATGCCCCCCACCAGACATGGCCAAATGTGGGGTCAGAGAACCATCTAGATAAAGAACCATCAGAGAGAGCTGGTTATGGACAATGTGCCTGTAATCCCAGCACTTGGGATGTGGAGGCAAAAGCTCAGGAGTTCAAGTCCTGCCTCATCTGTGTTTTAAGTTTGAGACCAGCCTGGGCAAAATGAGACCCTGTCTCAAAAGCAGAAATATAAAAACAACCAATCAGATAAGTAAAAACTAGAGTTATAGAAATAGAAATTTTAGATTCTAATGTATAAGATAAATTCTACAGTGGCATTTTTGGTTAGGGTTCTTCCCTCCCTCCTTCCCTCCCTCCCTCCCTCCCTCCCTCTCCCTCTCTTTCTCATACCTTACATTGTATGAAGCTTTTCTTACTCATTGCTTTTTTGGTCTTTTAGGTTTTTCGAGACAGGGTTTCTCTGTGTAGCTTTTGGAGCATGTCCTGGAACTCACTCTGTAGACCAGGCTGGCTCTTGAACTCACAGAGATCCGCCTAGCTCTGCCTCCCAAGTGCTGGGATTAAAGGCATGCACCAACACCACCCAGCTACTTTCTTGGTCTTAAAGCAATTTTTTCCCCCGTCAAATACAAGACCTAACAATTCATAGCAGTCACATTTAAATCTGAGTACAGTGTACATTTAAAATATTTGAGCTGGGTGTGGTGGTGCATGCTTGGAATCCCAGAACCTGGAAAATGAAAGCAGGACCATGAATTTGCAGCCAGCCTAGGTTACATGGTGAGAACCTGTCTTCAAATACACAAATAAAATGATATTTCAGTGAGTTGTGACAATGGATGTAATCCTAGCACTTGAGAGGCAAAGGCAAGCAAATAAGGAGTTCAAAGGCATTCTCTACTCCGTAACAACTCTGAGGCAAGATTGTGCAGTGGAGCCCCCTTTTTTAAGCAACCAAAACCTCACTTTTGGGTCTCTTCCTTAGCTTACTAGCTTACTTTTATTCCTGGGGATGCTTTTCCTTTTCTTAGGATTTGTTTGTGTGTTTATATATGCACATGCCCCTATGTGCTTACAGGTGCCCTTGGAGGCCAGAAGAGGCTGTTAGATCAAATGGAACTGGACCCAGCAGGTAGTTGTGAGCTGCTCCATGTGGGTAAACTTGTAAACTAAACTGAGTTCCTTGGGAAAAGCAGCAAGCGCTTTTCACTACTGAGCCATCTCCAGCCCCCTGTTCTTTCCTTAGTAAGTTGTCATTTCTATTCCATATTTAACATAGAAGACACAACCTTTCTCCATCTCTCCTTGTGGTAGCTGTGAGAATCATCACCTAACCTGTACTTTTTTTTTCTTAAACCCTACTTAGCGAAAGTTATCCTTAAGCTTCAAAAACAAGACACCCTCCCCCCAAAAAAGTTTGGTATTGTCAGAGTAGATGGTGGATAGGAAGGTGGCTCGGCCACTGAAGGAATGGCTACACAAGCATGATGACCTGAGTGGATGCTAGCAAACACGCAAAAAGCCAAGTGTGGCGGAGCTGCCTGGCTCACAAAAACCTCAAGTTCTAGGTTTACCAGAGAGGCCCTGTCTCGAGGGGATAAGGCAGAACAGGATGGAGATGGCCATCAGATGTCTTCCTCTGGCCTCTGCACAGTGTGCTCATACATCCGCACACACTTGAGCACACAGTGCACAGCTAAAAAAAAGTTGTTTGGTTTAAAGGTGGAAAGCAACTGAGGGAGACACCTGGCATCAGCCTGTGGCCATACCCAAACACATGATACATGTACATACCATATACATAAAGAATGCATAGCAAGTAAGAATTTGCAGCTTTATGCTGTTGGTTCAGCTTTCATAAATACAGCCCAGGACTAGATCATTAATTTCCTCTGTGGAATGTCTCCTACACATTTTGTTGGAAAGGAAGAAGGAAAGAATGCTGCTCTGTTTGGCTTCTAATTCTGTTTAGCAACTTCTCACCTGTCTGGCTTTTAATCTGTAGAAGTGGTGCCCTGGATGCTGTCCATCTGTTGGACAGGGTGCTGAGTTTAGCTCTGTGTTCATCATCAGCTACTAATTTGTAGTGATAGAGAATAGTCTATTCCACATCCCCTTCCCTCAGCAAGTGGCATATTACTCAGGCATTGAGAGATACCTGCGCAGAAATTGGGATGGCCCATCTCTGCTGAGCTAATGAAGGATTGTTGTTCTGGGCAAAGCTTCATTTTTTTTTTTTTTTTTTTTTTTTTTTTTAATTTCTTTACTTTGGGACAGAATCTTATTATTTACCCCAAACTGGCCTGGTTCTATTTAGCCCTTGCGATAAAGGCTCAAAAGTGACTTGGTTATCTGATTAATGTCAGAGGAATCATCCTTATTTACCTGATTTGGCTATAGAGATTGTAGGAAACATTCAAGAAATAATTGCTGGGTCGAGTTAGAATTAATTTCTTCTGTCCTGTTGTTTTCTCAGTGACATTTTGGCAGATTGTTATATAATCCAAATATTGGAGTTCTCTAAGGAGAACATCTGCAGTTTATCACATTATATTTTAATCTTAGTATCATATTTATTTTATGTACTATCTACCACCAAAATCAAAACCTCCATGACAGAATTAGAACTAGAAAAACAATTAGCTTTTTATCTTCTTTCATAACTAGTGTCCATTACCCACATTCTGTCCATCCTCATCTCCTTGCACTTGGCCTTTCTTGTTCTTTTCTTCATGTAATACTGTACCTACATGGACATTTGTTTACATGCATACATTTATTATTGGCTAGAAAAGATTTTTTTTTTCTGGGATTGTATGAACTCAGTATTATATATTTTAGAATAATATTAGGTAAACAAATAGTAATATTTTAGAACAATCCTTAGGTCCATCTATTTTCCTGCAAATTTTTTAAACTTTTTTTTTTTTAAAGACTTATTTAGTGCATATACAGTGTTCTGCCTGCGTGTATGACTGCAGGCCAGATGAGGGCACCAGTTGTCATTACAGATGGTTGTGAGCCACCATGTGGTTACTGGGAATTGAACTCAGGACCTCTGGAAGAACAGCCAGTGCTCTTAACCCCTGAGCCATCTCTCCAGCCCTAAACTTTTTTTTTTTTTTAGAGTGGAATAGTATTTCATGCTTTATATATACCAAAGTTTTATTATCTGTTGATGGATAACCAGGTTGGTTCTGGTAAAAAAAAAATTTTATATCGAATAAAACAGCAATAAACATGGGGTGCAGATACCCCTGTGGAAGGGTATGGAGTGTCTGGGTGTAGCCCAGGGGTGAGATACTGAGTCTACAATGACTATATTAATTTGCAGCTCTGCCCACAGTGAATAAAGGTTCCTTCCTCTTCAGCTCTCTGACATTTGTTGCAAAATTTGTTGATGATGATAGCCTTTCTGACTTGTTGAAAACTGTCTCTTCAGTTCATTTGCCCATTTGTTAATGGGTAGTTTTATGGTATTTAATTTCTACAATTCTTTGTAAATTCTAGATGTTAGTCCTCATCTGAAGTATAGCTGGTAAAGATTTTCTCTTATTCTGTGGGCTGTTGACTCTGATTGTTTCCTTTGCTGTATAGAAACTTGAATTTTCGTGTAGTTCCATGTGTTGGTACTTGGGGTTAGTTCCTGTGCTGTTGGTATTCTAGTTTAAAAGTTCTTACCTACCCAATACTTCAATATACATTGAAGGGTATTCTCCCTGTTTTCTTCTAAAAGTTCCTGGGATAGGTTTGTTTGTTTGTTTGTTTTTCCAAGAAAGGATTTCTTGTGTAGTTCTGACTGTTCTGGAACTCTCTCTGTAGACCAGGCTGGCCTCGAACTCACAGAGATCCACTTGCCTCTACCTCCTTGGTGCTGGGATTAAAGGTGTGTGCTACTATCGCCTAGCAAACAGTGATGCCTGAAACAAGGACGTGAATCAGCTTTTAAATTAAGGTCTTGGATACATTTAAATTGATTTTTGTTCAGATGAAAAATGTAAATCTAGTTTCGTTCTTCTGCAGAAAGAAATCCACTGCTGCCGTCACCATTTGTTTACTAGGCTATTTTTTTCTCCAAAGGATGCTCTTGCCTCCTTTGTCAAAAAGGTAAACTTTGCCATTTTATTTCCAAATGTAGACTAGATAGCAATGATTCTGTAGATGAAGAGAATAAATGAGTGGGAATATGTTTGTTTGGACAAGGGGGTCTCACTATATGTGTCAGGCTGACCTCCCACTCACTGAATTGGCCCGCCTCTGCCTGCTGGGTGCTGGGATTAATGTGCCATCACGCCCCTTTGATCTGAGATTGTTGTTTTTTTTTTTTCTTTCGTTTTTTTGGTTTGGTTTGGTTTGGTTTTCGGTCTTTTGAGACAGTTTCTCTATAGCCCTGGCTGTCCTAGAACTCATTCTGTAGACCAGGCTGGCCTGTAACTTACTGAGATCCTCCTGTCTCTGCCTCCTGGGTGCTGGAATTAAAGGCGTGTGCCACCACCACCCAGCTGGTCTGTAGTATTATTAAACACCTGAGTTCATGCTTACCAAACCATATTTTTGTTTTTAAGATTAAGCTTCCTTGGGGTTGGGGATTTGGCTCAGTGGTAGAGTGCTTAGGCAAGTGCAAGGCCCTGTGTTCGGTCCTCAGCTCTGAAAAAAAAAAACCAAAGATTCAGCTTTCAAACTGTATGATTTAAGAAAAACAAAATCACCCAGTGACATTGACCAAACCTTGTAAAGTGACTTTTTCATAATTTCTTATTGTGGTGATATTTTATTTGTACTGAAATGTGATTTTAATTTTATGTTAATAAATAAAGTTGCCCTGGGGTCAGAGCTATTAGAGCCATAGCAAGAGCATGGTGGTTAGAAGAGCTAGGTAGATTTCTGTGTGTTCAGGGATACAGCCAGTATTGGAGACATATGCCTTTAAGACCTGGAGGGCGGTACTTACAGGCAGTGATGAGGCAGTCATGTGGTTGGGTTTAGAACCAATGAGAAGGCAGAACAGAAAGACTATTTAAACACGGACAAACAGGAAGTAGCACTCTCTCGGGGAAGTTAGGAGCACTGCAGGAGGTAAGATTTTATCTCTGAGCTCTGACCTCTTGGCTTTCTCTTTTACATTGGCTCTGTGTTTCTTATTTTAAAAAGACGATTGATTACATCTACATCTTATTGCTAGTAGAAACTTGAATCCAGTGTTTAAAGGCTTTGACTATCCCAGTTAATAAGCAAAATAAAGAACTTTAAATTGGCTAGGTATTTTGCTACTTAATTTTTTTTTAATCTTTGTGTGTGTGTATTGAATGAGCCATAACATGCATATGGGGAGAGAGGACAACTTTCTGAAGTTGATTTTCTCCTTCTATCATGGGATCTGGGGACCAATTTAGGTTGTCAGCCTTGGAACAAGTGTTTTTATCTGCTGAGCTTTATATTGTTATATGCAGAATATAAGCCAGAATCATGTGGCCTACAAGATAGGTCTGCTGTCCATTTTATTTCATGGGCGAGTGATGCTGTCTAAAAGTAGTAAACACAGTAAGTGAACTGAGTAGTATGAAGGTGCATGGGACAGTAGACCAGAAAGTCCTGGACTGTCTTGTAGATGTGTATAGACCACACCACTTGTGTGGTATGTATAGACTCCTCTGTTAGATTTTAACACATATTTTCTTATCAGAATCTTGCTTTTTTTTGAGTTGGGCTCTCTGGTGATCTGGAACTTAGCAAGTAGGCCAGGCTGGCTGGCATCTACCAGCTTGTACCTGGCCAACCCTGGAATTAGAAGGCTTGCAGCACTGTGCCCATCTTTCCTAACAGGGTTCTGAGGATCAGACTCAAGCCCTTGTGCTTACAGGCAAGCACTTGACCAGCTAACCCAGCTTTCTAGCTCTGCACAGAGGTCTCTTGTTTCTGTTTGAGACAGTCTTGTGTAGCCTAGGCTAGTCTTGAACTCCTGATCTTCCTGCCTTCTTCTGCCAAGTTCTTGGGTTACAGACATAAGCTACCACGTGGCTACAAAGAGTTTGAAGAATGAAATTATATTGAACTTTTAATGAATAGTGCAGATTTTTTGGCTTTAGACAATAGATCTAAAAATTGCTGTTAAAGGAAGATTAAAATGAAATTGATTCAAACATCTAAAAAGAATTTGTGCTTTATTCTGTAGATACTTATTTTGTAAGCTTTGTGTAGCTTTCCAAGGAAAATAATTTGAGGGAAGAATCAGCATGATGTCAGAAAGATAACAGTGACAGCATAGAATGTATTGCACAGTGACCAGATACGTGCTGGGAACTCTTGTACTTGACTGGAGTTTTATGTTTTGTTTTTCTTTGAGACAGGGTTTCTCTGTGTAGTTTTGGTGCCTGTCCTGGATCTCGCTCTGTAGACCAGGCTGGCCTCGAACTCACAGAGATCCACTTGGCTCTGCCTCCCGAGTGCTAGGATTAAAGGCATGTGTCACTGCCACACTGCTGTATAGTCTGTCTTTAATTGGGAGACACTGTGTGCACATGAGTGCAGGCTCCTGTAGAGGACAGATGCCGTAGCCGTTAGAGCTGGAGTTACAAGTGGTTGTGAGCCTCTTGATGTGGGTACTGGGAATTGAACTCCAGTCCTTTGCAGGAGTAGTACCAGCCCTTAACTGGGCCTTATGTTTTAAATGAAGAGACACACTAAACACGGTAAATAAATAAATAAATAAATAAATAAATAAATAAATAAATAAATAAATATATTCAATAATATATTTTATATTTATATACATAATAAATAGACAACATTTAATCTCAGCACTGAGGAAGAGGCAGGTGGATATCTTGAGTTCAAGGACAGCTTGGTCTACATAGTGAGTTCCAGGACAGCCAGGGATACACAGAACCCTGTTTGGAAAAGGCTAATAATAATGATAGTAAATAGATTAAGCCTTCCTATAAGAGTTACTTGCCCAAGACACAACTGGTTCAGGGATTTAAGGCCAAGCCCTTGTCTTCTGTTGCAGTGGAGATAGTGTGTTTGAGGAAGGTAATTCTGAAATGACAGGATGATTGCAACAGCGCTTTCTGGCAGGAAGACTGAAACACTACTGAGGAGGACACTGTTGACAAGTTGAAAGGATTCTTCTTGTCCAGGAAGAGCTCTGTGAGTTCGAGGCCAGCCTGGTCTCAGAGTGAGTTCCAGGACAGCCAGAGCTACACAGAGAAACCCTGTCTCGGAAAAAAAAAGAAAGAAAGAAAAGAAAAAAAGAATTTTGAGGTGTTAGAGAGATGGCTTAGGGGTTAAGAACACTGTCGTGCTTTTATAGAGAACCCAGGTTCATTTCCCACCCCCATATGGTGGCTCACAACCTTTCCTAACTCCAGTTCCAGGGATCCAGAGTCTTCTTCTGACTTCTTGGTCACCAGGTACACATGGTGGACATACATACATGTAAGCAAAACACTCGTACACATAAAAATAAAGTTAATCTAATTTTTTTTTCTTTGAAGGACTGGGGAAATAATTTGGTTGGTAAGGTGTTTCCCCGCACAAGCCCAAGAGCTTGAGTTTGGTTCCTGGCATCCATGTAAAAGTCAAGTGCAGCACACACCGTAATCGCAGCACTGGGAAAGAAAGATCAGATGATTGATCCCTCTTGTTTGCTGGCCAGCCAGTCTAGTGGGATGGGTGAACTCCAGGCTCTGGGAAACCTTGTCTCCAAAACTAAGGTGGAAAGTCAGTCTCTGACCTCTGTATACATACCATACAAGAATGAGCTTTGAGGGCTGATGGTGTCGCTTGGTTGGTAGAGTGCTTGCCTAGCATGCACAAAGTCCTTGGTTCAGTTCCAGCACTGTATAACCAGTAGCGGTGGTGGTGCATGCATGTCTGTAATCCTGCTTTTAGGAGGGTAGATGCAGGAGAATCAAAAGTTCATAGTCATCCTCAGCTGCATAGCAAGTTTGGAGCCAGCTTGAAATAGAAGAGACCCTGTGTCAAAAACAAACAAGCTAGAAAACAAATCTACCCCATTCCATAATGGATTTTAATTAAAACTGGTGATAAAATTTTAAGAGGAGGCTTTTTTGAGAATAATAAATTGCATGAGATAGCTTATTTAATATATATATTATACTATATTATATCTATTGTGTCACTGTCATCTTACCTAATCAAGCTGGAAATGTTGCTGTGGTCTGCACAACTCGACATGTCTTATCGTAAGGCTCTTTTCTCTTTGTTTTCATGCTCTGAACTAGTAGGTTGGCTCTGTGATAACTACGAGGAAATTTTAGGGGAAAATTTTTTTAAGGAAAGAAAATTCTGTTATGCACTAAAGTTTTTATTTTGAGATAGGGTCTTTCTAGTCCTGGCTGGCCTGAAACTCACAGAGATTTTTTTCAACCTCTCAAGTGTTGGGATTAAAGACATGTACTCTTGCCTAGATCTCTTTCTTTAGGATTAGTTCTGTAAATTATGATTAAATTCATTAACCAGCCAATTAAAACCTTTCTGGTGTGGAATGAATTTGATTGAATCACTCATGCAATCCTTTACTTATAGACTTAGCCAACACCTGTGACTTGGTATGATTAAAAGCCATTTCCTTCCTGTTCTAGTGACTGTGTGATTTTTAAGACACTAATAATGTAGTAGTCTTCAAAATACAAAAGAGAAAGGAATTCCAGGGCTGGACAGGAGCACTTGTTCTTGCAAAAGACCAGGTTCTATTCCCAGCACTCAGAACAACCACCTGGAACTCCAGTTCAAGGGATCCAGTACCCTGTTCGGACCTCCTTGGGCACCAGGCATGCATGTGGTAGACAGACATACATGCAAGTGAAACACCTAGCACATAAATAAATAAGTCTAAAAACAAAGTTTTAAGTAAATAAGGAACTTACTTGTTTAGTAACTTTCCCCTTTTCTGTCAAACATTTAAATCAATTCTACAAGTATTTATTGAGAGCTTATCTCACACACACATACACACACACACACACACACACACACACACACACACACACACACACACACGGTTCCCACAAACTATATCAATACTTCTTACGGGATGAGAGTATTTATGAATCGCAGAATGTATACAGCTTTTTCAGTGTATATTTAAATGTATAACAAGCCTCAGATATACACCAGGTTTTCAGTCCATGCAAGTTTTATTATATATGCCTTTATCTGGGGAGGTCTGTAGTTTTCACAAGATTTTCAGAGTGTATATAAGAAGTGAAAGCCATTCTTAGTACACTATGGAATTTACTCTGAGTGTTGCAGTTTTAACACTTAAGTTGGTAATTCTGAGCTGGAAAAAATGGCTCATTTGTTAAGTGCACACCTTTAATCGCAGGCAGAGGCAGGTTGAGATCTGAGTTTGAGATCAGCCTAGTCTATATAGTAAGTTCAAGGCCAGGCAGGACTACATAGTGAGACCCTGTCTTTAAAAAGGGAGGAGATGGAAGAGTGGGTTAGAGATAAGCAAGAGTAAGTCTTGCCAGAATCTACAAAGAGTCAGAAAAAAATTTTCACACATAGTATTACTGTCGTGCTCTAAGTATATAAGTATGTTGATATATACTACAGGCAAATATATAAGAAGGAATAGAGTCCTTGGCTAATAGCATGTGGATAAATTAGCAGCAAATATGGTGGAGCATTTGATGAGGATTCTCGATGTTCCTGCACAGCATATATTTGGTACTTTTTTAAATGGCTTTAATTATTGCAGAATCCTAGATCCAACAGATCTAGCAGCTCCTGTTTGTGTTTAGTGACCTTACCATTTTTTTTCTCCTCATCTCATCTTTATTTCCCAAACAATAGAAGACCCTCTATCCCAGGGGTTCTCAACCTTCCTAGCACTGTGGCCCTTTAATACAGTTCCTCATGTTGTGGTGATCCCAACCATAAAATTATTTCCTTGCTATTTGATAACTATAATTTTGCTGTTATGAATTGTAAATGTCTGCTATGTGACCCACAGGTTGAAAACCACTGCTCTGGCCCTAATGAGTCTCTTTAATGTGGTGTGATACTCAGTATTGTAAATATTTCTTTCCATAAGATTGAGCATTATTGGACTGATTTGTGTGGCAGTGTTTTAGAATAATTGTATTTAACTGCTGGTGGAGAAAATGACATATAAACATGTACATACATACATATACACAGAGACTACCTAGCCTGGAACTCACTATCTTCTCAGCCCCCTATTTAAAAAATAAAAATAAAAAATTAAGCTTTTTTTCCCTACCGTATTGGTAAAAATTTGAAATCTGTCTCAAAAAAGGAATGGGGGTAGGGTAGAAGGAAGAATGGGCTAAGGGATCTTTATGGATTGTTATTTTAAACTAGGGTTTGGGGATGAGCAAGTTACTGGTGAAGAAAAAGACTATACAGAGGTGTCGAAGATTGGCAGTTCATGCAAGGATTGAGAGAGTAAATGCAGATATGTTCGAAGTCATAGTAAGAAACTTTATGTAGCAGCACACAATGGAATTTAATCTGGCTAGTGCAGTTTTATCACTTAAATTAGAGGCAGTGGGCTGGAGAGAGCACTTGATGCTGTCACAGAGGACCCACAGGGTTCCTGGCACCTGTATCTGGTCTCTCATAATCACCTCCAGGGGATCTGCCCACCCCCAGCCTCCGCAGGTGTCTGCACACACATGTAAAGAACTACAAATAACCAGGGCTGGTAAGATGCTACAGCAAGTTAACAGACTTGAAATAAAATATAGATAAGAACTATATATACAAGAGTATTTTGTTCAAGGCTGTGTGCCAAAAGTTACTTTGAAACTGTGTGTATTTATGCGCCTTCCCTCTGTTTACAGGCTGCTATATGGCAAGCACTAAACCACTATGCTTACCGAGACGCAGTTTTCCTCGCAGAACGACTGTACGCAGAAGGTTTGTGATCTACTCATTTGTATAGAACCACAAATAACTAAAATACATGGAATTACATCATGTTTTATGACTATCGAGTCTTTTTTTAGTTCTTTGTCTTTAATCTTTTTCTTATTTTTAATTATGTGTGTGTGTGTACTTGTTGAGATAGTGTCCTCAGAGACCAGAAGTACCAAATCCCCTAGAGTTAGAGTTGTGAGCCCCCTAAATATGTGTGCTGGGAACTGAACTCACTGTATGTTCTTAATTGTTCAGCCACCTCTCCAACTTTCTGTCTTATTTGTGTATGTTCATGTATGTTGGGTGTGTGTGCAGAAGCCGTAGGACAACCTTGGGTGTTGTTTTCTGGCTTTTTTTTCACTTTGCTTATTTTTGGGGAGCGGGAACAGCCTGTCTCTGGCCTAAAACTTTTCAAGTAGGCTGGGCTGTGTAGCCAGTGAGCCCCAGAATTCTCCTCCCTCCACCTCCTAGTGCTGCAGTCAGAAGGGTCCTAGGAGCTGAACGTTGGTCCTGGTACGTTGAATGTAAGCACGTCACTGACTTGAGAGCTCCCAGCTGTTTTGTTTTTGTTTCGAGACAAGTTCCCACTCTGTATCCCAAGCTGGCCTTCAACTCTCCACTGCCTTGCCTTGGTCTCCCAAGTTCTGGGGTTATGGTCCTGAACTACCATATCTGTCTGTTTTTTCAGGACAGGGTTTCTCTGTGTAACAGTCCTGGCTGTCCTGGAACTCTTTCTATGGACCAGACTGGCCTCACACTCACAGTGATCCTCCTGCCTCTGCTTCCCATGAAATGGGATTAAAAGTGTATGCCACAATGCCTGACATTGTTTTTTCTTCAGAATTTTTTTTTTACTTTTTTTTTTTAATGGGGTGGCATATGTTATGCCTTGTATGGAAGTCAGAAAGTAACTTGAAAGAGTTGTTTCTCTTCGTTCATGTGGGTTCTGGGGATTTAATCCAGGTCCTCAGGCTTGGCAACAGCCACCATTACCAACTGAGCTGTCTCCTAGGCCCCAAACTTTTCTCTGTCTTGAATATAATTTGGTATTTGGTGTTCGAGAGGAACAATGTTTTTTTAATCAATTCATTTTAATGCAAAAATATTTGACTCTAGTAATGAGGTTTATTTTCTCTTCCTAGTAAAATGTAACTTTTGTCTTCCCAAGAAGTCTATTTAGAAAAATATTTCCTAAAATAAGATGCTTTCCTGGTAGGCTATTGAAGGGTAGAGATGTGTGTTTGCATTTCTTCTGTATTTACAGAAAATATCATTATCTTCATTGTATCTACTACCTTGGTTCTTGTAGAGAGATGATCAGGAACTGGCAAACAGGGTTTTTCCCCCTCTGTATAGCCTGACTGGCCTGGAACTTGTTGTATAGCTAGACTGGCCTAGGACTTGAAGTGAGTTTTTCCCTTCAACCCACTGAGTGCTGAGATTACAGATGTGGGTCACCAACCTTAACTTTCCTATCAAGAATTGATTTCTCCATAACTCACCTTTGAATTAATAATTGTTTTTGATTAAATGACATGCTTAATTTCTTGTTGCTAAACTTGTTTATTGACAAACTAAATACTGTGTAATATGCTGAATAGTAGCTAATTTATCTTTTCTTTTTTTAATGTCTTAGTACATTCAGAAGAAGCCTTGTTTTTACTGGCAACTTGTTACTACCGCTCAGGAAAGGCATATAAAGCATATAGACTCTTGAAAGGACACAGTTGTACCACCCCACAGTGTAAATACCTGCTTGCAAAATGTTGTGTTGACCTCAGCAAGTAAGTATTAAAATCTTCTTTAGCTAGTTTTGTTATACTTCCATTGAATTTTAGATAAAATTCTTCTAACAAACTCTTGACTTCCTTTCCTCTCCTGAGTAACAGTTGAAATGTTTGTACCATTGACTATGGCATTAATTTGGTCATTGGAGAGTTTATTATAATGGTGATAAATAATTCTTTTTTGGTGCTGGGCATCTCTAATCCCGGGCATCATACAAGCTATGCAAACACTCTTTTTGTATGAGTAATATATTTGCTGCTCAGACTAGATTTGTCCATACAGAAACTGAAATTTTTTTTTGTTGTTGTTTATTTTTTCAAGACGGGGTTTCTCGGTAGACATTGAATTTTAATGAATTCTGATTTTAAAGGGAGGACTGAAAATTTAAGGTCATAAATTTCTAGCTTCCCAATGATTCTAAGTCCATGATTGCTACTATTGTACAAAATACCATTAATTTTTCACTGTTATCTGTTAGACTCACAATGATAATAAAAGATATCTTCATGAAAAGCTTTTTACATTGACAAATTAATTTATATTTTAAAGGCTTGCAGAAGGGGAACAAATCTTATCTGGTGGAGTGTTTAATAAGCAAAAAAGCCATGATGATATTGTCACTGAGTTTGGTGACTCAGCTTGCTTTACTCTTTCACTGTTGGGACATGTGTATTGGTAAGTAAGAAAGACTCCTGTGTAAGAATGTCTGTGCTGTGCAATAGTATCAGTATGTATTGATAGGTGTCACAGATACAAGTTGGCTTTGTAGTCCCTAACCTTTTTCATCGTGACCTCATTAAATCTGTTAAATAGTAGAAATGTTGATCCCACTTTACTCTCCACATGGCCTTGGTTGGTGATAATAGCTCCAGAAACTCTTAACAAGCTCTTATCTTAGGTGAAGAGAGGACACTTGTGTGGTTGATTCCCTGAACAAAGGGAGTGAGATTTGTTTTCCTTGATGTTAAAATGTCACTGGTACCCCTTAGAAAGGCTTCAAGACAGGTTTCGGTAATAGATTGTTTTCTTCCAATATATAGTAATCTTTGGAAGGAATTTTTAATATACATAAACTCAGAATTATTATATAATAGTAACATGGGCCTCACTCATTTTTTTGAAAAATACTTTTGAAGTTGAATAGATTAATAGAAAGTATACATATTCAGACTGCTCATCGGGAGTGTATAAGAGAAGTGATTAAAAACTACTTCCCACCTTCCCTCCCCCCTCCCCACACAAATGGCCAGGCCAGACAGTGGTGGCACATACCTTTAATCTCAGCACTTGGGAGGTAGAAGCAGGCAAATCTCCCCCTCCCACAGCACTGGGGTTACAGACTCACTTATGGTCATACCCAGCTCTTTTTTACATGGGTGCTGAGGATTTGAACTCAGGTCCTGCTTGTGCAGTGAGCATTCTTACACCCGGAGCCAACTCCACAACTCCTGTATTTTTCTTTTCCTTAGCATTATGTTGAAAATATCTAAGGATTGGTTTGCTACTTTTAACTTTATTGCTTTCAGAAAATGGGCTTTATGCCTTTTCTTCATTTCCTATTTTAAAGTTATTTCTGTATTGTGGTAGGTAATTTAGTCAGTCTTTTTTTTTTTAAAGATTTATTTATTTATTATGTACACAGAAGAGGGTGCCAGATCTTATTACAGATGGTTGTGAGCCACCATGTGGGTGCTGGGAATTGAACTCAGGACCTCTGGAAGAGCAGTTGGTGCTCTTAACCTCTGAGCCATCTCTCCAGCCCCGATTTAGTCAGTCTTGTGACGATTATTTTTCCTTTATTTTGTCTGAATGGTCTAGGTATGGTTTTTGTGCCCCCTGTTCCTCCTCTCTCTGTCCATGTTTATTGTTTTTATGGATAACACTTTGTTTTTCTCTCACTGCTAAGTAGTTCTTTTACCATGAGCCTCCCCACAGTCCACATTCTTATCTTCTTATATTTATGCTGTTATGTGCTCACTTGAAAACTTAGAAGTGAGGCTGACCTATTAGTTTTCCAAAGAGTTCTTTACACTTCTCTGATGTTACACCCTGCACCTTAAACCATATGTTTTATCCTATAGTTTCACTTCAGGACAGTGGCTCTCAACCTTTCTAATGCTGCAGCCCTCATGTTGTCATGACCACAACCATAAAATTATCTTCATTGCTACTTCATAACTGTAATTTTGCTACTGTTATGAATTGTAATTTAAATATCTATTTACTGATGGTCTTAGGCCACCCCTGTGAAAGGTCATTCAACCCCAAGGGGTGCCACCTGCAGGTTGAGAAGCACTGCTTCAGGATGCTTTGAAAATTTTGGTCTCATACTATCTGGTCTTTTAAAAACTTTAGGGTTTTTGTTTGTTTGTTTGTTTGTTTTTCATTAAAGCCAGGTGTAGGGGTGCCATACCTGTTACCTCCCAGTATTTGGGAGACAGAGGCTTGAGGATCAGGCATTCAAGATCATTTCAGCTATATAGAATCTGAGGCCAGCTTTGGCTATGGGATATCCTGTCTCCAAAAACAACAAAAGTTAGAATTGCTGTAACTTCATACACACACACACACACACACACACACACACACACACACACACTCCCCAAATAGATAGTAAAGTATTTGAACTTTGGACCAGGTAGGGTTTTTTGGGTTTTCTGTCTTATTTCCTTGTTTTTTAAGCTGAAAGGAATCTTAGTAACTACTGACCCTTCCTTTCCTCCATTTTAAAAGGTTAAGGTGCAGCAGGGCCATTCTGTTACTTCCCAGAGTGGTCAGGGTATAATCGGTTCCAGGTTTGGGGGCAGGGGTAGGGGTGGCATTATCTAGCTTCAAAATCTAATTCTTTCTATGCCTGATTAGAAAGAATATCATCAGTCTCCCTCTTTATTAAAAGATCACCAGGTGGTGGTAGTGCACGTCTTTAGTTCCAGCACTAGGGAGGCAGAGGCAGGCAGATCTCTATGAGTTTGAATACAGCCTGGTCTAGGTCTACAAAGTGAGTTCCAGGACAACCAGGGCTGTGAAGAAAAACCCTGTCTCTACAGAGCAAGTTTTAGGGTGGCCAGGGCTACAAAGAGTAATAACCCTGTCTTGAAAACACACATAAACAAACACACATACACACACACACACACACACACACACACACACACACACACACACACACACACGATATCTGGCCATTTAAATATTTGTATTCAAATGTAAATTGCTTTCAAATCTACCATTGGAGTGTTACATAAACAAATAAAAATACAGTTGAAGCATTGGATGTCTTCTGTATCTCTTTTTAGTCACTATGTAGCCCTTGGCTGGCCTGGATTTCACTAGTAGACCAGACTGGCCTTGAACGCATAAAGATCCTCCTATCTCTGCCTCCCAAGTGCTGAGATTAGAGGCATGTATGTCCCACCACACCGAGTCTTATCTTTTATCTGCCAAGAAATTAAATATCTAAGAATGCAGTGAGAACTGAGAATGGTGATAGAACCTTGGAATCCGAGGCAGGAAGGTTGAGTTTGAGGCTGGTTGGAGCTAAATGACATTATCTCAGGAAGCAAGAGAAATTAAGAATTTAGGGAAACGTCAAAAAGAGTGCTGAAAGAATTTCTATAAGATTGATCTGATCTTTATCTTAAACATTATAAGAAAAGCTTTGGGGTTTATAGTTTGTTTAATGTGTTGTTTCTCTCCACAGCAAGACAGACCGGCTTGCCAAAGGATCAGAATGTTACCAGAAGAGCCTTAGTTTAAACCCTTTTCTCTGGTCTCCCTTTGAATCATTATGTGAAATAGGTGAGCTTGAAGGGGTGGGGGCAGGAGTCCTCTTTCCTTCTTTTCTCTTTTCAAACAGTGTTTTCCTACCAGTGTTTTGAGACCTTGTCATTTCACTATAAGAAACTATTTTGCAACATAAGGGTTGTTAAATTAAAAATAATATATTAGCTCCCAGTTGGCTAGCATATGCCTGTGATCCCAGTACTAGAGATACAGAGGTGGAAGCCTCTTCAGTTTAAAACCAGCCTCAGCTACACTATGCGGCCAGCCTGGCCTGCAGGAGACCCTGTCTCAAAAAAGCAGGCCCTCCTTAGAATCACTACTCTGTCTTTAGCCAGTCACCTTAAATGTATGTGTCCTCCAGAACAGATAACACTATGTATATAACACTTTCTGTATAAGAAAAACAGAAGAGGATTTCTGTGTGTGGTGTCTATTTGTAAATTGGCATGTGTGTGCCACATAGCATGTGCGACAACTTGCAGGGGTCTGTTCTTGCCTTCAGCGTGCATGTCTCAGGGATTTAACTCAGGTTTTCAGGTTGAACAGCAGACCTTTACCCATGAGCCATTTTGTTGGCTCTGATTTATGATATTTAAAACTTACAATTTATTTTCCAAATTTACTTTTTTTTTTGGTTTTTCGAGACAGGGTTTCTCTGTGTAGCTTTGCGCCTTTCCTGGAACTCACTTGGTAGCCCAGGCTGGCCTCGAACTCACAGGGATCCACCTGCCTCTGCCTCCCGAGTGCTGGGATTAAAGGCATGCGCCACCACTGCCCGGCTTCAAATTTACATTTTTAAGGGTTAACTTCCACAATAAATTAATGATTGGATTTTGGGGAGATAAGATTGATTAGCATAAATGGACAGGAGAATTTTGAAACTCTAAATAGGACTTTATTTCTACCTAATTATGCATGCTTGAAAAGAGATTATTTCCCAGAGGCAAATTTTTGGTTTAGTTTTGTTTTGTTTTTTTCTTTTGGTCTTCACAGGTGAAAAGCCAGATCCTGACCAAACATTTAAATTGACATCTATACAGAATTTTAGCAGCTGTCTGCCCAACACTTGTACAACTCTAGTATCTAATCACAGTTTATCTCACAGACAGCCTGAGACAGTCCTCACAGAAACACCCCAGGACACAATTGTAAGTGTATTTCTTCTAGTGTTCAAATATTCTGAAACCCCAAAAGAATGATTGAACTAAACAGTGTATCATAAGTGACATGGTAGAAAATTTCTGTTTCAGGAATTAAACAGACTGAACTTAGAATCTTCCAATTCAAAGTACTCCTTGAATACAGATTCCTCCGTGTCTTACATTGATTCAGCTGTAATTTCACCAGATAATGGCCCCCTTGGAATGGGTACTTCCATATTATCTAAACAGGTTCAAAATAAACCAAAAACTGGTCGAAGTTTATTAGGAGGACCAACTGCTCTTAGCCCATTAACCCCAAGGTAAGTCACATAAGATATTCTAAAATTTATTCTGTTATAAATAAAGATGGTGAATCATATTATTAGTAATGCAAGTGAATATAAATAGCATCTTCCGAAATCAGTGTGAGAAAGTGGCATTCTGAAGAAATACATGTATAAAATTTTTGAATTAAATATAAGAGGGCTGATGTTGTAGCTCAGTTGGTAGAGTGCTTGCACAGCATGCACAAAGCTCTGGGTTTGATCCTTACTGTGTAAATTGGGGAAGGTTTCAAATGCATGTGATCCTAGTATTTGGGAGGTAGAAGCAGGAAGATAAGTTCAAAGTTATCCTCAGCTACCAGTTAGAAGCCTATGATATGTGATGCCCTTTTTCAAAATAAGAGCAAAATAAAGCAGAGGAAAAAAATTAAAGCTTTTCAAATATGCCTCAATTAGTATATGTATTAAAAGATAATATCTTTATGGATGTCCATCTGCAGATAGCAATGAAACCCTTGAAATATATGTTTGTGGTATAGTTAGGGCGGTATTATCAGTCCTCTCTTCTAAAACATGGAAGAAGAAGAATTGACACCTGTCATTGTAAAATATCTTGTCAAATTTATTAAAGTGTATGATATCTGAGTGTATACGATAACCCATCACAAAAGCAGTATGTTCTTTGTTAAAAGAATAGACTGAATAATCTTAAGGCCAGGGAGTTATTGAAATAGCATGACCAGGAGATTGATTAAGGGCATCTGCAGAGACCAATGGATAACTGTATCGATAATTAGTAGGTAATTACCAATAATTTTAAGGACATTGTCTCCATTGTTCCAGGAATGGAATTTATTTTCGTCATTTGGATCTTAGCTTTTAAAAAGGCAGTCCATTTCTAGATCAGTCGCTATTGGTCACTTTAGGTTCCTGTCCTTTCTTCTTTAGTTCTGGTGGGTGGAGTACTCGACATTCACAGCTCATTTTGAAATCTGCCCCTCAGATCCTCATTGCCCCTAAGACTGATTTGCCATTCTCTTCCTTTTAGACCTTCTAATTTAAGTATACTGCTGCTTTATATATGCCTTGATGACTTTTTGACACCTTGATTTCAACCTCTTCTCAGTTTTGGGATTTTGCCATTAGAAACCCCAAGTCCTGGAGATGGATCCTATTTACAAAACTACACTAATACACCTTCTGTAATTGACGTGCCACCCACCGGAGCCCCTACCAAAAAGGTATTTGCTGTGTAAAATGTAGTGTGGGTATTAATTAAGAAACTTCTTTATAATTCTAGTTTATAAAGGTAGCTTCAGAGAGAATCCAACTTTATATAATTATTCTTTCCTTATAGTTAGTGACCAAACTGTAAAAGAATGTCATTGTCATAGTCTACAGATATATCAGACATATACATCTGGTTCGTTTCAGTATCTAATTAAAGAAACGTCCATAAACTAAGTTAAGATTGTTTCTGTCACATTGAACAATTATGTCGGATGAGGCAAGCAGAAACCAATCAATGAAATATTAGAAAAACTGGAAAGAAATGATGATGCAAAAGAGCAATATCTTTAGCATTTAGAAAGGGACCAGATGATTTTTTTTAATATCTCCTCACACTCCTATTTAACTGTTTTACTAAGTGCAAAAGGAAGAGTATAAAATCTTGCTGTATCATTTTCTTTATAAATAGCAAATTAATTCATAAATATTGAGACTAATAGCTATCTTTTTTAAGACAACATAGTGATAGTAATGATTGTTTTAGGATGGCATTATATATTCTGAACTGTTTTCATTGAGAAAATGTAGATAGGAGCATCATTGTGTCTTTTATCACTTGCAGTGCAATCTATAATCACAAACCTTAGACTTTTTGTGTTTTACAGTCTGTTGCCAGAATGGGCCAAACTGGAACAAAGTCTGTCTTCTCACAGAGTGGAAATAGTCGAGAGGTCACTCCAATTCTTGTCGCACAAACACAAAGTTCTGGTCCACAAACAAGGTATTTATTATGGTGTCTATTTCTTCAAAGTAATGTATATGTTCCTTCACTTTTTTTATTATTTATTTATTTAATTTATTTTGCTTGTTTTGTTTTTGAGACAGAGTGTCTATATTATGTAGTCCTTGGTTGTCCTGGAACTCACTATGTAGACCAGGCTGATATCTAGTTACTTCTGCCTCCCAAGTGCTAGGTAAAGGTGTGTGCCATCACACATGGCAAATACAGATTTCATTCTCTCTTCCCCCATTCTTTCTTTCTTTCTTTTTGGTTTTTCAAGAAAGGGTTTCTCTGTAGCTTTTGGAGCCTGTCCTGGAACTCACTTTGTACCCCAGGCTGGCCTTGAACTCACAGAGATTCACCTGCCTCTGTCTCCCAAGTGCTGGGATTAAAGGTGTGCGCCACTACCACCTGCCCATTATTTTTTCACACAGTTCATAAAATCAAACTTCAGGTTCAGAAGCCTTAAAACTGTCACAGATTACAGTCTTACTATCTAAAAGGAATCACTGTACCTGTAATGTTGGAGTGGTGATTCTAATGAAAAATATCAGCTTACAGAATGTGGCTGCCTGGGGTCCTGTTAGAAGGATTATTTCAGTGATTCATTTGGGATTTTTTTTTTTTTAAACAGGGTAGGCAGTTGTTACTGGTTTTTTGGTTTTTCCATTTTTCTTTTTTGATTCATAACCCTGTATGGTCAAGACACACTATGAAGCCCACACTAGCTTTGAACTGGCAGCAAACCTTAACCTCCTGAATGCTGGCAAGGTTCACTTCCTAAGGCTACAAGTAATGAAGTACAGACTGGGCCCCCTGATCTGAGAATCCAAATTTCTCTAGAATACAAGACCTTGAACACCAGTATTACATAAAAAGCTTCAGAGTTTGGAGCAGTAAGATGTTATCATCCTGGATCAGGAATGCTTAACTAGTAAGGATCTTTATACAAATACTACAAAATCCAAAATAACTGAAATCTGAAATACTTTTCATTTCAAGCATTTTGGCCAAGTGTTACTCAGCCTGTTCCACAAACTAGATGTCTTAAAATAAATTTCTTCTCTTTTTTCTTTTCCCTTTCTCTGTGTCCCATGTCACCAACAATCTCTCCTAGCTTTAAAACGTGTGAGTTTGAAATCAGGATGTTGGCAGGAGCATTTCCCCACCAAAGTCTGGAGGGAGGATCTTTCCTTGCTCAGGCCTTCCTTAGATTGTGTCTAAGGGACACTTCCTTACAGTGTCCCTCCTGTAAAGACATCAATCATACTGGATGAGTACCCACCCTAATGACCTCATCTTAACCTGATTAAATCTACAGAGACCCCATTTTCCATATAATCACAGCCACGGGTTCTGGGCATGAGGACTGATACCCAATTGAGTACTGCCATATTAACTTTGAAACCAAGCATTGCTTAGCAGCTTTCTCTTTTTAGAGACATCTTTAGGGCTTACAGTGTATATTTTAATGTATCAAATGTGCCTTCAAGCAGTAAACTACTCTGTAACATGAAGCCTTATGATGATTCATTTTGATGCTCTTAGGGAATGTTGTAACTGTTTTGTATCCATATATATTATAACCCTCACAATATATCACTATTTAAACCTTAAAACAGTCATTTATCTTTTATAAAAAGAAGAAAAGCAGCCTGTTTATTTTTATCCACATATCTAGTATTGCTAATGGTCTTTCAGCAGACTCCAATCTGGTATCACTTTCCTCCATCTCCTGTAGTCTGTAATGTGTCCCAGTAATGAATTTTTTCCCTCTTCTGCATATCAGGAAAAAGCTGTTTCATCTTGATTTTTTTTTTTTTAAAATATGTATTTATTTCACATCCTGACCGCAGTTTCCCCACCCTCCTCTCTAGAAGTCTGTTTTCTAGGCTAGCCTCACTAGGCTCAAGCAGCCCTCTTACCTCAGCCTTCCAAGAGGCTGGAATGACAAGTGGTTAGCGCTGTACCCAGATGTCATTGCTTTTAAGGGAAGTGTTAGTGAGTAGGAAGCAGCTGAGGAGATGGCTCAGCAGATGCAGGTTCTGTGAAAGCAATAGGACTGGAGTCCCACTCCATCCCCAGCACCTTGTGTTGGGACGAGACAGGCAGGTCCTGGAACCGTTCCGGCCAGCCAGCCAAACCAGAACTGTGAACTTGGAGTTTAGTGAGGAGAGACCATCTCCAGGTGTGGAGTGGAGAGAGAGCTCAGGCCTCCCTGCTTGTAAAAATATGAATGCATGGGCATGGCCAGGCATGCTTGTATCCCTAGCACTAAGGGGGAAAGGCAGAGGATCTAGAGAGCTCACTGCCAGCCTGCCTACTAAAAAATGAGCTTTCGGTTCAGTGAGGGGCTGATTTATGAGAATAAGGTAAAGAACCATAGAGGAAGCTACCTGAGGCCCTCTTCTGGCCTTGCTTAAACACTTAGAGATATGACTGTGTGAGTGCATACACATCTTTAAACTGGGGTGGAAAGAAATAGAAAATATATATATATTATATTTAATTATAATTTATTTGTATTAAAATAATAAATATTAAAAATTTTAATTTTATGTGCATTGGTGTTTTTGCCATGGGTGTTGGGTCCCCTGGCACTGGAGTTACAAACAGTTGTGAGCTGCTGTGTAGGTGCTGGAAATTGAACCCAGGTCCTCTGGAGAGCATTCTGTGCTCTTAACTGCTGAGCCCTCTCTCCAGCCCCTAGAAAATATTTTGTTACCATGCATATGGAGGACCTTCCCAGAATGGCTAGCCCCATGATTTTCTTCACAGAATTGATCCTCTAGAAGTCATTTCTGTGAATTCCCCAAGGTACTTGTTGGTAACTCCCAGATCGTTTTGTTTTAAGTGTGTGGATATTTTGCCTGCGTGTATGCCTGTGCACTGTGTGAATGCCTGTGTATATGCATAATATAAAAAGAGCTGGGTGTAGAAGTACATGCGCCTTTACTCACAGAGCTTGGGAGGCTGAGTTTGAGGCCAGCGTGCTCTACATAGTGAGTTCCAGGACAGCCAGAGTTACATAGTTAGAACCTATCTCAAAGAAAATAAACCAAATCTTTAAAAAGGAAATTCCTTTTTAGCTGAGCATGGTGGCATGTACCTTTAATTCTAGCACTAGGGAGGCAGAAACAGGCAGATTTCTGTGAGTTCAAGGTCCTATTGATCTACATGGAGAGTTCCAGGCCAACCAGAGATACATAGTGAGACCCTTTTTGTATATGTGTGTGTGTGTGTGTGTGTGTGTGTGTGTGTGTGTGTGTGTGTGTGTGTGTGTGTGTGTGTGTGTGTGTGTGTTTGCATTTGGGTCAGACAGATGGCTCAGCAATTAAGTCTGCTTTTGTAGAGAACCACCATTTAGTTTGCAACATGGTGGTTCACATTGGCCTGTAACTCTAGTCCAGGGATTACAGTGCCCTCTTCTGGATTCTGCAGGTACCAAGCATGCTTGTGGTGTACTTAGATATATCATGTAGGCAAAACATTCATAGACATAAAAATAAATAACTTTTAAAAGTAGAATTCTTCAGTCTTATGGTTTGCCTTTCAAGTAGACCTGTATACAAGTGATGATCCTCTTATCTAAGTAAAATAAACCTTTGCTTTAGCTGGTTACACTTCTGTTTAGTCCAGTGATATTTGTTTACTGACAGATACTGCACATTTAAATTATTTATGCCTAACTTTTCCTTTTACTTAACATTTTGTACTTGGCAGTACTTATCTCTAGACAACTGTCTAGAGATATGTTTGTCCTTTATTCACTCAGATGTTTTTTGTAGATTAAGTAAAAATGTCTATTTTCAGTTGGTGACAAATTTTCCTGTACTCTTGAGCATTCTATAAGAACTTTTTTTGAGGGGAGGGTGTCGTGTGCATGCTGGTACATGCTGTGCACTCAGGCCAAAAGAGATTGTAGCATCACCTGGAACTAGACTTAGTGGCAGTTGTGAGCCACCCAGAATGGGCACTAGAAACAAAGCTTGGATCCTCAGGGAGAGCGTCAAGTACTCTTAAACAATGAGCCATTCCTCTAGCCTGTGAATCATTTTTAAATTCTGAGTTTTCATAGAGAACCAAAGAAACTAAGCAAAAGACCAATTTTAAAATATTTCTGTGATGAATGCATGTTTTAATAAAGTAGAATTGGCACAATAGTTAATGCTTATAAGCTGAATATTAAGTGTTGAAAAATGTCTGGTTTTGTTTGTTTTAGTACAACACCTCAGGTATTGAGCCCCACTATCACATCTCCCCCAAATGCGTTGCCTCGAAGAAGTTCCCGCCTCTTCACTAGTGACAGCTCTACAACCAAGGTAAAGACTGCAGGTGTCACAGTCATTTACTGCTTCCTGGGCTGGGGTCTCAGTGTCACTGACTCCGCTCAGACAAGCAAAGGGCTTTGTTTGTAATTTGATGCAGCGCAGGCTGTCGTGGAAATCGTCGTCCTCCTGCCTTAGCTTCTAGGGTTCTGGGAGTACCACGATGCACCACCATGCTGAACGAAATAATTTTTTATTTGGAGAACTAGCTATAGTTTTTGTGACTCTCTTTGATCCATGGGTAATATGTCATTCTTGAAATGACCAAATTATAGTAAAAATGTCAGTGCCGTATCAGGAAATACGGCTGGAGGAAAAATGTGGCTATTGAAATGTAGTGCAAATGGATTTCTTTGTTGTAGAGGAGTAATTGTATGTCATAAATGTTGTGGTTGGTTGCATAAAGCCTTTGTTTGATAAAATTACAGAAAACTACATGTGCAAAAGAATTCATATCAGTACTAGGAAATGTACATGGGGTCTGTAGTCTGCACATTATCACTGAGGAAAGAATGAGTAGAAATTCAGTCATGTTACTGTCTTCCTAGAATTGTTTTAAAGTTAAAAGCAAAAGATGCAGTGACATTTGTTTCTTGGTCTGCTGACTGACATTATGAATAATTTGCTTTTGATACCTCCAGTGTTTTTATGCCATTGATTATAGTGCTTTGATGTAATTAGTGTTGCATTTTCTTATTTTTAAATAGTGAATGGGAATGTGATACTCTCAGCAAAGAGCTGCCCTTACTGCAGACTGACCTCAGTCACTCTTAACTGTGCAGTTCATTGTTGTGTGTAAAATGAAATGACTGTCAGGGCTGCTGGCTCATTCCTGTGGTTCCATTATTTGGGAGGCTAAAACAGGAGGATTGCTTCAAGTTCCAGGTCAGCATGAGCCAAAAAGTAAGACCCTGTCTCAAAACAAAAAACAAACAAAAAAAGTTAAGTGTTTTTGAGCACTTGATCTTAGAAAATTTCTGATAAGAAACACAAAAAGACAAATGAGGAGTATGCATTTCTTCTGTGTGTAGTACTCGAGAAAACGTTGTTGGAAACATCTAAAATAATGAGTGTGACAAGCATGACATTTTATCCCTTCTTACAGGAGAATAGCAAAAAGTTAAAAATGAAGTTTCCACCTAAAATCCCAAACAGAAAAACAAAAAGTAAAACTAATAAAGGAGGACTAACTCAACCCAACATAAATGATAGTCTGGAAATTACAAAGTTGGACTCTTCTATCATTTCAGAAGGGAAAATGTCCACAATCACACCTCAGATCCAGGCATTTAACCTCCAAAAAGCAGCCGCAGGTCTGTTGTAAATGCTTTCTGTAGTTCTTGTGGTTTTTGTTTTATTTTTACTTTCTTATACACTTATTTTGATTAAGTTTCTTCATGCCTTCATTGTTTTTAGATAAATACTGGCATTAGAAATGTTTTAATGTTTATTTTATGTTTTTAAATTTGTGTCTCCTTGTATTTCTGTGTATATGTGTATGCCCACAGAAGCCAAAATAGGGCATGAATCCCACAGAGCTGGCATTATAGATGATTGTGAGCTGCCATGTGGATGCTGGGAACTGGATGGAAAATGCTCTGAACAACTGAGCCCCCTTAAAAAAACATTTTTTACTTAATTCTATTTTATTTGAGAGAGAGACTCGTGTGTGTGTGTGTGTGTGTGTGTGTGTGTGTGTGTGTGTGTGTGTGTGTGTTTAGGTTAAAGTACAGTTTGCAGGATTCAGTTCTTACCATACACCATTTGAGGTCTTAGGGATCAGACTTGGTTCATCAGGCTTGGTAGCAAGAGCCTTTAACCACCAAGCTATCTCGCCAGCCAGATACTGGAACATTTTTTAAAGGAGTAATCTGTGATTAGCTTTTTTTAGAAAACCAAAGTTGTGTTTCTCTCCTTTGTTTATTGTATTGTTTTCTCCTAGAAGGTTTGATGAGTCTTCTCCGTGAGATGGGAAAAGGTTATTTAGCTTTGTGCTCGTACAACTGCAAAGAAGCTATAAACATTCTGAGCCACCTACCTTCTCACCACTACAGTACTGGCTGGGTGCTGTGCCAAATTGGACGGGCTTATTTTGAACTCTCAGAATACATGCAGGTAAGTATCCAGAGATATTTAGTATGTGATAGTGATATATTTTTATAATTATTGTCTTAGTCTGTATTGTAGTCAGGGTTACTAGTGCTGTGTTGAAACACTAGGACCGAAAGCAGCTTTGGAGGAAGAACGGGTCTATTTCACTCACAGTTCATATAAAGCAGTGAGGTCAGAACTCACGCAAGACATGGACCTGGAGCAGGAGCTCATGTGGAAGCCATGGAGGGGTGCTGCTTACTGGCTTGCTCCTCGAGGCTTTTGCTCAACCTGCTTTCTTTCAGAATTCAGGGCCACCAGCTCAGGGGCCCTCCCCCATCAATCACTAATTCAGAAAAAGCTCTATAGCAGGATCTTATGGAGGCATTTTCTCCATTGAGGGTCTATCCTTTCGGGTAACTCTAACTTATGTCAGGTTGACATTAACTTAGCCAACACAATAATTTATAAATAAAATTTCTTGCATTAAGAGATCATTTGAATTTAGTGGGCTTTTTTGTAAAGTATCTGTAGAGAACAGTCATCAAGTTATGTGAAATATTTATGTTGTTCTCAATTGAATATGAAAATAGATACCATTTAATCAATATTTATAATTAAATTCTTTCTATAATATGTACAGAATTATATACTGAGCTGAATGTTCACCATTTAATGTGTCTTATAAACTTAATTCTGTTGCCAGGTGTGGTGGTGTAAACCTTTAATCCCAGCACATACACATACACATACATACACACACACACACACACACACACACACACACACACACACAAACTTTATTAATGCTATGAGGAAGACTATGTTTAATTGAAGACACAGTGTTCTTATAATAGGTTTTTTGGGGTTTTTTTTGTTTTTGTTTTTGTTTTTCTTGTGAGACAGGATCTTTCACTTTGTACCCCTTTGAGACAGGGTCTCATGTAGGCCAGGACTCTGTATAAACCAGGATGACCTAGAACTCCTGATCCTCTTGCCCTGTCCTTCTTAGATTTTGGGATTGCAGGCATGTACTACCATCCCTGGTTTATGAACCCACATGTGGGTTGAATCCAGGGCTTCATACATGCTAGGCAAACTCCATCAATGGAGAACTGCATCAGCCCTTCAACTTTTTTTATTAGGTTTTTGCTTTATTTTTTGTTTTTGTCCATTTTCCTGTTTGCATAGATCATACTCACTTGTTTTTTGTTTATTTGGGTTTTGTTTGTAAAGCTAATGCTTGCTTTGAATTCTCGGTATTCTACCGTGAATCACAGGCAAGTGCCTCCATACTTGGATCTTTATCATCGCTTTCCTTTTTTATTTTATTTTTGGGAGACAAGGTCTTACTAAGTAGTCCAGTCTCACCTTGAACTCACTGCATGGCCCAGGCTGGCCTCAGACTTGCCAGTCCTCTTGCTTTGGCCTTCATCCCTAGCTAATAATCACTTTTAAAAGATGACAATGGTTTCTGAAACTGAAACTAAAGGTATCTGTATGTGGCCATCTGCTTTGTTATCTTATATAGCCTGTGTCTTTTGGAAGAACTAAATGCACAACTTTTTAAGAGATTTGAGGGAACTTATAAAACATCAAACTGATTCTAGATGCCAATCCCATGTTTTGGTCGAAAGTTGCCTGTTTTGTGAACGTCCTTTCCTGGGGCTGGAGAATGACTCAGCTGCTAAGAGCGCTTGTGATACTTGAGAGGTCTAGTTCCCGGCACCCACATCAGCTCACAACAGTCTGAACTCCATCTTCAGGGGATCTGATGCTGTCTTCTGGCCTCAGCTACCACATACATGTAGAAGTCCTTTCCTTATTTTCTGTCCATCTCCATTTCACTGAATACAGCCCAGATGCTGACCTACACTTTGAATGTTTTGAACTTACTAAGGTGATAAAACTAGGTGATTCATTGGATTTATAAAGTTTTTAAACCAAGAAGCACAGTTCCAGAAATTGTGAATATTTTAAGGGAAAAAAGGAATCTAACAGCTATGGAGAGACCTCAGGAAAGGGCAGTTGGTGTCCAGCAGGTCCAGTGCTGGTCATGGTTCGGCACTCGGCAGGCTCTAAAGTTGGCAGCCATCTTACCTTGTTTATTCCCTCAAAGTTTCAGCTCAGCCTTGCAGTATATTCTTCCCCTCCCTCTCTTTAAAATGTTATTTTGTATGTGTACCAAACATGTACCTGGTGCCAGAAGAGGGTATTCGATCCCCTAGAACTGTTGTTCCAGATGGTTATGAAGCACCAAGTGGGTGCTGGGAAACCAAAGCCAGCTCTCTGCAAAGCAGCTGGTGCTCTTAACCCCTGAGCCATCTCTCCAGCCCCATTCTTTTTTATGGAAATTTCTTTTCAAGTTTCATGTCTTTACCCATAGTTAAAATACAAAAACTAGGCTAAATATGAGTAATTGCTTCATTCAGTATTTGACTTCCACAGCTAATTTGTTCAATTGTTCTTGTTAGTAATTCATAGAAAGCATAATCCTTGCTGGGTTTAGGCCCTATGAAAACAGTGACCAGCATTGCCCTGTATATATAAACTGCAGCAACTTGTTTCCCCTTACTCTTTTTTTATTTCAGGCTGAAAGAATATTCTCAGAAGTTAGAAGGATTGAGAATTACAGAGTTGAAGGTATGGAGATCTACTCTACAACACTTTGGCATCTTCAGAAAGATGTTGCTCTTTCAGTTCTTTCAAAAGATTTAACAGACATGGATAAGAATTCACCAGAGGTATGGTAACAATCTGTTTAATAATAGTCACTTTTCTTTTACTTGTTTAATGATGTGTTTATTTAATTATTCTTTATCAGTAAAAAAATCAGGAGTCAGTTATCAGGTAAGAACCTGAATGATCAGAGCTGCTGTGGAGAAACCACCAGTGACCTCCTGCATCTTGCATTCCTCCTTCCATGTAAAAGCCAAGCAGGCATAGTGTAAACTGTTGTAATCCCAGCACCTCTCCGGGGCGGAGGTGGAGACAGGCAAGGCCCTAAAAGCTTGCAGGCAGCTAGCCTGCTGCACACAACAGAGCAGCACAGATCTTGCCTCAAACAAGGTGGAAAGCAAGGACCAACACCCACACACTTAAGTGTGCACACACACAGTTCCTGAGGTCCAAATTAAATTGAGATACAAAAAAAATTAGAAACATAAGTTTCTGCTTTTGACAACATTTTTTAAAATAAAGCATAAAAATGTGTAACTGTGTTTGATTATTTTTGTGATTGTTTCCATTTTGCCAGGCCTGGTGTGCTGCGGGGAATTGTTTCAGTCTGCAACGGGAACATGACATTGCAATTAAATTCTTCCAAAGAGCTATCCAGGTTGATCCAAATTATGCTTACGCCTATACTCTATTAGGACATGAATTTGTGTTAACTGAAGAACTAGACAAAGCATTAGCGTGTTTTCGAAATGCTATAAGAGTAAACCCCAGACATTATAATGCATGGTAAGTGTAAAGACAAAGTCTTCCTGAAAATCAGTTTATTTATTTAATCTGTTTGCATGCATGTGTATATGTATGGAGTGTGTGAGCCACAGTGGACATGTGGAGGTAAGAACATTACATCCAAAAGTTGGTTTTCTCCTTCTTCTAAGTGGGTCCCAGGAATAAACTCAGCCAGACTGAGCAGCAAGCACCTTGCCAGCCCTTAATGGCTTTTTCTTTTTTTATATGTATGCATGTTATGCTTGTATGTATGTTTGTATTATGTGTGTCACATGCATACCTGATGTCTTCATTGGGGTTTCTGTTGTTGCAGTGAAACACCATGGACCAAAAGCAAGTTGGGGAGGAAAGGGTTTATTTATTTGGACTATACTTCTACGTCAATGTTCGTCATTGAAGGAAGTCAGGGCAGGAGCTGATGCAGAGGCCATGGAGGGGTACTGCTTACTGGCTTACCCCTCATGGCTTGTTCAGCCTGCTTTCTGGTAGAATAAAGAGCCACCAGCCCAGGGATGGCACCGCCCACGATTCCCTTATCTATCACTAATTAAGAAGATGCTCTGCAGAACCCAATCTTGTGGAGGCATTTTTCCTCTCGGGTAACTGTAGTTTATGTCAAGTTGATTATATATAGCTGGCACATATGGTGTCCACAGAAGACATCAATTCCCTAGAACTGGAGTTATGGGTGGTCATGAACTGTCATGTGGGTTCTGGGGATTCTCTGTAAGAACAGCAAAATCCTCTTAACTTCTGAGCCATCTCTCGAGCCACCCTGCCCTTGTTTTGTTTTGTAGCATTCTTTACAGTGTAATTACGTGTATAGAGGAGGTTGGAGAAATAGCTCAGTCAAAAAGTGCTTGCTGCACAGTGAGATCCGCCTGCCTCTGCCTCCTGAGTGCTGGGATTAAAGGTGTGCACCACCACGGCTCACATAAATAGATATTTTTAAATACAATATTTAAGTGTATTTATTTGAAGAAGAATTAATAAAGGATGCCAGGAAATGACGCAGTGGGTAACACTTGCATACAAGACCATTTAGTTCAAATCCAGTTGTCCTTTGACCTCCACTCCAATTAGCATGCTATAACACTCAGGAACATCACACATCACACACACACACACACACACACACACACACACACACACACACACACACACCATAATATAGACACATTTTTAACTAAATTAGCAGAGGAGATGAAGAGATGTTTCAGTGGTTAGGACCTGATTTCTGTTCCAAGATCCCACATGATGGCTCATAATCCTCAGTAGCTCCAGTTCCAGGGGATCTGATGATCTTTTCTGACTTTTTTGGACACTAGGGATACACTTGGTGTATTTACATTCAGGCAAAGACTCAAACACATAAAATATGAATAATTGGGAGCGGGGCTACTTAACAGAGTCAAGAGTGATGGTGCATACTCTTACCCCAGTACTCAGGATGCAGAGGCAGACACATCTCTGAGTTTGATGCCAGACTGGCTTGCCTAACAAATTCTAGGCTAGTCAGGGCTGCATAATGAGACCCTGTCTCAAAAGAGGGAAAAGACAAATTTAACAGAGTACCAATAAGATGTCTCAGTGGCTCAAGGCACTTGCCACACACAAGCCTAGCTTCCTAAATTCAATTCCTTGGGACCCACATGATGGAAGGAGTCTTCTAAACATCACATATGTCCCTTGGCACATGCATATACACACGATATTGAAATGTTTTGTTTTACTCGTGTTTCACTTTTTAAAAAAGAATTCGTTAAAACTTGGGTGTGATAGCACATACCTGGCTGCAGCTTAGCTTTTTCTACATAGGAAATTCCAAGCTAGCCAGAGCTATATAGGAAGACTCTGTCTCAAAATAAAGTGGGGGGGGGGGGGCTAAAAATTTAACCCACCTAATGATGTGCTTGCCTCCCATGTACAAAGCCCTGGGTTCTGTCCCCAGAACCACATGTACTGGACCTAATGGCTCAGGCTGTGATCCCTGTACTAATGAAGAAGAAATGGGGATTAGAAGGTCAGGGTTATCCTTGGCAACGTAGTAGATTGGAGGGCACCCCAGGATACATGAGACACTGTCTCAAAATGAATGTAAAGTAGTATACAAATCAAACATTGACGAATAATAACGCACAAAGAAGTCATAAGATCCAAGCCTATAATAACATATATGTAAATGTGTGAGTGTGGGTAAAGTCTAAATATGAGAAAGAAGACCAAGAGGTGATGAGAAAAGGATAAAATGGAGGCACAAGGGTACACGAGTCAAGGAAGTAGACAGAAGACTTAATGAAAGTTTTTGTTTGTATGCTGGATGTGTGAATTCAGCTTTTTTTTTTTTTTTTGCACTGATATATCAAGAACATTTTTATAATCCAAAAGAATTTAACATGTGTTATTCCTTCGAGGCAGTGATTGTGAAAACTTGGTCTTTTTTAACTCCATTAGCCATTAGTACAATAGGAACTCAACTAGTCAATGAATAGATGTGTTGTGTCGACTCACACAACAAATAGATCTTTTTGTTTAGATATTTTTCTAAACAAAAAATGTTTTTCTAACTTGCAGTTCCCCCACCCCCTTATTATAGTGTTGCTTAATCTGTAAATTGTATTGCTATATAAAGTTGCTATACATACAATAAAGTGTGGTTTAGAGGGGGAAAAAGGAGGAGATTGAATGTACTAGATCCAGTCACGATGACATATGCAGTTATTTTCTAGCTTGGGGGAGGCTCAGACAAGAAGAGTGCTTGAGCCAGGAATTCAAAGCCAGCTTTGGCACATAAAAAGAATAATTTAGGTGGTGGTGGTACACACCTTTAATCCCAGCACTGGGGAGGCTGAGGATCTTTGTAAGTTCAAGGCCAGCCTGGTCTACAGAGTGAGTTCCAAGACAGCTAGGGCTATACAGAGAAACCTGTCTTGAGGGGGAAAAAAAGCAATAATTTAGCAAAATGTTTGCCACACACTAGATCTAGACTTAATTGTCTAGATTAGAATAGTGAGTTTAAGGATGTGGCTTCTTTTTTTCTCCATTATCATAGTTTTACCTATTTGGTTAATTTATTATAAAAATGTCTTCTAAAATGCTTCATTGATTTTTATTATGACTAATACTTTTTGTCTCCCCATAAGACTTAACATTGGGAGAGAATTGGAACTGGAGAGACAGCTCAGCAGTTTAGAGCGTTTGCTACTCTTGCAGAGGACCCAGGTTCAATTCCCAGTACACATGGGTGGTTCACTTAACCAGTTCCAGGAGATCCAATCCCCTCTACCGACCTTCTTGGCACCAGGACACACACACACACACACACACACACACACACACACACACACACACACACACACACGAACACAGAAGAAAAGGAAAAAAAAAGACTTAACATTGTTTTTTCCATTGTTTATTAAAATGTCAGATACCATAACTGTTCTGTTAGTAGTTGAATTAAACTAGCAGAAATTGTGTCCTTAAAATCGTACTTTTTTACAATTTCAGGTATGGTTTAGGAATGATTTATTACAAGCAGGAGAAATTCAGCCTTGCAGAAATGCACTTCCAGAAAGCACTTGATATCAACCCTCAGAGCTCAGTCTTACTTTGCCACATTGGAGTAGTAAGTAACCTTGCTAACACGCCGGTGCTTCCCTTTCCAATAGCTTAAGTGACTCGATCATGGTTATTATGAAAAGTGGGCCTTTTTGTCTAAGAAGCAGTGTCTCAGTCTTTACAGCTGTCACCCTTTGACTTGATGAAGAAATGAATGCCTGTGGGGCTGAGTGTGCAGCTCCTCGCTTGCTATAGATTTGGTCTCTAGCACTATGGATGGGTACCTGAGCATGGCTCACATGGCTTAGCATCTTAACACTTCCTGGAGGTAGAAACAGGTGGATCCTAAGTTCAAGGTAGTTCTCAGCTGTGAAGCAAGTTTAAGGCCAGCTTGGGCTACAGTGAGACCTGTCTCTAGAGAGGAAGGGTTGGGATATGGGATTCCTGTGTGTATATACTCTTTCTGCTTTTTTTTGTTTTTGGTTTTTGGTTTTTTTTTTTGTTTTTGTATATTTGTGACTCAAATGGTGTTTTGTTAAGAGTTGCTTTATTTTTAATTATGTGTATGGATGTGTCCGCTTGTCTGCAGATGCCCAGAGAGACCAAAGGCATCAGATCACCTGAAGCTGGAGTTATAGGCAGTTGTGGGCCACCTGACCTGGGTACAGGGAAACAAACACACTCTGCACTTAGCTAGACAAGAGCACTCTTAACCCTTAACTGTTAAGCCATATCTCCAGAGAGAGCTTTATGTAGCCCAGACTGTAATGTATAACTGAGTAATATGGATTCATGAGCAAGTTCTTTGAACATAGAATATTTAGAGGATCATAATAAGCCTTTAGAAATGTTGTCTGCATAAATGATAAATGCTTTTCTTGTGAAGGGTAAAACCAAGTTTTACTTACCTTTTAGACTTCGTGGTAATTATCTGCTGTAAAGATCAAATCATGGGTCTGGAGAAGTGGCTCAGTGGTTATGCAGAGGACCCCAGTTTGGTACCTAGCATCTGCTCCGGGCAGCCCACAACCACCTGTCATTCCAGCTCCAAAGGATCTGAGGGCCCCTGGCCTCCACAGGCACCTGCACTCGTGTGCATGTGCACATGTACATACACACACGCATGTATGCATAATTCAAAATAAATCTCTTCTAATATATTGAATCATGATTATTATCATAGGCTCACAGTGGTAGATGTCAGGGGTCTGAGGACCTAGGTTTTTATTCTATAGAAAATTATTTAATATCTCTGGAGTTCAAGGTGCTTTTTAAAAAATTAATATTATTACTATTATTGTTACTGGGAGAGAGTCAGAGGATAGTAGAATTGGTTTGTTGTTCTACCTTACATGGGTTCTGGGGATTGAACTAAGATCAGGATCTTTACCAATTGATCAGTTTTGCTGGCCCTCAGTGTGCTGTCTTTAAAATGGAGAAATTGCCAGACTTAGAAAAGAATTAGAGATAATCTGTTAATCACTTAGTGTCTTAGTTACTTTTCTATTGCTGTGATAAAACTCATGACCAACTTTAGAAAACGTTTGATTTGGCTTAAAGCTTCAGAAGTTAAAGCTCATGATGGTAGAGCAGAGGAACAAGAAAACACTGGGGATGGTGTGAGCTTTTAAAGCCTCAGAGCCTGCCCTCAGTGACACACCTCCTCCAGCAAGGCCACGCCTCCTAGTCCTATCCCAATGGCCTGCCTACTAGGGACCAAGTATTCAGACATGAGCCTCTGGGCATCATTCTCATTCAAACTACCACATTTAGTAATGAGTTCCTTAGTCCACTTAAACCCAGGAGACAATCCAATTAGACTACACAGCCTAATAGTTTTATTCTTAATACTGGTTTTGAGTTATGTTTTTTGCTTCTTTCTTATCTTTCTTCAATAATATCAAGACTGATCTTTATTTCTTATAGGTTCAGCATGCACTCAAAAAATCGGAGAAGGCTTTGGATACCCTAAACAAAGCCATTGTTATCGATCCCAAGAACCCTCTATGCAAATTTCACAGAGCCTCGGTTTTGTTTGCAAATGAAAAATACAAGGTAAGATTTATTCCAATTTATTGTATTGTATCTCTTTAAAAAAAAAAAAAAAAAAAAACAAGGCCAGCTTGGCCTGCATATCAAGTTCCAGGATAGCCACAAAGAGAGAGGGCTACATATCCATAGACGGCTACATAGAGAGACCTTGTCTCAAAAAAAAAAAAAAAACAACAACAAAACAAATAAAATTTTTTTAAAAGCTAGATGTTACTGATGATTTGATTTTTTTTTTTAAATTGTTTTCTCTTTTTAAAAGCTGTTGAAGGGGGCTCTTAGTTTCATATTATTGCATGAACTATTCCTAAGAAATGAGGTATAATTCTAGTAGTTGGGAGTCTGAGACAGGAGGATTGCCACTAGCTCCACTCCAGCTACAGAGTAGTCCAGATACATTTTAAGCTACATTTTAATGAAATTCTATCTCAAAAAAAAAACAAAAAAAGTAGAAATTATTCTGAATTATTACAAGGCAGTCTTGTCGTGGCACACACACACACCCCCCAAACCATGCTGACATGCTGCAGCAGGCTGGTGCAGATGCACACCATGTGGACATGGCAGTGATGGCCAGTAATTCACAACCCAGATGCTGCATTCACATGGAGAGTTTATTATAATAGAGAGATGAAGAGGAAGATAGGAAAGAAAGAGAGAGTGGGCACCTCATGGGAGGAAAACCTGAAGAGAAAGAGGAAGGGGAGGAGTTTTTCCTTAGAATGGGGCTTTTACCTCAGGACGCAGGTTGGCACCAAGGGGTGGGTTAGAATATTAACAGAAATACCCCTAGTTTCAGAAATGTGTAAGGATTCCATGTCTAGAAAGGCTCTATGTGCATCAGGATTATCTTAAAAGAGAGACCTGGAACATCATCCTTTTGGGACTAAGTGAGCGGAAGAGTGACTGGTGAATGACCGCAGCACTCACGGGTGACTCTAGGGCTGTCATCGCTCAGTGATGGGTGCTTATTGAGTATCTGCTGTCCTAGGATAATAAATAATGCAATCACTTTACCTGCCTTGAGTTCCAACATAGTACCTCTTAGAAGTATGGGAAGTAAATATAAGGAAGGCTAAGAAAGAAGAGACATGAAGTGACATGAGAGTTTTCTGATCATTTATTCAGTCATAAATGATGGCAGATACATATTTGCATATTGTTCTGCATCTTGCTTTTTTCCACTAATTGCCCTCTGTTAATGTGTATTAACAGAGCAGGTATGATGGGATGCTACTGTAATCCTAGCACTCTCAAGAGAGAGGCAGGAGGGTCAGGAGGTCATCTGTATATAAAGAGCTTGAGGTCAGCCTGAACTACATAACATAAGGCAAGCGCCAGCTGACTGTTCTTACAAAGATGACTTGTGAATGCTTCTAAAAATGTTTAGAGCCGAGCTGGGCGGTGGTGGCGCACGCCTTTAATCCCAGCGCTTAGGAAGCAGAGGCAGGCAGATCTCTGAGTTTGAGGCCAGCCTGGTCTACAGAGTGAGTTCTAGGACAGCCAGGGTTGCACAGAGAAGCCCTGACTGAACCCAGGGAGGGCCTTGCGGCTTGCTACCACTGAGCTAAATCCCCAGCCCCGAAAAAAGGAAAATTTTTAAAAATATTTACTTCTCATTCATTTGTATGAGGGAGGTGTGCGGCACATGGAAGTCTGGGGACAGCTTTCTGAAGCCTTCACTAATTTTCAGACATAATGTGATTATTTCCTTTGTAAGGAAAGTGGTGACAGAGCAGCGTTATCACCACTGGCGTCTCTAAGCAGTGTGTGTGTGTGGGGGGGGGGGAGGTTGGATGGTATCTAACGAATGCCTGCCTGCTATCTGTTAGTCTTATGTCACACGATTTTTATGCATTTTATTTTTACCTTAGTGAGAAATTAATACAACACAAAGTACGTTGATGACATGCATGTAAGCTCTTATGATTAGGAATCTGACTGCACTTACTTAGTGAACTCGTAAAATTTTGCTCCTCTTAAGTTTTTTCTTTGTTTTTTCAGTCCGCTTTACAAGAACTTGAAGAACTGAAACAGATTGTCCCCAAAGAATCCCTCGTTTACTTCTTAATAGGAAAGGTACAAATGGGGGCCTGGGTCTTATGCTGCAACTATGTAACAAATATTAAATTTCTTTCTTTCTTTCTTTTTTTTTTTTTTTAAGAGATTTGGGGGTTTGTTGTTGTTTGGGGTTGTTGTTTGTTTTTCCAGACAGGGTCTCTCTGTAGCTTTGATACCTATCCTGGAACTCACTCTGTAGACCAGGTTGGCCTTGAACTCACAGAGCTCTGCCTGGCTCTGGCTCTGCTGGGATTAAAGGTGTGTGCCAAAAAAAGATTTGTTTTTATTTCTGGTTGGTGGTAGCGGCAGCACGTCTTTAATCCCTGCACCAGGGAGACAGAGGTAAGGAGATCTCTGAGTTTGAGGTCAGCCTGATACACGGAGCAGGCTTGTCTTGCTTCCAAGACAGCAAGAATGACACAGTGTTTTTTAACCCTGTCTTGAAAAACAAAAACCACAGATACTTGTTTTTATTTATGAATTGTTAGGGTCTGAGAAAAGCTCCCAAGAAAAACCATCAATCACATCATGCAATTTAGCAAGAGCGTTTATTTCCAACATGTTGGGGTAGCAAATAGCGATCCCCAAGGAAGGTCACAAGTTCCTTTTAAGCAGAGTTAGGGGAATTCCAGGGAGGAGGGATTAATCAGTGCTGATTGGTAGAGGAAAGATTAGTGTAGGGGCTGATTGGTGGGAGGCTCCAGTGGTTAGGGTTAGGGTAAGATTAGTCTGGGAGCTGATTGGTAGGAGCCTGTAGTGATAAGGGGCTTATTGGTGGGGTGCGGGGGGAGTCTAGTGTCTATGGACTTACTGATAAGAGGGTAGGAAAAAGCTATCTTTAGCTACCAGAAGTCTGGGGGGCATCCGCTCAGCCAGCAGAACGGGCTTCAGGACCCTGCTGAGCCAGCAGGAGGCTGGGGGGTGCCTGTTGATTGGTCACCCCTAAGTTGTGGTTTTCCTGAGAATGGGTTGCTCAGCTCCAGCCAGTTCTAGTGAACCAAAACTAAGGCCTGGTCCATGTCAGGGCCGCTAAGGGAGCCTGTCATGGCCCTGGTTTGGCCACCTGGTCCTCTCAGAATATGTGCCGAGTTTGTTCTTTCTTGTCCCTGTGGAGGTCGGAAGAAGGGGTTGAATCTGCTGGAACTAGAGTTATAGACAGTTGTGAGCTGCCATGTAGGTTCCGAGATTGGACTTGGGTCTCTGGAAGAACAGCAAACAGTCTTAACTGTTGAGCCATCTCTCCAACCCCAACAAATACTAAATTTTGAAGAATAAATACACTATGTAGTATACAACATCTACTTAGAAAATTTAACTAGATTCTTCAACTAAGGGCCCTGGAAGTAATGGATTTAGCACTAGCATTTTAAAAAGATAATATTCCAGGTGGTGGTGGCATACACCTTTTATCCCAGCACTTGGGAGGAGACATAGGCGGATCTCTGTGAGTTTGACACTAGCCTGGTCTACAGAGCAAGTTTCAAGGGAGCCAGAGCTGTTACACAGAGAAACCTTATCTTGAAAGACCAATAAAAAATAAAAATAAGGAGATGCTATTCTGGCTGGGTGTGGTGGTGCATGCCTGTAATCCCAGCACTTGGATGCTAAGGCAGAGGATTGCCCCAGCTCAAAGCCAGCCAGAACCACATATGAACAAACAACTTGTCTCAGGACAAAAACAAGGAGCTTTTGTATCTTTGTTCCCATTGTTAATGTTTCAGTCAGTGAGATTTATTGGAAACCCCCTACCTCAAAAATAGAGGCAAGGAATTCTAAACATAATACCTGATTATATAAAGAAAAGCACTTAAATGCTAATGTGAAGTCATCTATGAGATAAAAGTGTCCTCCCCACCTGAGTGAAGTTGGAGTTCAGACATCAGAAGCCTAATTGATGTTTTAAGATTGTGCGGTTAAACTGAAGTGCTGCTGTCTCTTCCTAGGTTTACAAGAAGTTGGGTCAAACTCACCTCGCCTTGATGAATTTCTCTTGGGCTATGGATTTAGATCCTAAAGGAGCCAATAATCAGATTAAAGAGGCAATTGACAAGCGCTACCTTCCAGATGATGAGGAGCCAATAACCCAAGAGGAACAGATCAGTGAGTATCATACATAAGCTCTGCAGTGTTCGGAAAGCTGCCCTGTGCAGAACCTGGGGGTGCTTTTTCATTTTCGTAATGGCAGCATTTTTTTTTAATAGAAAATGAAATTTGAGGTTAATTGATTAAGATGATGTAATACCAGAGTACATTTGCTATCAAGTAACTAGTTCTAGATCTAGTGTTCTCTGACTTTGAACTCAGCTCTATAGTAGCAGTCCTGGGCAAATAAAAATAAATCTAAATGTATGATTAGTGCATTTTTATTAATATTTATATGTATTAATATAAAATTGGAAATTTCTTGAGATAAAACTTAGTGAACATCTTCAAGTAAAATTTATGATGCCAGTACTGCTCTTTTAAACTGAAGGTTAAATTCCATATTTCTGTGTACTATGGGGACTATCCACAAAGTTAGTCAGTTAGGAGTTAGCAGGATGTTAGCTTGTCTTGATGTTGCTGCGATAGCTGTTTTTACACATCAGAGCTGTCTCTGATCCCTAGGTAGGAATACAGAGTTAATCAGGAAGAAGGGGAGGAGGCTAGAAATGTTCTGTTAGTCAAGTGCCAAGGCCCTGGGTTCATCAACCAGATGTCAGGCAGCTCAGGCCTATAATCCTAGCACAGGAGGTGAAGGCAGGAGACCATCAGAAGTGGAAAGTCACCCGTGGCTACATAAGAAGTTCAAGTTGAGCCTGGGCTACATCAGACCCTCTACCCACAGAACTATTCCATTATTTTAAAAGGTTAAATACTGTAGTAAGTTAACTTCCAGGCATGCTATAAGATATAGAACTTGAAGCCAGGCCTGGTGGCGCATGTCCTTAACCCAGCACTGGGGAGGCAGAGGCAGGTGGATTTCTCTGAGTTCGAGGTCAGCCTGGTCTACAGAGTGAGTTCCAGGACAGGCTCCAAAGCTACACAGAGAAACCCTGTCTTGAAAAAACAAAATATAACTTGAAATGTGTTTTGTTGGATAACATTAGGGGTTTTGTGGTCCGTGGGGTCTCATGTCTGAATGTAATGACATTTTCCTTATTTTCATGAACTGATGAACGTTTCTGTTGTTTTCCAGTGGGGACAGATGAGTCCCAGGAGAGCAGCATGACAGATGCAGACGACACACAGCTTCATGCAGCTGAGAGCGATGAGTTTTAACTTGTGGAGCTGAGACTTTGGCAGCTGGATGTGTGGCTAGTCCCTCCGTAGACTGAGTCTTACTTGAGCCAGCATTGTCATCCTCCATCACTGAGCCCTGTGTGCCACTCACTGGACCTGACTGCACACACAGTGAAAGGCAGTGCACTACTGAGCTGCTACCCAGACTGGCTCTTTACCAGTATGAATGACAATTGGGGGAAGGGTGGGAACTTTTTCTTTTTTTCTTTAGTCTCCCTTAGATGGAAAGCTATCATGGAAGGAAGAGTTATGTTTTATCTTGAAGGAACCATTAGATATGGAAATGGTGATGAACCAGAATTTCTTGGTCATTTTTCCAAAATTCTGTTTTTTATTTGGTTCTGTTCCTGATAAACAGAGTGACTGACCTTCATTTCTAGGTTCTTCGAGAATGGTGTTAGCAAGTGCCAGATGGAACAATAAAAGACATTGCCTATAACAGAGTAAGTTCATTGCCAAGGAACATAGCTTACCTTAAACTGGGAGTGTCTCCTATAAATAAGCAAATGTAATGGGCCGATTGGGACTCATGTTAGGAGTCAAATATCCCTCCATACAGTGTACACTTATTCTTGGCAAGAATGCTTTAATGTCTAACCAAGAATTTTAATTTATTCATCTTCAAAGTGTTGATCATTGTTGTCTTGGTATTGCAAACTTTACAATTGGTCTTAAGATACTGCCTCTTCTCTCTGAGCTCTGTGGAGTCGCCTTTAACATTTGCAGACGATGGAGTGGTTCCCCGCTGAAAAGCCAAAACCAGGCCCTTAATAACCACTCGTGTTTATTATAAGAAGAATCAGTATGAGAACACTAAAGAGAGACTTTGGAGATCATGATAGAGAAGCCTTAAAATAGTTGGAGTTGTACCTAACCGTGAGCCTGCATCTTTTCTAGGAATGAAATAGAGTGCAAGAATGTGTGCTTACCTTTTGAGTCAATTCCATTCTCTTCAGCTCTCTGCTTCATATTATTATCAGTAGTGTGAGTCACCAAAACTTGTGCTGAGAGTAATTCATTGGATTTAAAATACTGAAAATTTTTAGCCTAGGGAAAAGTTTCTTAGGAAAGAGACAGACTCTTTTCTGAGTTCATCATAATGTGGGTTGCTGTGTTTGGGGAATGGCCAGTTCTAAAGATCTAATTATGCATATAAAATGGGAAATATTGGAATTTCACAGTAACAGATTTAAACAGTCTTAAATTGTGTATCTCCTTTATTGTAATGTATTGAAAATTTTAGAGAAACTTTAGTTAACATTTTATTAAGTGCCAATGTCAGAATATAACAAATTATAGTTTCTTATGAGTGACAGGCCTACAGTTATTATTTTGGATAATTTGATGAAGGAAAAACTTACCACAGGTTACTTGTATTTGTTAGTCAAGCTGTGAAAATAAGGTGGACTACAAAAGATGTGAAAAAAATGTTTTAGCCTGTAGACTCAGTCATTTCCTGTCAGTTACTTAATCTTCTCATCCAGATGTGAATTAGATACCATTATTAATTCAAGTCAAAGTCTTGGGTTAGGTATTAGGTGCCAGAGAAGCATTTAAGATAATTTCCTGCCTAAATCTATGTATGTGTACTGTCTAAAAAGAAATAATTTATGAGGAAAAGAAAAAAAAAGTTGGGAATAAGTGACTATCGAAAGTTCCCAAAGGCTAGCACTTCCACTCTAACAGATGTTCCATTTATTAGTCATTAGTTATGTAAAGTGTAATTTTCCTTTCCTTTATTTTTTTAATTAGCAAATCATAAGCCAGCTATATACATATATATATATTACATTATCAGACCTAGAGTCTCATAGAAGCTTTCCCCTGAGTTCAAGTTCAGAACTTAATTTGCTGAAGTGTAATTATCATTTTTGTAGTAGGATTTATGTCCTGTGCCAGAGGGACCTTCTGGTACTGATTTCAAGACAAAGGATAGAGGGATAGTTGTGGCATGGCTGGCTGAAGAGACAGTCACAGACACCTGGCCAGCTTTCATGTTTTCCTCACACCTGCTTTTAACATTTCGATTTCAAAGCCTTATTGCCACATAGTAACAACTTCTTTTCTTTTCTTAGGTTTCTTTTTCTCTTTCTATCCTTTTTTTTTTTTTTTTTTTTTATTCTTTTCTTTTCACAGAATAGGGATCAAACAACCAGAAACACACTTTGGTAAGCCAAATGTTTGTTTCAAATTTCAGACATTGCTTTGAAGGAAATTAAGAATACTAAGTACTTCGCTGTCCATTTTTCACACCTATACATATGTATACATATATAAATACACACTCTCACACAAAAGTTTATTAAAGCATTGGATTTCTTTTTCCCGTGGAAATGCTTATTATACCAGGATTTTAGAAGGTTAGAATATTTTTTCAGGAGAACAAATGGTACTCAAAATAATAAAAGGTGGTCTCTTAACTCTTTCTGTATTTCGTTACTTAAAATTTTTTTATTTTATCCAAGAACTGCAAGTAACATTTGAACCATGCTGCTGTTGTACCTTAAACAAGAACTCAGTGATAACCAGTGTTTAGTCTATTAAAACACTCTTTTTGAAGAAAACAGTTTCAAAGTCTCTGATTAGTCAGAGTATGGTATAGGTCTTCACTGAAAAAAAAAAAAAAAATGATGGCCCATTTTCTTTGGGAAATGCAAGTGTGGGTGTGATATGTGTGTTCTATTTGCATTGAAACAATGTACTTTTGTGTCTCCTTTTTGCTTTTCCTGACTTATTTCAGAAATTGTATAGTCTTTGGGGGGAAAGTCTTTTCTGTTAATATATTTACAGTTCATTAAAGGATATGGAAAGTCCAAATAAATTACTTTTGAAAGCGATTTATAATCAAGGTGTTAAAGCTGTGTAAAAGCTGTGCCATCTGCCTTTTTATACTGAGTCACAGCAGTGCAGTGACCAAGATCACGGTCCTGTTCTGCCAGAGCCCAGGACAATGTTTCTCTAATTTTTACTTACACTCTTTTTAATATATATATATTAAAGTTCATACCCTTTTTAGTATTATTTGGAATTTCAAAATAAATATTATGACAAAAACAATGGTAATTTTAGAATATATTATTTTCAAACTGCAGAACCTCTGTCAGCAGCTGCATCCTTGCAGGTCACCTAGGTAGCAGCTCATTCTGAAGGGATGTCATTCCTGAAGTTCCCTTGGGACACAGAGCCTTGGTGTTACAGTTTAACGTCTGAAGCTAGGCATGGCAGCTCAAATCTGTAATCTCAGTGCTTGGAGATTGAAGCAGGAGGATTGCCCTGTGCTCAAAGCCAGCCTGGGCTACGGTGTAACACTTTGTCTCGACTTTAAGGTGGGGAAGGGGCCTGGTTCAGTTGGTAAAGTTGAAGCTAAGTTTAGATCTGCAGCGTCCTGTAAAAAGCTGAGCAAGCCATCACATGACTAGTCCCAGCATTGATGAAGCAGATGGCAGGATCCCTGGCCAGCCAGTCAGTCCAGCCCGTTCAATGAGCTCCAGTTTCAGAGAAATGCTGTCTCGAAAAAGGAGCTAAGTAATTGAAGAAGGAGGGTATATCCTGATACTGACTTCTGGCCTCCACCAACATGCACACGTGTGCATATGTTACCCCCCCCCCCCAAAAAAAAAAATCAAGATCTGGGCTGAAGATACAGCTCAGTGGTAGAGCACTTGCCTAATGTTCATAAACCCCCAAGTATGATCTCAGAACTGCCAAAAGTAAATAGGCTGGGAACATTTGCCTATATACAATGAATGGCCTGGGATGGAGCCCCAGCATTGGGGAAACTGGTCATAATGGCATATGAGAGCTCAGCACTCAGGAGCTAGAGACATGAAGATCAGAAATTCACGATCATCCTTAGCTACATAGTGAGTACGCTGTCCATAAACATACATGAAAATTAAGATCTGGAAAAAATACAATACACAAAATTAAGTTTTACACTAGTTTGCAAACCTTTTATTTATTCAGGTTATCTTGGAGAAAGGGAAAAAGGAAGGGTCTTTGGGACTTGAAGGAAGAAGAGCAGCACAGACCGCACCTGCAGTGTGGACCGAGCAGATGGAAGGGATTGACCCCGGGTGCCCCGCCCACTGTCATCTAAGTGTAGTGAAGAGCAGAGGGAAGCACTGTCTCTTGCTTAGAAAAAACAATTCCTTTCTTGGAGACAGGTCTCACCATCTTGTCCCAACAGCCTGGAACAAATTTCTGGGTTCAAGCTGAGTTTACAGATGTGTGCCTCCTTACAGGCCGAGTTCAAGTTAATCTGGCTGAAGAGAGGAGCTCCTGGTGTGTGTGGGTACATGCCAAACACAGTGGGTTTGTGGAGGTCATTCTACCTTTAGACTGGATCTCTTTTTTTGTTGTTTTTTTTTTTAGGTGTTTGTTTGTTTGTTTGTTTGTTTGGTTTGGTTTGGTTTGGTTTTTCCAGACAGGGTTTCTCTGTGTAGCTTTGCGCCTTTCCTGGAACTCACTTGGTAGACCAGGCTGGCCTCGAACTCAGAAAGATTTGCTGGCTCTGTCTCCCGAGTGCTGGGATTAAAGGCGTGCACCCACCACCACCACCACCACCACCACCACCACCACCACCACCACCACCACCACCACCACCACCACCACCACCACCACCATCACCACTGCCGCCGCTGCCCGGCTTTTTGTTGTTTTATAAAGATTTCCTTGTGCACTTTTATCCCAGCACTTAGAAGACAGGCAATCTCTGTGAGTTCAAGGCTAGCCTTTTTTTTTTTTTTTAATTTGGCTGTCATGGAACTCACTATGTAGACCAGGCTAGCCTTGAATTTATAGAGATCTGCCTGCTGCTGCTTACCAAGTTAGAAACCTGTTTTGTTTTGTTTTTATTTTATTTTGGTGAATTGGTGTTTCGCCTGCATATATGTCTGTGTGAGGGTATTGAATTCCCTGCAACTGGAGTTACAGACAGTTGTGAGCTGCCATGTAGGTGCAAGGAATTGAACCCGGGTCCTCTGCAAGAGTAGCCAGTGCTCTTAACCACTGAGCCATCTCTCTGGCCCTAGAACCCTGTTTTTGTTGTTGTGAATTTCAGTTTGAGACAGACTTGCACTAAGTTGCCCAGGCTAACCTTGGACTATTGTAACCCATGGGCCTTGAACTTGTGATTCTCCTTCCAAGGCTTCCTAAGTAGTTTGGGTCTCAGGCCTGCAGAGCCCTATTTGTTTGGTCGGCTGTTGGCTTTTTGTTTTGTTTTGGGTTTTTCTGGGTTTTGATTTTGGTTTTTCTGTTTGGATTTTTTGAGACAGCATCTGCTCTGTAGCCTATGCTGGCCTCAAACTCACTGTCCTTACTTCACCCTCACACATGCTGGGATTGTAGACATACACTACCTAATCTGAAGCCATAGTGTGTGTGTGTGTGTGTGTGTGTGTGTGTGTGTGTGTGTGTGTGTGTGTGTGCATATGTACATATGTACATGTCACAGCATGTGTGTGGAGGCCAGAGGACAACTTACTAGAGTCTGTTCTCTCCTTCCACCATGTTCGTCCCGTGGGTGGAATTCCAATCATCAGGCTGTGCAGCAAGCACCTTCTCTCACTGCTGAGCCATCCCCGGAGCCCATTGTTCTGAAGCCGCTCACTATGTCTAAGAATATAGGTCTTACCCTTCACTAGCTCGGTGATCTTGAACAATTAACTTGTATGAATTACGAACCTTTTTCTCATTGGTACAAAGAAGATGAAGTCTGTCCTTAGCAACCTGACAAGACTTTAGTGAGGCTCTTAGATGCTGCTTTTCCAGTAGTGCTTGATAAAACTAAGCCACTACAAATACTCCGTGGCAGTAATCAAACGGAGATAATGCAGAAAACGGATGAGACATTCTCCAGACACTGTTCTATAAGTTCTCTAGAGAACAGTGAGCGTTTGATCTGGAGTGGCTGTCTACTGCTACCAATTCAATTATTTTTGACATCTGTGTAAGAAGTCACGCCCATCTGTTTACATGCTGTCTGGCTGTTCTCCTCGGTGGTATAGCTTCGACATTGCACAGAATCTGTGTTCCTGCAAAGTCTTCATAGTTATCGTGAGGATTTTGGTTTTGGTGTTCGCTGTCAGTTTTTTGGTTGTTTTTTTCTTATGACTTTAAAACTTTATTATTACTGTATGTGTATGGGTGTTTTGCCTACATATATGTCTGTGCACCAGCTACATGCCTGGTTCCGCCTAAATTCAGAAAAAAGCATCAGATCCCCTGGAACCGGAATTACAAACAGTTATGAACTGCCTGTGAATGCTGGGAGCCCAACCGTGGTTCTCTACAGGAGCAGCCAGTACCCTCACCTCTGAGCTTCCCAGCCCTTTTGTTTCTTTGTTTGGGGGAGGGGGGGTAGTTGTCTTGAGACAAGGTGTAATGGAGCCCAGGTTGCCTTGAGCTCTTGATTTCTCTGTTTTCACTTCCCAGATGCTGGTGTGCACCTCCATGCCTGATATTTATGATGATCCCTTTATAGAGAAAGTTTTGTGACCTTTTTGTTTGTTTGTTTATTTTTTAGTGCTTTCTTAGTTGACATTGCTGAGCAAGGAGACATGAAGCAACACTTGACAGTAGTTCTTTCTTTGGCATTATGTGCTTGAATGTGTCTGTGTATGAATATATATGCTGTGTGAGTGCAGTATGCACAGAGGCCACAAGAGGGTGTTCGATCTGCAGCTGGAATTCAGGCAGTTGTGAGCCACCTGACATGGGAAGTAGACTCAGATCCTCTGCAAGGGCAACAAGAGTTCTTACTGCTGAGCCATGTCTCCAGACCCCAGTAATAATTTTCTCCTTCAACTGGATGCCCTGTAAAACCACTAACGTTACAATGTGTTTCTTTTAATAATCCCATTTCATAACATTCAATTACACTTCAACTGTCTTTCATAACCACTAGCCATATCCTTGCTCTTGGAAATTTTCAATAGTTTCCATCATGACTCAGTCCTGAAATGTATCTGTATTAAGAAAAAGAGAATCATTTGGTCCCAGCAAGATGGCTCAGCAGGTGTAAGAGACTACCACCAGGCCTGCCTGACAACCTGAGTTCAGTTCTAGGATCCAAGGAAAAGAATCAATTCCTGCAAGGTATTCTGACTACTGTTCTCTCTGTCTCTGTCTCTGTCTCTGTCTCTCTGTCTCTCTGTCTCTCTCTCTCTCTCTCTCTCTCACACACACACACACACACACACACACACACACACACACACACACACAAATAAATAAATAGCTAATGTAATTCTCTTTAAACTTTTAAAAATATTTTTATTTTGTGTACATTAGTGTTTTGCTGTATGTCTGTATGAGGGCATCAGATCCCCTGGAACAGGAATTACAGATAGTTATGAGCTGCCATGTGGGTGCTGGGAATTGAACCTGGCTCATCTGGAAGTGCAGCCAGTGCTCTTAACTGCTAAGCCATCTCTCCAACACCCTCTCTAAAATTTTGTTAATTTTTATTTTATGTATGTGGGTATTTTGCCTGCATGTATGTATGTGCACTACCTTTGATACCAGAAGAGGACATCAGATCTGCATCTGGAGAACAGATGTGAGCTGCCATGTCAGTACTGAGAATCAAACCTGGGTCCTCCTAAAAGCAGCCAGTGCTCATAACCACTAAGCCATCTCTACAGCCAATTAATTATATATTTAGAAAAGAAAGGAGAGATGGCTCGGGGGTTAAGAGCACTGGCTGCTCTTCCAGAGGACCTGAATTCAATTCCCAGCAACCACATGGCGGCTCACAACTGTAACTCCAGTTCCAGGGCTTCTGACACTCTCACACAGACAGACAGACATGCAGGCAAAATGCCAATGCACATAAAAAAAAATTTTTTAAAGGGAAGTTTAAAAATATTCTATGAAAGAACGGAAAGCATTTGGAGACCTCTGCGGGGGAGAATAGCAGCAGTAGCCTGGTTGTGAATCTCATCCTCCAATAATCCACCGACCAGCACAGAACAAACATTGACCTGTAGTGGGAGGGGAATCAGAGCAACGTGGAGCAAAATGGCTGAAATGCATGGTATATGTATATGAAATAATAAAGATAGAATCAAATACTGTGAAAATTAACAACAATAGTCACTGGGACTTCAATCACCAGTCAGTAGTGGAAAACATTTCCAGCCGGATAATGAGGCCACCATAAGCCTGTGGTGTGGGGGTCAAGGGAACAAAGGTGGCCCATGGAACACAGTAGAATGGAGCAGAGAAACTGAAGAAAGCAGAGTCCCCAGGAAGGAAAAGTAGAAATCCCAAAGGCAGAAGCTGGAGCATAGATTGGACTTGATTGTCCTAAAGCCCTAACTCCAGGGAAAGGGCCTAAAAATATGTGGGACTAGAAGAATGACCTCATAGAAGCAGTGTGTCGGGAGCAGAAGGAATTCCAAGGAGAGAAAAGCAGACTTGTCACCATTCTCCCACCCCACTCAAAATCCTTAAATTGGTTAGGAGGGCAATGTATTAGGGTTCTCTAAGAACCTGCAGGATGAATCAATATATAAGAGAAGGGATTTAATTAGAATTATTTGCAGCTGTGATCTAGCTGTAAGTCAGTGGCTACCTATGAATGGAAGGTCCAAGAATCTAGTAGTTATTCAGTCCACAAGGCTGGGTGTCTCAGCTGGTTTTCAGTATATGCCGGAATCCCAAAGAAGTAGGCTCTAATGCCAGTGGAGGAATGGGCTAGCTAGGGAGAGCAAGCAGGCAAAAAAAAAACAAAAGTCCTTCTTCTTTGGTCCCACATAGGCTTCCAGCAGAAGGCTTAGCCCCAGATTAGAGGTGGCTTTTCCCAGCTCAAAAAATCTGGATTAAAAGTGTGTTGTCCTGCCGGGCGTTGGTGGCGCACGCCTTTAATCCCAGCACTCGGGAGGCAGAGGCAGGCGGATCTTTGTGAGTTCGAGGCCAGCCTGGGCTACCAAGTGAGTTCCAGGAAAGGCGCAAAGCTACACAGAGAAACCCTGTCTCGAAAAACCAAAAAAAAAAAAAAAAAAAAAAAAAAGTGTGTTGTCCTACCTCAAAGATCTGGATTAGAAATAGATCTTCCCACTTCAAATTAAGCAAAAAATGCTTCACAGGTGTGTGCCTCCATATTGGGGCTTTAGTTAATTCCAGATGTAGTTAAGTTGACAACCAAGAACAGCCATCACTGACAAGGCTGATGGATGGGGGACCATAAGTTGGCTCAGCCAATAAAGTCAATTGCTGCTGACTCCCAAAAGTTGACCACATGCATGCCCATACACACAGACATGCACACACATAAATTAATAATGAATGTTAAAAATAAAAAGACTTGGTAGATGGGGGTAGTTAAGTCAGGATCCTACGATGGAATAATTGGGAATAAAGCCTTCATTCACATAGAACTACTATCAAGAACCCCTTGTGGAACATTGCTGAGACCCCTGCACTTGGAAGGTGGAGGCAGAAGGATCAGGAGTTCAAAGGTCATCTTCACTGACAATTTCAAAGGCCATCAGAGGCTATACAAGACTGCCTTGGCCGGGCGGCGGCGGCGGCGGCGGCGGCGGCGGCGGCGGCGGCGGCGGCGGCGGCGGCGGCGGCGGCGGCGGCGGCGGCGGCGGCGGCGGCGGCGGCGGCGGCGGCGGCGGCGGCGGCGGCGGCGCACGCCTTTAATCCCAGCATTCGGGAGGCAGAGCCAGGCGGATCTCTGTGAGTTCAAGGCCAGCCTGGGCTACCAAGTGAGTTCCAGGAAAGGCGCAAAGCTACATAGTGAAACCCTGTCTCCAAAAACCAAAAAAAAAAAAAGACTGCCTCAAAAACAAAATAAAAGGGGACTGGAGAGGTGGCTCAGTGGTCAAGACTGGCTGCTCTTCCAGAGGACTGAGCTCAATTCCCAGCACCCACATGGTGGTTCACAACCATCTGCAGTGAGATCTGGTGCCCTCTTCTGGCCAGCAGGCATACATACAGGCAGAATACTGTGTACAAAATAAATAAATCTAAAAAAAAAAAAAAAAAACCCTAGAGCTGACCTGGGGATGGCTCAGTAAGTGCTTGCCTGGCAAACATGAGAACATGGGTTGATTCCCAGAACCTATAATTTACAAAGCCAGAACCAGGTGCGGTGGGGCACACCTTTAATCCCAGCACTCCAGGAGGCAGATGTCTATGATTTTGATGCCAGCCTGGACTACATTAGAGAGACCTTGTCTCAGAACAAACAAAGCCAGGCACAGTGGTTCACTTTAGTCCACCACTGGGAAGGCTGGTCTAGCCTACAAAAACAAGCATCAGGCCAGTGGGAAACCCTGCCTCAAAGTGAAAACAACAAAACCAAGGCTGAAGTGATAGCTCAGCAGTTGAGAGCACTGGTTGCTCTTCCCAGCACCACATGGCAGCTCACAACTGTTGTACCTCCAGTCATAGGGGATGCAGTGCCCTCTCTGGCCTCTGGGCACTGCATGCATGTGATGTGTACACATGCATACAGGATGACCGTCTATATATTTAAAACCAAAGTTTAAAAAGGTCTTTTTTTTAAAGCCAGGTGGTGGTGGCACAGGCCTTTAATCCCAGCACTGGAGAGGCAGAGGCAGGTGGATCTCTATGAGTTTGAGGCCAGCCTGGTCCATGGAGCAAGTTCTAGGACAGTCAAGGTTACACAGAGAAACCTTGTCTAGAAAAAAAATTAAGTTTTTATTTTTTTTAAATAAAAATAGGATGAGTATCACCTGAGGAAAGGTATTCTCTGGCCTCCACACACACATACACCGGTATATGCATGTGTACATATGAGTATACACACAACAAAACCTACTGTATAAAAATAAAAAACTGTGAGTTAATGTTTTTGTTTGTTTCTTTGTTTTGCTAATGAGAAAACCTCATAAGACTAAAGAAATATCCTTTTACATGTTTTGTTTGTTTTGTTTTTCAAGATAAGTGGTTCTTTGTGTAGGCTTGTGCTGTGGGATGTTCTGTATGTCCTGTGGGAGCCCGTTCTCGGGTTCCTCGTGGTTTTACCCAGCAGTTCCGTATAGAGGATGATTAGGACCACGGGCCTGAATGCAGGTGTCTGTGATGGTCTGCACTTGGCTGTGCTGTGGGATGGTCTGTATGTCAAATTGCTCTGATTGGCCAATAAATAAAACACTGACTGGCCCGTGGCTACGCAGGAAGTATAGGCGGGACTAACAGAGAGGAGAAAAGAAAGAACAGGAAGGCAGAAGGAGTCACTGCCAGCCGCCGCCAGGACAAGCAGCATGTGAAGATGCCGGTAAGCCATGAGCCACGTGGCAAGGTATAGATTTATGGAAATGGATTAATTTAAGCTATAAGAACAGCTAGCAAGAAGCCTGCTACGGCCATACAGTCTGTAAGCAATATAAGTCTCTGTGTTTACTTGGTTGGGTCTGAGCGGCTGTGGGACTGGTGGGTGACAAACATTTCTCCTGACTGTGGGCAAGGCAGGAAAACTCTAGCTATAGGCTTGGCTGTCCTGGAAATCACTCTGTAGACCAAGCTGGCCTGGAACTCACAGGGATCTACCTGCCTCTGCCTCCTAGTACTGGGATTAAAGGCGTGTGCCACTACCACCTAGCCAAGATCCATATATTTTTAATTATTTTTATTTTATTATCTTATGTGTATGGGTATTTTGCTTGCATGCATGTCTGGATACCCTGGAACTGGAGTAAAGAGACAGTTGTTGAACTGCTATGTGGGTGTTGGGAATCGAGCCTGGGTCTTCTAGAAGAGCAGCCAGTGCTCTTAACTACTGAGCCATCTCTCCAGCCCCCTTTATGGTTTTGTTTGTTTTTTTGTTTGGGTTTTTGTTTTTGTTTTTTTGAGACAGGGTTTCTCTGTGTAGTCCTGGTTGACCAGGAACTCATTCTGTAGACCAGCCTTCCAAATCACAGAGATCTGCCTGCCTCTGCCTCCTGAGTGCTGGATTTAAAGGCATTTACCACCACTGCCCCTGGACCATATGTTTTAAATTTTTAGATTTACTCATTTATTTTGTGTGCATGAGTGTTCTGTTTGCATGTATATATGTGCATAACAATCATGCTTGATGCCCATGGAACTCAGAAGACAGCATTGAATTCCCCAGAACTAGAGCGATGGATGATTGTGAGCCATCCATAACATGTAGGTGCTGGGAACCATCTGTGAGGAAGGGACTGGAACTGCCTGGACTGAGTCTACCAGGTTGATCTCAATCCTCGGGGGAGGCTTTGCCCTGGAGGAGGTGGGAATGGGGGGTGGCCTGGGGGGAAGGGGAGGGGACAGGGGGGTGGGGTGGGGGGGGAGAACAAGGGAATCCGTGGCCGATATGTAGAACTAAATTATATTGTAAAATAAAATTTAAAAAAAAAAAAAAGAAGGACCTCATCACCCTCTGTTGGATATGAGGTCCCCTTGCAGACATCTAGAAATAAAACAACAAAGAACAATTTAAAAAAAAAAAACTGAAAGAGCCGGGCGGTGGTGGCGCACGCCTTTAATCCCAGCACTCGGGAGGCAGAGGCAGGCGGATCTCTGTGAGTTCGAGGCCAGCCTGGGCTACCAAGTGAGCTCCAGGAAAGGTGCAAAGCTACACAGAGAAACCCTGTCTCGAAAAACCAAAAAAAAAAAAAAAAAAAAAAAAAACTGAAAGAGTAGTAAACAGTCTTAAAACTACTGAGCTGTCTCTCCAGCCCCAAGATACAGAAAAACATACATAGGGACAGGTGGTGGTGCCCCATGCCTTTAATCTCAGCACTTGGGAAGCAGAGGCAGGTGGATCTCTGTGAGTTCCCTGGTCTACAGAGTGAGTTCCAGGACACCCAGGGCAACAGAGAAACTAGGTCTCAAAAAACCAAAACCAAAACAAGACAACACAAAACAAAAAAAATATAAATACACAAGTGTATTTTCTGGATACGTTTTATACTTACAAATAAATTACATTTATTTACCCTATGAGTGTGTGTGATGTGTTTATCTAAGGTGTTTTATTTCTAATAAAGACTCAGGAGTCAGACATCAGGGTAAAAACCTGAGAGATCAAAGAAGCAACAAAGGAGTGACCAGTTTACCCTCTCTCCACACTTCCCAGATCGGAGAGACCTGGAGATCTCTAAGTCCCTCCCCATTCCTTCATGTGTGTCTTCTCTATCCATATTTCTGGCATCTCTATGGCTAATTCTGATCAGCTAGTTACTGGCTCTGCCCCCAATTCAAGGTTAACTTTATTAACACGGTCTCAAGGTGTCACAGCACAATCAAATATCCTGCAACGTGTATGTTTGTTTGTGTGTGTGTGTGTGTGTGTGTGTGTGTGTGTGTGTGTGTGTGTATACAAGTACACATGTGCCATGGTACAAATATGGAATTGTTGGTTCTCTTCTTCTTCTTCTTCTTCTTCTTCTTCTTCTTCTTCTTCTTCTTCTTCTTCTTCTTCTTCTTCTTCTTCTTCTTCATTTTATTTTATTTTATTTTTTTGTTGTTGTTGTTGAGACAGGGTTTCTCTGTGTAGTTTTGGTGCCTGTCCTGGATCTCACTCTGCAGACCAGGCTGGCCTCGAACTCACAGAGGCCTGGCTCTGCCTCCCGAGTGCTGGGATTAAAGGCATGTGCCACCACCACCCAGCCTGGTTCTCTCTTTTCATATAGATCCTAGTTATTGGACTCAGGTCATCATATTTAGTGGCAAGTGTCTTAATACTCTGAGCCATTGAATACTTCTTGAACTCTATGATTCAAGCCCACTGAACTCTCAGTCTCTGGAAAGGGATTTGCCAACCCCTCACCTTTTGGGATTTGCAGTTCTGATTATCGCCTGTCTTCTGCTCTCCTCCAGGTCAATCTCACCTCACTGTATTGCCTTTGCCCATTTTTGTCTGTCTTCCTCACCTCCTCATATGCTGGAAGACAGACTGAAGGTGTCTCTGCAACCACCATAGCCAGCAGAGTAATGATCCAAGGGAGGCGAGAAGGCTGTTCTGTTCAACATGACTAGGTATCTGGCATTGGCTTAAAACTTCTGGAGTCTGACCCTGAGTGGTTTATTTTAGGTATATTTCAGCACAACACCGTTTCTTTTAAACTAAATCTCGATCTTACAATTTTACCAATAAAGATTCAGGAGTCAGATGCTGGAGTAAAACCTGCTAGCTCAGAGGGGCTGAGGAGCAACCAGCTAACCTTCCTCCTTAGTTGATGTCCCAAAAAAGAGAGCTTCTGTTCCACTGTCCCAAACCAAAGGCCTGTCAAACCCAAGTCCCTTCTTACTACTACCTGTGCATTTCTCTATCCATTTCCCCAACTCTTCATACTCTCTATGGCTACTTCCTGTCAACTAGTTGCTGGCTCTGCCTCTTGACCCAAAGTTGATTTTATTTAATTAACATAACCTCAGGGTTCACAGTGTGATCAAATATCCCACAACATTTCCCCCTTTTTGTCTAAATAAAAAGGAAAGGTTTCAACTCTAACACGGTAAAACTATATAAAACAAGAACAATTATCAAGTAAGAATTACATTCACAGTGTCCAGTACATTTGTATTTGGCAACTTTGGAGAAACTACTATCTATCCTATCTTGGTGAGTCCAAAGTTTTGTACCTAAATCACTTTATATCATAACTTGTATTGCCAACCTAAAAATAACTTTTTAGATCTTAAAACATTTTCTTAAATAAACAACTTAAGCTTTTATGTTTCTCAACCTTTATAAACTTTACATCTCTTTTGTGAGTTTCCTTTTTTTAATTTGGTCACAAGGAAAACTGTAACTATACCTATCTAGGCTTCAACCCCATCAGAGACCAAAGAAGGATAAAATACTACCCGAGTAAACAGAAAGTACAGAGCAAGCAACTCCAAAAAGTATAGAAATGACAGAGACATCCGGCTGCCTGGAACATGACCCAAGCTTCCTCTGCAACACTGGGGCATCATCTTCAGCCTACAGGCCTGGGATATCTGACAGACTTCTCTGTGAAGCAGGAACTTTGAAGGACTGTCCTATCTGTCTTGGCAAAGTGTGGCAGTTTACTTCCTTTGTGTCCTGTTTGTCCAAGTTGGACAGCACACTGTCAGCATTTGAGGAAGAGGCAGTTTCTTACCCAGTGACTAGCTTTGCCACATTTGAAGCAAACTCCATATGGAGGTTCTTTGATACTCATCACCTTTGAAGTAGATTGGTACTGCCAGGAGCAAATGTATCTCACTGTCATGAAAAGTCTTATGTTATTAAAACATCTTAAATGCCATATTCTGTAGGTCTCTGAAGTGTTTGAAGACCATCTGTCTATCTAAAGTATATCTCTGTTTAACCTTGAAAGCAAACATAACATGACTACAAGTTTGATTGTGATGGGTGACTAATTACTAACCTGCATTTCTTAATTATCCTAAACAGTTTGTAATAGTACCTTTCAAGGACTAGGACTTAACATACATTTTAAAGTGAGTAGCATAGGTACAATACCTTAAACAAAACTAGAAACTTATATACAGTATGTTGTAACAAAAAAACCTTAAATTTGTATCAATATACAAAAAAAATCCATACTAATGTAAACTATTTGAGACTAGCAGTTGCTTTTTAGTTTAAAAATAGATTCAATAATCTATTCTTTTATCCCATCATTCCTATATCTGACTCCTTTCTTTTCTTCTTTTCATTCTTTACCTCCCCCCTTTTCCCTCCAACTCTAGATAGGAGAGAAAGAAGGATAGAGGATAGAAAAAGAAAGAAAGGGAGGAAAAAAGGAAGAAATCCCTTAATCTAACTTCTTTTGTTTAGTTTCCTTCCTGACCTTGACCAATAAATAACAACTTACAATCAACCCCCCTTGCTGTGGGATGTCTTCCTGTACACTGTGAATATGTGTTGATTCCATTGGTTAATAAATAAAACTGCTTTGGCCTATGGCCAGGCAGGATAAGAGCCAGGCAGGAAATCCAAACAGAGATTCAGGGAGAAGAAAGATGGAGTCAGGTGCAGATACCATCCGGTTTCCCAAGGAACAAGATGCCAACAGACTGGTAATACCACAGCCAGGTGGCAACACATAGATTAAAAGAAATGAGTTAAATTAAGTTGCAAGAGGTAGCTAATAATAAGCCTGGACCATTGGTCAAACAATTATGATTAATATTAAGCCTTGGAGTGATTATTTTGTAAGCAGCTGCAGGACCGGGTGTGACACAGAAAAACCTCTGGTTACATCCCATAAACAACAACAAGCATCCATAACCCACCAAATGACCAGAAACCACCACTCCACCTCTCAGGAATGTGGGTGTCATGTTCTTAAAATTGCTTCCTCTTGTCTGGGAATGATGGCATCTTTAGGGGATCCTGAGAAAATTGGGAGAACGGTCAAGTTCTGGGAGAGCTAGCTGCATCATTTGTTGTCCAGTCTCTGTGTGATGGGAAAGTGCAGGGCTTATCTGAAATCCTGGAGTAGTCTAAGAGGCTGGACCATTTTAGCTAGCCACTTTAAGTAGTTCTGAGCACGATGTAGTCCAAAGCTGATCTGTGGATGTTGTTTGTCAGTTTAATGGTGCTAACACAGTCCAGGTGGATCTGTCATTGCAAGCCCCATCATCTTGGAGACTTCAAAGACCACTGTTAGGAATGGTCATGGTTCACTGTAGAAAACTTAATAATTTTAAATGCCATATTCAGCAGATCCATGAAAGGTTAGAGGGCCACAATCTATTAAGCACATTTGAGGTACAAAAACTTAGTTCCTATTTGCCTGCTTCAGACTCAAACCCAAAAACATGTAAAGGAAGCTAGATGAAGCTTATTTCTAGAATTAGTTAGTACTCTATATGACCACTAATATCACAACAGAAAGTTTATATGTATATAATAACCTTATAGATTTTGAGATAATATTTATACCCTAAGAAAAGTTTTTAAAAGTCAAAATAAACCCAAAGGATTATGAGATTAATGGCAATAGAATAGTCCCTTAATTTTGGTTTTCTTCAGTCCCATACCAGGAGGATCTTCTGACATGAGACAGAAATTTTGAATTTTCCTTTAACAAGAATGTTTGGAGTTCAGAGAAGGAGAGAGCCATGCTCCAACTCCAAAGCCAGATTTAATTTTTAATTGAAATGGGACTACAAAAAGACCATTTGCCACTTACGTCTGTAGCGAGCAGCAGAAACAAGCATTTGGGAAGGTTTATGAGATTCTACCCTGTTGGAGGTTGGTGATACAATAGGCCAATTTGCTCTTTTCCTTGGGACATTTTCTCTTGATGATCCATCCTTCTTCAGATGTCTTACTTCTCCAGTGGTATCTGAATTTCGTTTTTTAATAAATATTTTTTAATTTAATTTATTTTATTTTACAATACCATTCAGTTCTACATATCAGCCACGGGTTTCCTTATTCTCCCCCCTCCCACCCCCTCCCCTTACCCCCAGCCAACCCCCCATTCCCACCTCCTCCAGGGCAAATCCTCCCCTGAGGACTGCGATCAACCTGGTAGACTCAGTCCAGGCAGGTCCAGTCCCCTCCTCCCAGACTGAGCCAAGTGTCCCTGCATAAGTTCCAGGTTTCAAACAGCCAACTCATGCAATGAGCACAGGACTCGGTCCCACTGCCTAGTTGCCTCCCAAACTGATCAAGCCAATCAACTGTCACACCTATTCAGAGGGCCTGATCCAGCTGGGGGCCCCTCAGTCTTTGGTTCATAGTTCATGTGTTTCCATTAATTTGGCTATTTTTTTTCAATAATTGAGTAAAACCGAAATTTATTATAAGCCACAGTCGTCCTAGGGACCTCCATGCTATATATATAGCCTTCATGGTTCTATGGGTTGTGGTCTGATTGTTCTTTATTTTATATCTAGAATCCACTTATGAGTGAGTACATACCATGACTGTCTTTCTGGGTTTGGGTTAAATCACTCAGGATGATTTTTTCTAGTTCCATCCATTTGCCTGCAAATTTCATACTTTCATTGTTTTTCTCTGCTGAGTAGTACTCCATTGTGTATATGTACCACATTTTTTTCATCCATTCTTCCGTTGACGGGCATCTAGGTTGTTTCCAGGTTCTGGCTATTACAAATAGTGCTGCTATGAACATAGCTGAGCATGTATCTTAATAAATATTTTTACTTTATAATTAATTTAATTTTACATATCAGCTACGGATTCCCCTGCCCTCCCTTCTCACATTCCCCAGCCTTCTCCCCCAATCTACGCCCCCATTCCCACCTCCTCCAAGGCAAGGTCTACCTTGGGGAGTCAGCCTAGCCTGATAGATTCAGTTGAGGCAGGTCCAGTCCCCTCCTCCTGATGCTTTTATTCTCCTAGAAAGACAAAAGCAAGCAAACAAACAAATAAACAAATCCTGCCTCAACCCTAACTTTGGGGAGTTCTTTTTTTTGACAGGTTATATCTTTGTTAAGGCAAAATGTTGTTTGAGGACCAGAAAAAAATATTATCATCTAATGTAATTTTTTTTGAAATTTTGACATAAATATACCTTGGTATGTGTGGATAAATGTACCTATATTCCCCTTTCTCTTTCTACATATAAATTCAAGCATAAAGTATATTTATATTTAGATCATAAAGGAAATTCATTTCAAATTTTAGCCTATGTTTTTAGACATGCTGTAGAAGCTTTCTATAAAAAGCTATAAATATGGTATATGTGATTTTTCTAGTGTGCAAACATATCAATTAGGAGCTGTATCTGAATTTTGTCTTTGGGTGGAGGAATTAAAGGCATGTGCCAACATCCCCTTGTTCACTGTAACTCTAGAAATTAGAAAACAGCTGGGCGGTGGTGGCGCATGCCTTTAATCCCAGCACTTGGGAGGCAGAGGCAGGTGGATCTCAGTGAGTTTGAGGCCAGCCTGTGCTACAGAGTGAGATCCAGGAAAGGTGCAAAGTTACACAGAGAAACCCTGTCTTGAAAAACCAAAAAAAAAAAAAAAGAAGAAGAAGAAGTGTAGATGTAACCAATCGTCTTTTTAAAATAAGAAACACAGAGCCAATGTAAAAGAGAAAGCCGAGAGGTCAGAGCTCAGAGATAAAATCTTACCTCCTGCAGTGCTCCTAGCTTCCCCGAGAGAGAGCTACTTCCTGTTTGTCTGTGTTTAAATAGTCTTTCTGTTCTGCCTTCTCATTGGTTGTAAACCCAACCACATGACTGCCTCATCACTGCCTGTAAGTACCGCCCTCCAGGTCTTAAAGGCGTATGTCTCCAATACTGGCTGTATCCCTGAACACACAGAAATCTACCTAGCTCTTCTAACCACCATGCTCTTGCTATGGCTCTAATAGCTCTGACCCCAGGGCAACTTTATTTATTAACATAAAATTAAAATAACATTTCAGTACAAATAAAATATCACCACATTTCCCCTTTTCTATTTTAATAAAAAGAAAAAAGGCAAAAGGTTATAACTAACAAAAGAAAAACTATATACAAAAGTACAATAACTATATACAATATATACAAGTAACAAATACCTAAACGATGTCTAGTCCATTTGTATTTGACAAATCAGAGAAAATAATTCCCTTATCAATCCTATTTTAGTAAGTCCAAAATGTATCTAATTCACTTTCTTTTTTTTTTTTTTTTTTTTTTTTGGTTTTTCGAGACAGGGTTTCTCTGTGTAGCTTTGCGCCTTTCCTGGAGCTCACTTGGTAGCCCAGGCTGGCCTCGAACTCACAGAGATCCGCCTGGCTCTGCCTCCCGAGTGCTGGGATTAAAGGCGTGCGCCACCAACGCCCGGCCTAATTCACTTTCTATCCTAATTAATCTTCAACTATAACTAACTAATCTTCAACTCCCTCAGAGACCCAAGAAGGAAATAATATTAGCTAACAAAAATAAAAACAGGAAGTGCACAAAAGCAACTTCCAAAAATTTTGTGAGTCGACAGAAACAGCCAGCTGCCTGGACAGTCACCTGAGGTTTCTCTGCAGTGTTGGGGCATCATCTTCAGCCTATAGGCTTAGCGTATCTGACAGACTCATTTGTGAAGTAGGTTGTACACAAGGTCAACAGTTCAACCTCACATTGGGTGAGAGCAGTCCATGTACCAGAAACACCTGAATTCCACTAGTGTCATGTCATGATTCAGGATTTTAAATTCTGGAAATTGTTGATGGTTTTTTAATTCAGCTGTCCATTCTTCTTGGCTGTGTATATATGGCTTCATCTCAGCATCCCCTTCTTCTCCACATCCCTCTATTAAATGCCAGTCTACTATTGACAGGCGTGAGCTTTCAAAGAAGAAGAAAGAAAGAAAGAAAGAAAGAAAGAAAGAAAGAAAGAAAGAAAGAAAGAAAGAAAGAAAGAAAGAAAGAAAGAAAGAAAAAGAAAAAAGAAATTAGAAAACAGCTAATTATAGAGATCCCCCTGTCTTTACTGTGATTAAGGTCATGGGCTACCACCACCCTGCTGAAATATTTTAGCTTAGCTCCAAATCACTCCAACTCTTAGATACTTAGAAAAACAACTTGAGGGGCTGGAGAGATGGCTCAGAGGTTAAGACCACTGCTTGTTCTTCCAAAGGTCCTGAGTTCAATTCCCAGCAACCACATAGTGGCTCACAACCATCTGTAATGAGATCTGGTGCGCTCTTCTGGCTTGCATGGATATGTGCAAGACAGAAGACTGTATACATAATAAATAAATAAATCTTTAAAAAAAAAAAAGAAAGAAAAAAGAAAAACAACTTGAACTGTAGTAACCCTTTGAATTTACTTAAAACATTTTAAATTTCATAACTGGATTTTTAACACCAAAACAACAAAAATATTCTTTTTATTTAAGAGAAAAGCTCGGGCTGGAGAGATGGCTCAGTGGTTAAGAGCACTGACTGCTCTTCCAGAGGTCCTGAGTTCAATTCCCAGCAACCACATGGTGACTCACAACAACTTGTAAAAAGATCTGGTGCCCTCTTCTGGCCTGCAAGGACACATGCAGGCATAATACTGTATACATAATAAATAAATAAATCTTTAAAAAAAAGAAAAAAGCTCAAAAGCTGATGTCCAAGATAGAGTGGACCATATGGCAATCTACAGTCTAACATTCTAACATAGACACTTAAGATATGTGGTTTAAGAAAACCCATTTTTCACTTCATGCCAGTAAATAAATTGTGCCTTTGGTAAATTAGCAGTTGAAAATATTATTATTTTTAATTTTTATTTTTTTATACCTGACTGCTGAGAGCTGCTGATAACAGCCTTTACCAGAAGTCACAAGAGTATACGGCAGATGGCAACTGATAGTTCAGGTGTCCACCCACCAGATGAATAATTCTCTGAAGGAGGAACCCCATCAAACAAGACTTATGGAACCACAGACTCTGGTCGCTTCTGTCTGTAATGTTCTCTGTGCTGCCACCGTTCCTCCCTAAAAAGAACAGCCGTGGGTTCTTTCCACAGCCCATTGGTGGTGTGGTTTGTAATTTGGGGGCACATGTATCTGTTGATGGCCAGAAAGATGATTTCTCCTTAAACTGCACAACTTTGATGAATAGAAAGAGTACTAGGATATTTTTCATTGCTCAGACTGACATAGGAAAATTATAATATTCTCAATAACAAAGACTTCTTTTTAGCTGATTTTAGACCTCAAGACAAATTCAAAGCAGACTAGTTGCCTCTGCAAATGAATACACAAGGACAAGTTCCCAGGTGTCTATTTGTGCAACCAAGGTCAGGCATGAAGCAACTTTACTAAACATACTTCTCTCAGCAACTGACTCCTTGCATGTAATCCTAACCTCACTTTTATAATACAAAGCTCAAGGTTCAGCCAACTGTCTGTTGTTTAGGTCCTGAATTTCAATGTCACTCTGTCAGGAAACGTTGGGCACTAGGTGCCTATATGCCTCCTTACTTTATTTTACAGACTGCACATCAAGAAACCTGGCTGGCAGCCAAGCATTGCCATGGTTACAGTCAGTGCGACATCCCTAGCCTGAGAGAAACTGTGATTTCTCATGGCTCTGTTTCTTATTGTTTACTGAAGTAATGCTGAACATGTAATTCATATATTGTCCAGAGATTGTTCTGCAGGTGTGTGAAGAAATGTAGCAGAGCAGAGAGAAGTGTGTATAGAAGAAGGAGCTGCAGCTGTGTAAGGAGATGTAGCAGAGTGTATAGAGGTGTGTGGCTGTGTAGAGAGAGCTGTGTGGAGAGAAATGTAAGACAGATGTGTAGAAGAGAGATGTGTGGCTGTGTAGAGAGAGCTGCTGTGTAAAGAGAGCTCTATAGAGGGAGATGTGCAAAGATGTGCAGGTATGTAGAAAAGAGCTACATAGAAGAGAGATGTGTAACTGTGTGGAAGAAAGATGTGTGTAAAGAGATATAACTGTGTAGAGAGATGCAGTTGTGTGGAGAAAGATATTTTCAGAGAAGATTTTTCCAGATGAAGTAAAGAGAAAGTTAACATCAGAAAGTGTATGTTTCTTTCTTATTCCCCTCAAATAGAAAAGTCTAGCCTTCACTGCAGTCATGGATATTTTTTTTTTTGCATATCCTGTGCTGCCTGGAGCACTGACCCTCCAGGCAGTGATACCCGACCAATGAAAGGCATTGAACTGTAGTAACCCTTTGAATTTACTTAAAGGCATTTATGAATCTTGATGGTATCCACAGCTTTTCTTCTCCTGTGGAAATAAAAGCAAAACCTCTTCCCCAATGCAACACACATCTTGGCTTCCATTCTAAGGTCAGCACATCTTTAAAATGAAAAAATACACAGGCTGATTTAATTCAGCAGTTTTTTTCTACTATCCAATGTCTCTCTGAGGCTGTTGTTCCTTTTGTTTGGTTTTGCTTTTATGTTTTTGGGTGTTTGTTTGTTTGTTTGTTTGTTTGTTTTTTTGTTGAGACAGGGTTTCTCTGTGTAGCTTTGGAGCCAGTCCTGGAACTCACTCTATAGATCAAGCTGGCCTCGAACTCACAGAGATCTGCCTGCCTCTGAGTGCTGGGATTAAAGGTGTGTGCCACTACTGCCCTGCTTATTGTTCCTTTTAAAGTTAGTAAGGCACTGTGTAATCTGTCTTCTCTCTCTCTCTCTCTCTCTCTCTCTCTCTCTCTCTCTCTCTCTGTGTGTGTGTGTGTGTGTGTGTGTTTTGTTTTTCCAGACAAGGTTTCTCTGTGTAGCCATAACTGTCCTGGAACTTGCTCTGTAGACCAGGCTGGTCTCAAACTCACAGAGGTCCCTCTGCCTCTGCCTCCTGAATGCTTGGATTAAAGGTGTATGCCACAATGCCAGACTTGTGTAATCTATCTCTGTGGGTCTCTATTACCCCTTTCTGTTTATTAAGCATATCTTTTAAAGTATGATTAGGTCCTTCTATAACTGCTTGGCCTTTCCATAACTTAAAGCAGTTGCCCATTGAAATCCTGAATATGCATCTATGGTATGGTGCACATAGTTTAATTTTCCAAATTCTGTAAAATGAAGCACTGTTGTAGGATATTTTTCTGTATGCTGTGAATATATGTTGCTATGATTGGTTAATAAAGAAGCTGCTCTGGACTATGATGAGTCAGGTTATAGCCAAGCAGGAAATTCAGGAGAGAGAGACAGGAAGAGGAAGAGCAGAGTTAGGAGTCACCAGCCAGACACAGAGGGAGCAAGGTGTCAAGGCAGAACTGAGAAAAGGTACCAAGCCATGTGGCTAAACATAGATAAGAATTATGGGTTAATTTAAGTGCAAGAGCTAGTGAGTAATAAGCCTGAGATAATGGCCCAGCAGTTATAATTAATGTAAGATTCTGAGTGATTTTTATTTTATAAGCAGGCAATGGGACTGCAGGGGCATGGTAGGACCAGAGAAACCTTCTGACTACATTTGGCTGCCCAATGTGTTGGCTCGACTTTCCAGCTAAAACTTGAGAGAACTTTAAAAGAAACTCTAAATTGAACTAAGAACAACTTTCCACTTCATGTCTCATCTGGGCTGAGATCTAGAGATGCCAAAGTACAGAGGTGCCGTGGCATGTGAATTTGAGCTGCAGTATGGTGGTTCATAGTGTGTGTGCTTGAGTGCAGCATGGCAGATTCCTGCTGCGGTACACAGAGCTGTCTCCAAGCTGTGCAACACACTGCATGCATGATGGACTTAGCCTTTATTCATACAGACAAAAATGATTTACGGGCCAGCTGCACGCTACCCTGATGGCAGCATGGACTCCAGAGTTTGTGGGGAAAGCTTGACTCTTCTATGTACCCCGCCATGTTGAAAAGCTGAGGTGGGAGGAATCAGCAGTCGAAGCTGCTGGTCCTAGCTACACAGTTTAGCAGTTTAAAATCTCTCCTGGTCACAGAAGGATTATAGATTCACAAAAGACAGATTCAGATGGAATAAAACTCTAAACTGATTTCAATGTGTACAAAAATGCACATAGGCTTAGAAGAGAGAGAAAAAAGTAATATATGCAGTCATACAGAGAAATAGATAGTTTTTTAAAAATAAAGTCTTTAAAGAGACAATAAAAGTAATATAAAAATGAGCCATATAAAGATGGAAATCACACAGAGAGTCTGGATTATATTGTCTTGGGGATTTTTAACTGCAGAGAGACATTTGATTGTAAAGGCTGCTGAGTTAAACTAATATGTATATTTTAAAGGTATCTTGACTTCAAAATTTGGATCTAAGGATATGTTGCTTTGGAAAGGAGGCTCTGCTTTTGTTTCCACAGGAAGCAAGAGGCTATGTATTTGTTCCAGGTTAAGATGGATCAGACTTCCTGAACCTTAACAGATGGTACCTATCAACAAAGGTTATAGCCAGTCTTTTCAGGACTTGGCCATTATCTCAAATTTTCTCAGAATCCCCATAAGACTACTAGCGCCTCCTATCAGCAAGAAGTAGCCTAGAACACTACAACCACATTCCCAAAAAATGGATTATGGATATTTGTCTTTGTTTAGGTTGTTGGTTACAAATTGTTATTGGTCATAGTCAATCTCTTTCTAAAGGAAGAAAGAGGGATATGATATAGAAAGATAGGATATAGATATGATAGGATGAAAGGGTAGATTATTGAATCTGCTTTTAAAGAGGAACAACTTGTGTAAAATGTTTTACATTGCTATAGATTTTAGTTTGTTACAAATTTAAAGTTAATTTTGTTATACTGTATGTATATTTCTACTCTTGCTTAAGATATTATGTTTGTATAGCTCATTTGAAATTGTAATGTATAATTAAGAAATACAGATTAATAATGTCATCTATGATAATCACACAGTCATATTAGTTAAGTTTTCTAAGTATACATAAATATATTTCAATTAGATAGTGATCTTCAAACAATTCAAAGACCTACAGAATATGGCATTTAAAATATTTTAAAAACTTAGACTTTCTGGACAGCGAGTAATGTCTGCTTCTGGCAGTACCGATTTACTTCAAAGAGAAAGATGGACATTGAAGACACTCCATACGAAGTTCACCTTCTTCTTGGCAAAAATAGCCATTTGGACAAAAAACTTCTCTTGCCTGAACTGCTGATAATATGTTATATAAACTGGTCATGCAGGGCCCATAGAAAGGGGACCACTGAACTTTGTGAGGCAAAATGGTTCTTCAGGCTCCTGCTTCACAGAGGAGACTGCCAAATATTCTACAGGACACAGGGAGAAGCGACTAAAAAACTCCAGGTCTATTGGCTGAAGATGGATGCCCCAATGTTGCAGAGGAACTTTGGATGACTGTCCAGGCAGGCAGCTGTCTCCATCAATTCTGTGATTTTGGAATTTGCTTACAATGCATTTCCTGTTTACTTAGGTAATATTATATCCTTCTGAGGTCTTTGATGTAGTTGAAGACTAGATAGTTATAATTTTCCTTAGTTATGATAAAAGATAAATTAGATATGAATCTTTAGACTCATAAATATAAGATAGGTAGAATATTTTCTTTAATTTTGCCAAATACAAATGGACTAGATATTGTAATTGTAATTCCTGCTTGATAACTGTTCTATTATATGTAACTTTATTATGTTAAAGTTAAAACCTTCCTTTTTGATTAGACAGAAAAGAAGAAGTGCTGTGGGATGTCTTTCTGCTGTGAATATATGTTGCTATGATTGGTTAATAGAGAAGCTGCTCTGGCCTATGGTGAGTCAGGTTATAGCCAGGTAGAAAATCTAGGAGAGAGACAGGAAGAGGAAGGACAAAGTCAGGAGTCACCAGACAGAGACAGAGGAATCAAGGCAGAACTGAGAAAAGGTACCAAGTCACGTAGCTAAACATAGATAAGAATTATAGGTTAATTTAAGTGCAAAAGCTAAGTCAATAATAAGCCTGAGCTAATGGCCAAGGAGTTATAATCAACATAAGCCTCTGTGTGTTTACTTGGGGGACACAAGTGGTAGAGATTTGTCCAGACTGCTGGCTGGCTGGGACACAGGAAAACTTCTGACTACAAAGCACATCCATTTGCCAGATTTCATTTCTTTGAGTATCTTTTGGGTTACTTCCTGCAAATAATGGAGTTTGGTTATACAAAGAACAAGTAGGACATTTCCTAATTATTTCCTTGGCTTGTTGCCAACGGATAGAAAAATCTTTCTTCAAACTTTTGCTATTAACATGGTGTTTCTTATGAAATTTTGAGGCTTCTAGGATATTTTCTATTAATAGCTGATCAATTTCATTACTACCTTGTGCTAGAGGGCCTGGTAGACTCCTATTGGATCTGATACATGTTATATACAGGGGATGATTTCTATTTCTGATTATATATTTTAATTGAATAAAAAACAAAGTTTATTCTAAATCATCTGGAATAAGTTCAGAAGTTTCAATATGTAAAGCAACTCTTTCGGCATATTGAGAGTCAGTAACCATATTAAGAGATTCAGAAAAATATTATAATATTCCCATATCAGCCCCAACAAGGCAGCTGGACCCTAACCCCAACTCTGATGGAACTCCACTGCTCTGGTGCAGTCCCCAGCAGCCAGCAAGCAGGTGAGAGACCTGCCTGCAGGCTGCACCACCACCCTGCCACCCACTGGACTCTGTCCCTCAAGACCCACTCTGCCACCCCACCCCACGCACATGGACATGGTCCCTATGGCCAGTCCTCCCCTACAAACACAGCAGACTACACAGGCACAGGCACAGTCTACACCAGTTGGAAGAACAGATGAGTAAACACCAGTGTAAGAATACATTCAATAACAGAAAGGGCAGTATGGCACCACCAGAACCCAGTGATCCTACAGTAGTAAGACCTGAACATTCCAACATAACTGAAGCACAAGAAAACAACCTTTAGAAAATAACTTTATGAATATGATAGTGCCCTTAAAAAGGAAATGAAAAATTCCCTTAAAGAAATCAAGGAATTTGTCCTTTTGTTTTGTTTTTTGTTTGTTTGTTTGTTTGTTTTTGGTTTTTGGTTTTTTGAGACAGGGTTTCTATTGTGTAGCTTTGGAGCCTGTCCTGGAACTCACTCTGTAGCCCAGGCTGGCCTCAAACTCACAGAGATCCGCCTGCCTCTGCCTCCCGAGTGCTGGGATTAAAGGTTTGCACCACCACTGCTGCCCTAATTTGTCCTTTTTTAATGTAAAAACATTTTATGTACAACTGCAGGAGAAATCATACACATATAGCTTGAACATAAAAACAGGTTATAATTCAAAAGTCCAAATTTATTTGAAAGAGGAAAATATTTTCTCTGTAGAAAATAGTAAAAATGATAACATTTCCCAATAAGCTCTTTTAAGCTAAGAAAGGAATATAGAGCAATGATTTTCTAAGTACAGAATCTCTGTTTAGTGTGTTGGAAAAGCCCCACAAACTGACAGTAGTATCAGGACTGTAATAAATGAATACAATTAATGTAATTAATGAATATAATAAATACAGTTATTGAATAAAAAAAGAAAAAAGAAATCAAAGAAAAGACAAACAAAAAATTAAAAGAAATCAACAAGTCCTTAAAGAAAGCTAAGAAAAAAATATAATAATACTATAAGAATGGCATACGGCTCCGATTTTGAAAGGTCATGAGGCCTTTGAGCCACTTTACTTTTTTCCTGATATAACCTGCCCTTCCTGATTTATTTGCATCAGTATACAATGTAGGGGCTCCAGAAATTGGTGTTCCCTTCACTATATGAGGGAGAATCCAATTAGTTCTTTTTATAAACTGGAGTCTCTTGCTTTGGGATATTTGTTGCTAATTTCTCCAAAAAAATTACTGCAAGTGTTCATTTCCTGCCCATAATGAGGCAATTTCAGCATTAGTAAAAGGTGCTACAATTTCTATTGGGTCTATTCCTGCTGACTGACAAAGTATCATTGAAGAATTTCAGAGTCAGTTCAAAAACTTTTCTACCTAGGTCTTTAAATTTTTACTCTCTGTGTTAAAAATGTGTCCATTCTGAGATATTATCTTCTCACTACATAGGATTTCCTGTGAAGCTGGGCAGTGTTGGCACACACCTTTAATCCCAGCACTTGGGAGGCAGAGTCAAATAAATGTCTATGAGTTTGAGGCCAGCCTGGTCTACAGAGCAAGTTTCAGGACAGCCAAGACTGTTTCACAGAGAAATCCTGTCTTGAAAAACTTAAAAAAAAAAAAAAAAAAAAAAAAAAGAATTCCTGTGGGAGAATGAGTAGAAAGTAAGATAGCTAGAATATAATCAAGCTCTGGATCCAAGTGATCCACATGTGCATTCTGTAATTTCTTTTCTACCAGAACCAATTCTCTCTCAGCCTCAGCTGATAATTTTCTTGGACTATTTAAGTCCTTATCACCTTGTAAGGTTTGAAGTAAATAACGTAGTTCTTCAGTGGGTCATAGCCAGTTAATATCTCAGCAATTTCTGAAAATCATTAAGAGTTTGTAATTAGGGGGCTAGGTAGATGGTTCAGAGGTTAAGAGCACTGGCTATTCTTTCCAGAGATTTTGAATTCAATTCCCAGCAACCACATGGTGGCTCACAGCCATCTGTAGTGAAATCTGGTACTTCTTTCAGCCTGCAGGGATACGTGCAGGCAGAACACTATATGCATAATAAATAAATCTCTTTTAAAAGGTTTGTAATTGATCTCTCCTGATTTGTACTTTCTGTGGTTGAATTTTCTGTAAACCTACCTTATAGCCTAGGCAATTGATAGAATCTCTCTGCAGTGGGATGTCTTTCTGTATGCTGTGAATATGTGCTGCTCTGATTGGCTGATAAATAAAACTGCATTGGCCTATGGCAGGGCAGGATGGAGCCAGGCAGGAAAATCCAGGAGAGATAGTGAAAGGAGAAAGGAGAGTAAAGGGAGACGCCAGCTGCCACCCAAGGAGCAGCAAGATGCCAGCAGACCAGTAATGCCACAGCCATGTGGCAACTTATAGATTAATAGAAATGGGCTAAGTTAAAAGACCTAGCTAGCAAGAAGCTTGAGCCATAGGCCATCCAGTTCATAATTAATATGAGCCTCTGAGTAATTATTTTATAAGAAGCTGCAGGACCTTAGTGGCACTGGGTGGGACCAGAAAAACCTTCTAGCTACACTCTCTTTGTAGTGTTTTTTCAGGAGCAGTTTGTAATCCCCAACAAGGTAAAATTCTCTTTGCTTCATCAAACATCTTTTCTAAGGTATCTGCATCTGAATCAGCCAGTAAGATATCACCCACACAATGGTAAATTACAGATTGAGGAGACTGTTTATGAATTATTTCTAATGGCTGCTATACAAAACATTGACACAAGGTGGGGTTGTTTAACATTGCTTATGGCAAGACCCTCCAATAGTATCTTCTAACAGGTTGAGAATTATTATAAGTAGGCACTGTGAAGGCAAATTTTTCTCTATCTTGTTCTTGTAAAGGTATAGTATAGTCTTTCAAATCAATCATTATACTAGGCCATCATTTAGGTAGCAGAGAAGGCAAGGGATTCCAGGCTGTAAAGAGCCCATTGGCCGAATTACCTTATTAATAGCTCTCAAATCTGTTACCATTCTCTAGTTTCTAGATTTCTTTTTAATAATAAATATAGGAGAATTCCAAGGACTAGTTGATTCTTCAATATGTTGAACATTTAGCTGCTCCTGTACCAGCTGTTCTAGTGCCTGCAATTTTTCTGATGTCAAAGACTATTGTTCCACCCAGACAGGTTTGTCAGTTAACCATGTTAAAGCCTGCTACCTTTGAAAGATCAACAGCTTTTGTGCCCTATCTATGGTCAGTGACTGTTCTTAATAATAACTTTTAATAATTTTCTTAGAGGCATTCTTTACTTTATGGTTTGTTTCTGAGATTGGAAGAATCTTTTTCCATTACTGTAACAAACCCCATCCCCATAAATTCATTGGTATGTTAGTCACATATGGCCTTAATTTTCCTAACTGTCCTTCTGGCCCTACACACTCAACCCATCTTGTACTTTGTTTTACCTGAGATAAAGTTCCAGTCCTTAGAAGTTAAATATTTACCTCCTAAATCATCTGTTCCTATGTCTAATAATCCTTCAATTTCAATGCCATTTATTTGTATTTTTAGCTTTGGTTTCTGACAATTTATAAAGTTTGCTAAAGTACTTGTTTTCTGGTCTCTCCTGAATTTTTTGATTTATCTATTGAAGCTGTTCTGTCCTTGATCACATCCAGAGCAGTGTTGTTTTTAACAATAGGCATTACGTCTTTTGATTGCTCCAATGCTTACAGGGAATGATTGAACCGAGTTTGATATTGGGGCCTGCTGGAGGATCCCAAAGGTGTTTGCAGATGGTAAAGGGTTACCTTGCCTGTCTCTTATTGATCTGCATTCATTAGTCAAATGCTGGCCTTTGTCATACCTTCTGCATACTCCAGAAGGCTGGGGCTTTCTGTTTGGATTATCTCTAGAAAAAAACAATGTTTCTAGAAACACCTTGCCTACAGTCCCTTTCCAAATGACCTTGCTTACCACAATCAAAACATCTGACATTTTGATTTTTCTTAAAATTTTAAGGAACTACTTCTCCCATCAAAGTAGCATCATAAGCATAAAATCCAATATCAGCCATATTTCAAATTCATTCATCTGTGGTGCTGATCTTGCATTTCGCAGCCTAATCACCCTTTTGCATTCTGAATTAGCATTTGTAAAAACCAAAGATTCAATTAATATTCGTCTGACTTCTGCACTTGATATTATTCTATTTACAGCTGAAGCCGGGCGGTGGTGGCGCACGCCTTTAATCCCAGCACTCGGGAGGCAGAGGCAGGCGGATCTCTGTGAGTTCGAGGCCAGCCTGGGCTACCAAGGGAGTCCCAGGAAAGGCGCAAAGCTACACAGAGAAACCCTGTCTCGAAAAACCAAAAAAAAAAAAAAAAAAAAAAACAAAAAACAGCTGAAGTCAATCTTTCTAAAACATCGGTGAAGGCTTCTTTTGAATCTTGTATAATTTTAGTAAATGACTCAGACTTCTTTCCTGATTCTTCAACTTTGTCCCAAGTATTCAAAGCTACTAAATGACACAGGGCCAAGTGTGATCATCAAATTAACTGTGTTTGCAACTCAGTGTGTTAGCCTTCACCTAGAAGCTGATCTTGGAAAATATCAATCTTCTAGCCCTATTTTGTTCTTCTATGGCCCTCACTTCCTCTTTCTACCATGTTCTACATTGTAACCGAGGACCAGCTTCCAATATTGCTGTAGCTAAATCTTTTCAGTCTTGGAGGATAATTTGTGGGCGCCATGGGCCCTGGCCCCCGACTGGGAGCGGCTGCGGCCTTGCTTGCTTGACCTTGATCAGATGTCCTCCCTATTCAGATTCCCTGCCGGTATCCACCCTTCTGAATGCTTAAGGGAAGTTCCCTGTTTGTGTATCCTACATTTTGGGCGTTAACTACTTAGATGCAAGAATGTAGAACTTTGGGTCTGGAATGTAGACCATTGACAGCGAACTTCTGCCCTCCGGGGGTTCCTCCATTTGTGCTGTAAGCCTGTATGTATTTAAGGTTTCTTCCCTCTTTCAATAAACGGCATTCGACATCCAATCGAACAGATGACCCGCTGTCTCTTGTCTCTATTTTTTAATCCGCAGCCCTTCGCTCGGACATGGTGAACGGTTATCGGTAATGCGGGCATTACCGCTACAAATGGAGGTTCCTACCGAGATCCGAGAAAGAAGGACCAGCTGACGGACACTCTTGGAAGGCCGGCCGGCATTTTACAGGTGAGAGTGGATTGAAATGGGTGCAATTAGCTCACAGTCAGTTAATTGGACTGTTGAAGCAGGAAGGCACCAAAGTTAAGTAAGGGCAAGACAGCTAAAGATTTTAAATGAAAAAGGAAATCTTCCCAATAGAGAAGAGGGAAGGAAAGGAAGTTTCCTGTTAGAAAAGGGAGAAAAAATTTTAATCAAGAAAAAAGAATTTTCCCGGTAAAAAGGGGAAAAATTTTTGAAACTAGGCCTAAAGATTGGGGCCCTGTAGAGGAAGGATGAAGGAAAGAGAGAAGCCTCTTCCCAGTGGTAATGGAGGACATAAAGACTTTTTCCAACTGTAGAGTTTTCAGGATAGCTGAAACTCTGAGCTCTTTCTTCCCGCCAGTGCAGAGCGGCAGCATCTGAATTACAAAGAATTGGCAGGTAGGCCTCATTGCTGCTGGCTGAACAGCAAGCGAGCCCAGAGCTTAAAGTTTTGCTGTCTGTTTGCTTAATTTTGGCTCAAATGTTTTTTATTTTTCCCTCAGAGTGGGAATAATTCAATATTTAGGATCCCTTCGTGGGAAATGTTTTTCTATTTTTCCTTATGGTGGGAATAACTCGTTATTAGGTAGTCCCTTCATGGGAGTAGGAAGTTTAAATGTGAGTTTGTGTGTGCGGGGCGCGCCCAGCGGCTGTGGCGGACAAAGGCGTGCACGAGATAGCCCAAAGCAGCGGGCAGACAGGTACACGCCTGTGGGAGGCAGAGCCGTGATGGGGTGAGGCCCAGGCAGGTGCTGGCAATAGAGCCTGAGCACTGGGCAGAGCCAGAGAACTGGGGCTGGAAAGGAACTAGCGCTAAAATTTTAAACCGGGCCTAATTTCTGGTGAAATATGGTTTCGGTCAGGACACTGAATGCTAAGTCAATGCTGTTTGAATAAAGGATGTTCTGTTCTTTTGATTGTCTTGATAAATGTTTGGATGAATGTTTGATCCTCATGGTAGATAAACTAAAGGAACAAAATTCATAATTTTGAACTATATATTAGGTATGGTCTTGTCTGTTGATCATTACTGAAAATTTGGCTCTACAATTTAAGTTGCTTTCTAGAAATTCTTGGTTTAATTCTATAAAAATATAACACCTAAAATGGATTGGGTTGTTAGCTGATTAAATAATGTTGCTAAGATAAACCCATAAATAATAATCTCTTACTGATAAAGAGGTTACAAAATTATTTTTCCAGTAAATAAAATACAGGTAAATTGTTTGGTCCACATTGTTAATAATTGGCTATTTGTGCTAATGTGTTACTTGAAATCTATAAAAAAGAATCCTCTTTTTAAGATTTTATGAAAATACTGAAGCGTATTACCTAAAGTTTACCTTTTCAAATCCTATAGAGATTGTATTTAATGCTTTTATAATTGGCATAAGTAAAAAGGACCATAAAAACAGAAGCTGGTGATAAAATTGCTCAATTATTATTGCTTTCATATTTTAAATTCAAAATGGTGCTGATATTTAGAACTGGAGGCTTTGGAAGTAAAAAAAAAAAAAGGTGTTTTGACAAACAGTTATCAATGATAAACAGCCTAAATTAAAAATAAAATTATATGGGATTGAGATTAAAAGATTATTGGATTCTGATGATGGATATATCTATAATTTCACAAGAATCCTGAGATCCCAATTGGCCCCTTAAAAATTCTACCTCTAACCAAAAGGTATTGGCACAGCTCAGACGCCATTGCAGAACAGGCTACTTTTAAATTAAAAGGATGAGAAAGGTCATACAGGAACTTTTCAACCATTTAGATGCCATTGCAGAGCAGGCTACTTTTAAATTGAAAGGATGAAGAAGGTCATACAAGAACTTTTCAACCCTTTGTGCTACCTGACATTCCAGTGAACTTGTGGGGACGGGATGTGTTAGACGTTATTGGAGCAGTACTTACTACACAGCCTGTACAACAGATGCTAACGAGTCAGGGCTACTGCCCGGACAAAGGCTTAGGAAAAATGTTACAAGGAGACCCACTCCCTGCGGCAGACAAAAACTGTGTCACTAGGGGTCCTGGCGATACTAGAGGATTAGGGTCTTTTCCATAGGGGTCACTGCACAACAGCCTTCAATAATACAACCGATAAAAATCACTTGGAAGAGTGATGACCCTGTATGGGTGGAGCAGTGGCCCCTTGCTAAGGAAAAATTGGAGGCTGCGTATGCATTGGTTAAGGAGCAGTTAGATGCTGGACGTATCATTCCTTCCACTTCACCTTGGAACTCACCTATATTTGTTATTAAAAAGAAATCAGGAAAATGGAGGCTATTACAGGATCTTAGAGCTGTAAATAAAACCATGCTTCTCATGGGAGCAACACAGCCTGGCTTGCCTGTCCCTGTGGCAATTCCTAAGCATTGGCACTTAATTGTGGTTGACTTGAGGGATTGTTTCTTCACCATTCCTTTGCATCCTCAAAGACAGGCTTTAGTAGAACGCTGCCATAGTACCTTAAAAACTTTTTGCTAAAGTAAAAAGGGGGGAGCTAGGGGCTCATCTCTCCTCTCCACATTCTATTCTTTCCCTTGTTTTATATATTTTAAATTTTTTATCGGTGGATTCTGCTGGAGTATCTGCTGCAGATAAGCACTGGAGGGCTCCTGTTGCAAATCATCCTCTGGTGCGATGGAAAGATCTTTCTACTGGCACTTGGAGGGGACCCGATCCGGTGTTGGTGTGGGCCCGGGGATCTGTTTGTGTCTTTCCGCAGGACAATGAAATTCCTCTTTGGGTTCCTGAATGCTGTGTGCACCCTGTGGCTGCTGCTGAATCCTAACATGGCAGAGACCTATTGGGCCTTCGTAAAAAACTTTCCCCTTCTGATGCCAATGGGGATTGAGAGCCCAATACGGCCAGCCTTGACAAACATTATTCTAAGCCTAGGAACTGTAGCCATGTGGTTGGATTCCTCAAAAGGTAATGTATGGTAACTTTTTTCAAAAAACATTGAGAATGTACCACACCTTGGAGATTAAGGGTAACTCTGAAGGTCAATGAACTTCATTTGCTAACAGTAGCATGCCAGCTAAGCCTTTTTCGAATTTTGCAACCCCCCTCAAGCTGGTGTAGTACCTACTTTTCAGGAATGGCTCTGTGCAACATTTATTTGCCTCCTGAAATTCATCTAGCCTTTTTGAAGATACCTCAAAATTTGTGAGCCTGAATGTAGCCATTATTGAGACCATTAGTTCTGCTCCTTGTTTGCTGTTTTTGTTTTCTGTTTTCTTTGTTTCTCAGTTGTTCTCTTGCAGACCTGCCAGCCTAAGTAGTGCTGGGATCAAGAAAAATGGGCCTTGGTGGTTCGTGTTCCTGGAGCCGTGTCCATGCCAGTGGACTGTGGCAGCTAGACACAGATGATGCTCTGACATCGCTGTTGCCGTTGTTGCTGTTATAGCAGTGGTGGCCACTGCTGCTATTGTTTCTGGGATTGCTATTTCATAACTGGTTACTACAGCTAGCACAATGGAGACCCTGACAACAAAAGTAGCTACCACAGTTAGTTAATCTTTCTTCTTATTGGGCATGATAAATTTAATTCCACTTTTATACATTATAATTGGCTTTGTAAGTTGTAAAAAAATTATTAAAACTCAAGTTCCATTTGCTTATGGGATACCACCTTACAAGGACTCCTGTTTACAGTAAGGCTCGTTTAAGAAGGGAATGGTTCAATTGCCTTTAGCCTCCTGGCTATGGGTGGGTTCGGACTTCTGTTGGTCTTTTCTGTGTCACACAGATTGCAAGCCCAGTGCCACTTTGACATCTTTGGCAGCAGTCACTCTACAGCTCACATGGTTGAGTCTGTATGATAATGAGTATTCAGAGACGGGTAATGCTTGGGCGGCTGCCATCAACCTAAGACAGAGCACTTGTGTGGCCTGGGCAAGTGTCTCTATGACGGGTAAGGTGGTCTGCTGGTCCCATGCAACCTAGGTCAGAAGCTCATTTAATAAAAAGGGGGGACCTGTGGGCGCCATGGGCCCTGGCCCCCGACTGGGAGCGGCTGCGGCCTTGCTTGCTTGACCTTGATCAGATGTCCTCCCTATTCAGATTCCCTGCCGGTATCCACCCTTCTGAATGCTTAAGGGAAGTTCCCTGTTTGTGTATCCTACATTTTGGGCGTTAACTACTTAGATGCAAGAATGTAGAACTTTGGGTCTGGAATGTAGACCATTGACAGCGAACTTCTGCCCTCCGGGGGTTCCTCCATTTGTGCTGTAAGCCTGTATGTATTTAAGGTTTCTTCCCTCTTTCAATAAACGGCATTCGACATCCAATCGAACAGATGACCCGCTGTCTCTTGTCTCTATTTTTTAATCCGCAGCCCTTCGCTCGGACATGGTGAACGGTTATCGGTAATGCGGGCATTACCGCTACAATAATTCTCTTCTGAATTGCCCATAAATATAATATCTGCTCCATATAGAGTGAATGCACACCACATAAAATGACTGCTTCTTTAAATCTTCTCAAATCTAATATTTCCCTGGGGTTCCATGTAACTTCTGCATAACCTTGGGGGTGCCTATTGTCTGCTTTTCATTCTTTTTTTCTTTTTTCTTTGAAATAGGGTTTCTTTGTGTAGCTTTGCGCCTTTCCTGGAACCCACTTTGTAGACCAGGCTGGCCTCGAACTCACAGAGATCCGCCTGCCTCTGCCTCCCAAGTGCTGGGATTAAAGGCGTGCGCCACCACCGCTCGGCTCATTCTTGTATAGTAAGTAGATAAGTTATGGTTGGTTTTCTAATAACCTTGGGCCGCCCCTCTTCAGTTTTATCATGCAGTGGTGCAGTATATTCTTGTCTAAATTCCTCTGTGTCTAAGCATTTTTCTTATTTTCACATATAAGTCATTCTAAGGTTAGTATCTTATTAATCCACTTTTCATATTTGGCAAAATTATTAAACCACTTTTTAAATTTGGCACAAAAAAATCATTGGTTATGGGGCTGGAGAGATGGCTTAGAGGTTAAGAGCAATGACTGCTCTTCCAGAGGTCCTGAGTTCAATTCCCAGCAACCACATGGTGGCTCACAACCATCTGTAACAAGATCTGGTGCCCTCTTCTGGCCTGCAGTCATACATGCTGTATACATAATAAATAAATAAATAAATAAATAAATAAATAAATCTTTAAAAAAAATCACTGGTTATAAAGGATGCAATATGAATTACCAGCCTGATAGTAATTATAATCAGCACTATGTCAATCCCAGCTAAGTCATTTTCCTCTTCATTTACTGCTTCCATTTTCAAGCCATCCAAAGTGGCACTATACAGTATCCTAATGCCACACATTGTGATATTTCCCATCCTTAATGTGGGAAAGATCGTTCTTTTAATAATACTTAACTCTCTCCTTAAGGACTTTCCAGATGTCTTACTGAATCTGTTGTCTTCTCATTTTGTGGGCAGTAGCAGCATTGGTGTTGGCATTGGTGAAAGCAGTGGTGCTGGCTGGAATGACCTATCTTGCATTTTTTTTTTTTTAAAGATTTATTTATTTATTATGTATACAGTGTTTGGCCTGCATGTGTCCTTGCAGGCCAGAAGATGGCACCAGATCTTATTACAGATGGTTGTGAGCCACCATGTGGTTGCTGGGAATTGAACTCAGGACCTTTGGAAGAACAGCTAGTGCTCTTAATTGCTGAGCTATCTCTCCAGCCCCTATCTACTTATTCTTTATCAATAAAAACTTGGTAGACAGATATTGGGGTAAGAACCTGAATGATCAGAGAAGCAGCAGAGAAGTGACCAGTGACCTCCTACCTCTTCCATTCCTTCATACAAAAGGGCCAAGACCCTCTTTAAGCCCTACTTTATTACTTCCCATCTCACTAGCTGTCCTCGACCTCCAAAACCTCAGGAGTAATTTGTAATCTCCAACAAGGCAAAATTTTCTCTACTTCTTCAAACATTTTCTCGAAGGTATCTGTATCTGAATCAGCTAGTAAGATATCATCTATATAATGGTAAATTATAGATTGAGGAAACTATTTCTTTTTTCTTTTTGGATTTTTTGAGACAGGGTTTCTCTGTGTAATTTTGGTACCTGTCCTGAATCTCACTCTGTAGACCAGGCTGGCCTCGAACTCACAGAGGTCCGCCTGGCTCTGCTTCCCCAGTGCTGGGATTAAAGGCACGCACCACCGCCACCCAGCGCTTATGAATTATTTCTAATGACTGTTGTACAAGGTAAGGCTGTTCAACATTCCTTGTAGAAGAATTTTCCACTGATATCTTTTAACATTTTGAGAATTGTTGTAAGTGGGCACTGTGAAGGAAAATTTTCTCTATCCTGTTCTTGTAGAGGTAGAGTTAAAAAACAAACAACAACAAAAAAAAAAAACAGTCTTTTAAATCAATCATTACAATAGACCATCCTTTAGGTAATAAGGAAGGCAAAGGAATTCCAGGCTTAAAGAGCCCATTTTCTGAACCACCTTATTAATAGCTTATATCTGTTAACATTCTCCATTTTCCAGATTCCTTAATAACAAATACAATAGAATTCCAAGGACTGACTGATTCTTCAATATGTCAAGCATCTAGCTGCTCCTGTACCAGCTGTTCTAATGCCTGTCATTTTTTTTTTTTTTGTGATGTATGTGGAAAGTTCTTTATTATAGCTCAACTCTAAAATATCATCAAAGAATACACACTGGAGAGAAACCTTATAAATATAGAGAATGTGGCACGTCCTTTAACACTGCATTATATTTTCAAGCTCACCAGATGATCCACACTGGGGAAAATGCTTACAAATGTAAAGAATGTGGAAAGTCCTTTACTGCAAACTCAACACTTAAGGTACATCAAAGGATACACAATGGACTGAAACCTTACATATGCAAAAAGTGTGGAAAGTTTTTTAGGACAGACTCACATCTACAAAGGCATCACAAAATATACACAAGAGAGAAAATTTACAGAAGAAAATAATGTGACAAATCCTATACCAGGGCCTCAACACTTCAAGTTTATTAACGAATCTATAATGGAGAAGAAAGTTAAAAAATATACAGATTATGACAAGTTATTTGTCCATGATTAATGTTTAGTGTTCAAGGCCACTAAAGACCCATTGAATACAGAACCCTTCAAATTGTAGTAAATGTGTTATGTCCTTTTCCCATGCAAAAACTCACTAAAACTGTACATTAAAGAAAGCTTACAATAATGCCTGTCATTTTTCTGATGTCAGCTGCCGTTATTCCACCCAGACAGGTTTGTCAGTTCACCACTTTAAAGGTAGGGTTATTGGTGCCTTTGAAAGATAAATAGTTATTGTGCCCTGCATATGTGCAACCTGAATGGTCGGTTATAATACCTTTTAATATTTTTCTCATAAACATACATTAGTTTATGGTTTGTTTCTGTGATTGGAGGAATGTTAATCTGGGTATTCCATTGCTGTAACAAATCACATGTCCATAAATTCATTGCTGTATTAGCCACACATGGCTTACTTTTCCTCTCTGTCCTTCTGGCCCTATACACTTGACTCATTTTGCACTTTGTTTTACCTGAGATAAACTTCCAGCCCCTAGAAGCTGAGCATTTACCTCCAGAAGAGGCCAATATAGATGTCAAGATTTTGGTGCAATTATTGTTACAATCTGTCTCTGTGTCTACCAAACCCTCAATTTCAATGCCATTTATTTGTATTTTTCACTTTGGTCTTTGATCATTTATAGAACTTTGCCAAAATATTCGCTTTATGGTTTCTCCTGAAATTTTTGTTTTATCTTCTAAAGCTGTTCTGTCAGCCAGAGCAGTATGGTTTTTCACAACAGGCATTGAGTCTTTAATTGCTCTGTGGAGAAGTTTCTCCAGTCCCGACAAGGAGTGATTGAACCAAATTTGATGCAGGGGCCTGCAAGACGCCCCCCCCCCGCCCAAGGCATTTCCTGATGTCAACTGGTTACCTTGCCTGTCCCATGCTGACCTACATTCATTAGTCCAATGCCATCCTTTGCCACACCTTCTGCTTATTTCAGAAGGCTGGGGCTTCTGTCTAGAAGAAACATTGTTCCTAGGAATGCCTTGCCTACAATCCCTTTTCAGATAACCTGGTTTACCACAATTAAAACATCTAAACTTTTGATCTTCCTTAAAATTTTTAGGAATCACTTCTTTTATCCAAGTATCATCATAAGCATGAGATCCAATATCAGCTGTATTTCTAATCCATTCATCTATGGGTACTGATCTTGCTTTTAAAGATCTGATCACCCTTTTACATTCTGAATTAGGATTTTCTTTTTTTTTTGTTAGAAGCATAAATATTTATTTGTAACAAAGGAGTTTGTGTACAGTGTTGAAAATCTACAACTTTTTGTTAAATTCACATTTGCATTTCACCTTTTTAAACAAACATTTATAGTTATTATTTTATACCGATATAGATATGTGAATACAACATCGAGGTCAGTGGTCCCTCAGCATTTTTCCACTTAAATGTTTTTTTAACATAAAAACAGGTTATAATTCCAAAGTCCAGAGTTATTTGAACCTGGAAAATATTTTCTCTGTAGAAAATAGTAAAAATGATAACATTTTCCAATAAGCACTTTTAAGCCAAATAATAGCTGAATTATACATATAAATATTCATTAGATTCTGGGATACAGAAGAAACCTATCTTCATTTGTTCAGAGAGCTATGTTTTACTTGAGTTGTGTAAGTGAGATTCCTATTCATCTTCCCCTTCACTGTTTGATTTATGGCAGACATTTTTCTATAGGTTAATCCATACTCTAAAAAGATTTTAGCCTCCCCTCCTGAAAGTACAGCTAGCATATCCTTTCATCAGCTTGATACGGTACAAATTCTTATCCTAACAGTGAAATGTTTCACTAAAGCATGCCCAGTGATTGGGCGAAACCAAAACTTATTATAAGCCACAGGCATCCTAGGGTCCTCTCTGCTAGGTAGCCTCCCTGGATCTGTGGGTTTCAGCCTGATTGTCCTTTGCTTTGTATCTAGTATCCACTTATGAGTGAGTACATACCATGTTTGTCCTTCTGAGTCTGGGTTACCTCACTCAAGATGATTGAATTATCATTTTCGAAAGCCTATTATTCAATTAATATTTGTCAAACTTCTGGATCTGATATCATTCTATTTACATCTGAAGTCAATCATTGTTAAAAATCAGTGAAGGCACCGCCCCCTCTCCAAGCCAACCAGTGACCACCAGAGCCATATGCCCACCATGCACCGAATGGGAACAGTACTAGCAACCACTGGAGCCATAGCCCCCTTCCTAGAACTATTGGGAAGAAGAACAACCACAGGAGCCAGAGGCCCCACCTGCACCAACTGGAAGAAGAGCGACCTGGAGCCCCACCTGTTGGGATTAAAGGAAGAAATAGGTAGACAGCAGTGTAAGGACACATTAAACAACATAAAGAGCAATACAGCACCACCAGAATCTAGTGATCCTACAACAGCAAGACCTGAACATCCCAAATCAGATGACCCAGAAGAAGATGACCTTACAAACAACTTTATGAAGATGATAGAGGACCCAAAAGAAGAAATGAAAAACTCACTTGAAGAAATGGAGGAAAAGACAAACAAAAAATTGGAGGAAATCAAGAAATCTCTTAAAGAAAGTCAAGAAAAATCAATTAAGCAGATGAGGGAAACAGTTCAAGACCTGAAAATTGAAATAGAAGCAATAAAGAAAACACAAACAGAGGGAATTCAGGAAAAGGAAAATCTGAGTAAAGGAACAGAAACTACAGAGGCAAGCATAACCAACATAATCAAGAAATGGAAGAGAGAATATCAGGCGTTGAGGATATGATAGAGGAAATACCTTCATTGATCAAAGAAAATGTTAAGTCAAGCAAATTTTTAACACAAAACATCCAGGAAATCTGGGAAATCATGAAAAGACCAAACCTAAGAATACTAGGGATAGAAGAAGAAGACTAATTCCATCTTAAAGGCACAGAAAATATATTCAACAAAATTATAAAAGAAAACTTTCCCAACCTAAAGAAAGACATGCCTATGACAGTACAAGAAGCTGACAGAACACCAAATAGACTGAGTCACAAAAAAAGTCACTTGCCACATAATAGTCAAAACACTAAACATATAGAATAAAGAAAGAATATTAAGAGCAGCAAAGGAGAAATGTCAAGTAATGTATAAAGGCAGATCTATCAGAATTACACCCGACTACTCAATGGAAACTCTGAAAGTCAGAAGGTCCTGGACAGACGTGCTGCAGATACTAAAAGACAATGGATGCCAGCCCAGATTACTATACCCAGCAAAGCTTTCAATCACTGTAGATGGAGAAAACAAGATATTCCCTGACAAAAACAGATTTAAACATTACATATCCACAAATCTAGCCCTATAGAAAGTACTAAAAGGAAAACTCCATCCCAAGGAAGTTAGCTGCAACCACCAAAACACAGGCAATAGATAATCTCATACCAGCAAATCCCAGAGAAGGGAAACACACACACACACACACACACACACACACACACACACAAAACCACCAAAAAATGACAGGAATTAACAATTACTGATCATTAATATTCCTTAATATCAATGGACTCAATTCGCCTCACAAAAAGACACAGGCTAACAGAATGGGTATGAAAACAGGATCCATCCTTCTACTACATATGAGAAACACACCTCAACCTCAAAAACAGACCTTACCTCAGAGTAAAGGGTTGGGAAAAAACTTTCCAATCAAATAGACCTAAGAAACAAGTTTGTGTAGCTATCCTAATATCTAACAAATAGACTTCAAACTAAAATCAATCAAAAGAGATGAAGAAGGGCATTTCATATTCTCCTCACAGGAAAAATCCATCAAGATGAAGTCTCAACATTTATGCCCCAAATACAAGGTCACCTACATTTGTAAAAAAAGAAAAAAATTATTAAAGCTCAAATCACACATCAAACCCCATACACTAATAGTGGGAGACTTCAACACCCCTCTCTCATCACTGGACAGGTCTGCCAGACAGAAATTTAACAGAGAGATAAGGGAACTAACAGATGTTATCACTCAAATGGACCTAATAGACATCTATAGAACATTTCACCCAAACACAAAAGAATACACATTCTTTTCAGCACCCCATGGAACTTTCTCCAAAATTAACCACATACTCGGTAACAAAACAAATCTCAACAGATACAAAAAAAAATGGAATAACCTCCTGTATCTTATTGGATCACCATGGCTTAAAGTTAGAATTCAACAACAACACAAAATGAAGAAAGCCTACAAACTCATGGAAACTGAACAACGCTTAAATAAATCACCCGAGTCAAAGAAGAAATAAAGAAAGAAATTAAAGACTTCCTAGAATTTAATGAAAATGAATGTACAACATACCCAAACTTATGGGACACTATGAAAGCAGTAATAAGAGGGAAGTTCATACCTCTAAATGCCCACATAAAGAAGTTGGAGAAATCTCACACTAGTGACTTAACAGTACACCTTAAAACTCTAGAACAAAAAGAAGCAAATTCACTCGGGAGAAGTAAATGACAGGAAATAATCAAATTGAGGGCTGAAATCAGTAAAATAGAAACAAAGAGAACAATTCAAAGAATCAATGAAACAAAGAGTTGGTTCTTTGAGAATAAACAAGATAGACAAACCCTTATGCAAACTAACCAAAAAGCAGAGAAAGAATATCCAAATTAACAAAATCAGAAATGAAAAGGGGAACATAATAACAGACACTGAGGAATCCAGAGAATCATTAGGTCATACTTTGAAAACCTGTACTCCACAAAATTGGAAAATGTAAAAGAAATGGACAATTTTTTGGATAGGTACCACATACCAAAATTAAACCAAGACCAGATAAACAATTTAAATAGACCTATAACCCCTAAGGAAATAGAAGCAGTCATCAAGAGTCTCCCAGCCAAAAAAAGCCCAGGGCCGGATGGTTTCAGCACAGAATTCTACCAGATTTTCAAAGAGCTAATACCAATACTCCTGAAATTGTTCTGAACAATATTGCCAAACTCTTTTTACCTCTCTACGGTTACCCAAACCACATAAAGGTGCAACTAGGAAAGAGAATTACAGGCCAATCTCCCTCATGAACATTGATGTAAATATTCTCAATAAAATACTAGCAAACTGAATTCAAGAACACATCAAAAAAATCATCCACCATGATCAAGTAGGCTTCATCCCAGAGATGCAGGGATGGTTCAACATACAAAAATCTGTCAATGTAATCCACTATATAAGCAAACTGAAGAAAAAAAAATACATGATCATTTCATTAGATGCTGAAAAAGTCTTTGACAAAATCCAACACCCCTTCATGATAAAGGTCTTGGAGAGATAAGGAATACAAGGAACATACCTAAACAAAATAAAGGCAATATACAGCAAGCCAACAGCCAACATCAAACTAAATAGCAAGAAACTCAAAGAGATTCCACTAAAATCAGGAACAAGACAAAGCTGTCCACTCTCTCCATATCTATTCAATATAGTACTCAAAGTTCTAGTTAGAGCAATAAGACAACAAAAGGAGATCAAGGAGATACAAATTGGAAAGGAAAAAGTCAAACTTTCACTATTTGCAGATGATATGATACTATACATAAATGACCCCAAAAATTCTACCAAGGAACTCCTACAGTTGATAAACACTTTCAGTAATGTGTCAAGATACAAGATTAACTTAAAAAAAAATCAGTAACCCTCCTATATACAAATGATAAATGGGCTGAGAAATAAATTACAGAAACATTACCCTTTACAATAGCCACAAATAACATGAAATATCTTGGGGTAACTCTAACCAAACAAGTGAAAGACCTCTATGACAAAAATTTTAAGTCTTTGAAGAAAGAAATTGAAGAACATATCAGAAAATGGAAAGACCTCCCATGTTCTTGGATAGGTAGGCTCAACATAATAAAAAATGGCAATCTTACCAAAAGCAATCTACAGATTCAATGCAATCCCCATCAAAAATCCCAATGCAATTCTTCACAGACCTTGAAAGAATGGATAGCCAAAACAAGCCTATACAATAAAGGAACTTCCAGAGGCATCACCATCCCTGACTTCAAGCTCTACTATAGAGCTACAATAATAAAAACAGCTTGGCATTAGCATAAAAAACAGACATGTTGATTAATGGAATCAAATCAAAGACCCTGACATTAATCCACATAACTACAAACATCTGATTTTTTTGTTGTTGTTTTGTTTTTCGAGACAGGGTTTCTCTGGCTTTGCACCTTTCCTGGAACTCACTTGGTAGCCCAGGCTGGCCTCGAACTCATAGAGATCCGCCTGGCTTTGCCTCCCAAGTGCTGGGATGGGATTAAAGGCGTGCGCCGCCGCCGCCGCCGCCGCCGCCGCCGCCGCCGCCACCACCACCACCACCCGGCACATCTGATTTTTTACAAAGAAGCCAAAATTATATAATGAAAAAAAAAAAAAAAAGAAAGCATCTTTGACAAACGGTGCTGGCATAACTGGATATCTACATGTAGAAGAATGCAAATAGATCCGTATCTATCACCATGCACAAAACTTAAGTCCAAGCCGGGCGGTGGTGGCGCACGCCTTTAATCCCAGCACTCGGGAGGCAGAGCCAGGCGGATCTCTGTGAGTTCGAGGCCAGCCTGGGCTACCAAGTGAGTTCCAGGAAAGGCGCAAAGCTACACAGAGAAACCCTGTCTCGAAAAACCAAAAAAAAAAAAAAAAAAAAAAAAAAAAAAAAACTTAAGTCCAAATGGATCAAAGATCTCAATGTAAATCTGGTTACACTGAACCTAATAGAAGAGAAAGTGGGAAGTACATTTGAATGCATTGGCACAGGAGACCACTTCCTAAATATAACACCAGTAGCACAGACACTGAGAGCAACAATTAATAAATGGGACCTCCTGAAACTGAGAAGCTTCTGTAAGGTGAAAGAAACTGTCAATAAGACAAAAACGCAGCTTACAGAATGGGAAAAGATCTTTACTAACCCCACATCTGATAGAGGGTTGATCTCCAAAATATATAAAGAACTCAAGAAACTAGACAGCAAAATACCAAATAATCCAATTTAAAAATGAGCTACAGAGCTAAACAGAGAATTCTCAACAGAAGAATCTCAAATGGCCAAAAGACATTTAAGGAAATGTTCAACATCCTTAGCCATCAAGGAAATGCAAATCAAAACAACTCTGAGATACCATCTTAAGCCTGTCAGAATGGCTAGGATCAAAAACACAGATGATACCTTATGTTGGAGAGGATGTGGAGAAAGGGGAACACTCCTCCACTGTTGGTGGGAATGCAATCTTGTACAGCCACTCTGGAAATCAGTATGGCAGTATCTCAGAAAATTGGGAATGAACCTACCTTAAGACCCAGCAATACCACTCCTGGGCATACACCCAAAAGATGCTTAACCACACCACAAGGACATGTGCTCAACTATGTTCACAGCAGCATTACTCATAATAGCCAGAACCAAAAAACAACCTAGATGCTCTTCAACGGAAGAATGGATAAAGAAAATGTGGTACATTTACACAATGGAGTATTACGAAGTGGTTAAAAAAAAAACAAAAAACAATGTCATCATGAAATTTGTAGGCAAATGGATGAAACTAGAAAAAATCATCCTGAGTGAGGTAACCCAGACTCAGAAAGACAAACACAGTACGTACTCACTAATAAGTGAATATTAGATGCAAAGCAAAGGATAACCAGGCTACCATCAACAACCCCAGAGAAGCTAGGAAAAGAGGAGGACACTAAGAGAGACACACATGGATTGCCCCAGGAAGGGGAAAGGGTTAAGGAGAAAGTGTAAACTGGGAGGAGGGAGTAGAGGGGAGGGGAGGTGGGAACATGAGAGCTTGAGATGGCCGAGTTGGGGGAAAGAGAGGGAGGGAGAGCAATGAAAGAGATATCTTGACAGAGTGTACCATTAAGGGGATGGGGAAAAAAAATCTGGAGCTAGGGAAATCCCCAGGAACTCACAAGGATGTCCCCCAGCTAAGACTCCTAGCAATAGTGGAAAACTAGCTTGAACTAGCCTTCCCCTGCACTGAGATTGGTATCTACCCTAATTGTCATCATAGAACTGATGGAAACAGATGCAAAGACCCATAGCCAAGCACTTGGCCAAGATTCTGGGGTTCAGTTGAAGAGAGGGAGGAAGGATTATAAGAGGGGGGGTCAGAATCATGATGAGACAAACCACAGAGATAGCTGACCCAAGCTAGTGGGAGCTCCTGGACTCTGGACTGACAGCTGGGGAGCCTGCATGGGATCAAACTAGGCCTCTGAATGTGGTTAAAGTTGCATGGCTTCATGTGTTTGTGGGTCCCCTGGCAATGGGACCAGGACTTATCTCAGGTACAGAAACTGGCTTTTTAGAGCCTATTCCCTATGGTATGATGCCTTACTCAGCCTTGATGCAAGGAAGAGGGGCTAGGTCAGGCCCCACCTTGGTATATCAGCCTGTGTTGACTAACCAAGGGAGGCCTTACCCTCTATGAGGAGTGTAACTAGAGTTTTCCTGCCTTGCCCACAGTCAGGACAAATCTCTCTCACCCGCCAGTCCCACAGCCACTCAGACCCAACCAAGTAAACACAGAGATTTATATTGCTTACAAACTGTATGGCCATGGCAGGCTTCTTGCTAACTGTTCTTATAGCTTAAATTAATCCATTTCCATAAATCTATACCTTGCCACGTGGCTCATGGCTTACTGGCATCTTCACTTGCTGCTTGTCCTGGCAGAGGCTGGCAGTGACTCCCTCCACCTTCCTGTTCTCTCAATTCTCTCTGTTAGTCCAGCCTATACTTCCTGCCTGGCCACTGGCCAATCAGTGTTTTATTTATTGACCAATCAGATCAATTTGACATACAGACCATCCCACAGCACTAAGATGGTCTTTCAGAATTCCTGCTTCTGAAAATGGTCTGTGTTGCAGGAATCTTAAAAGTTCTTATTGATAAAATCAAACCTAAGGCGAGTTATTGGGGTCAATGCTGGTAGATCAGAGAAACAGAACAAGCCACAGCTATCTCACCTTGCCAATACCTCAGCTGGTCCTGTTTCCTCAGACTGGAAGCTTCTGTGTCCTCATCCAGAATGAATCTCAGCTGAACTGTCCTGCTCGAAAGCCTGAAGCTTAACCAGCCACAAGCTTAACCAGCCAAATGCTTCTAGTTTCTGGTCCTCACGCCTTATATATTTTTCTGCTTTCTACCACCACTCCCTAGGATTAAAGGCTGGCTTTCTGGGATTAAAGGCGTGTGTCACCATGCTTGGCTGTTTCCAATGTGGCCTTGAATTCACAGAGATCCAGAGGGATTTCTGTCTCTGGAATGCTAGGATTAAAGGCGTGTGCTATCACTGCCTAACTAGTGGCTTTTCTGTTCTCTGACCCCAGATAAGTTTATTAAGGTACACAATATTTTGGGGAACACAATACCACCACAGGTCTGTCAGATACTCTAGGCCTGTAGCCAATTTGAATGCACCAACAATGCTGAGAAACATTAGGTGACTGTCCAGGCTGCCAGCTGTCTCGGTCTACTCTTGCAGGATTCCTGAAAGTTGCTTGCATCTATCTACCATTTCTCAGGTACCATTATATTCCTTCTCAGGTCTTTGATGGGATTGAAGACCAGCAGTTATAGTTACAACTTAGTATATATATATTATCTTAGACAGAACATATTAAGTATTAGAATCAGGTTCTTTAGGATAGGACAACTTTTGGAATGATCTTTGTAACATACCATTTACCTATGCTCCAGACTTCTCTGGATTTTAGTATGTGTTTCTTGCTTGATATTGTTCGAATTGATTGTAGTTCCATCTTATCTAGGTCATTATCCCTCATTACTCCTGGACAATAATTGATAACCATTCCTTTGTATATAGTCTTGTATTAAGTTAGAACCTTCTTATTTTGACAAAAGTGGGAGATGTAGTGGGTAGCCATTCCAGCTTTGGTCTGGAAGTTCCAACCCCCATTGAGGCTTCGGTAACTATCACGCCTACAAGGTGGGGCCAAGGGAGGGCCCTGAAGACCACATCCTTCTTGGACCATGGACACTAGAGGTAGACCGAGGAGAGTTCTCCAGAGAACACCACCGGACTGTGCTGCGTCTTTCACACAACCTGCAACCTACCTATCTATCCCTTCATTTGTAAGTTATGCCATTAAATAAAACTCCCTTTTAACTACGTGGAGTGGCCTAAATAATTTCACCAATAGAGCTGAGGCAGGTAAATATAGCTCCAGGGCTGGTACTCATCGGTATGAGATTAGGCTCTCACAGACCCAAAGGGACATAGCCAGCTGCCAACACCATAGCTAGCCACACAGCAGAGGCTTTGCAGGTTAAAGTTTGGTTCATGTGGTCAGAAAAATGTTGCAGAGTACAGAAAGTCATGTTCAGACTGAGAAAATCTCTGAACAGATATAGTATGCTTAAAAATGTGCTTAGATGCTGAAGAAAGAAAAGAAAATGGATATAGGAAGTTGTTAAAAAATACATAAATACCTTCCCAGGCACCCAGTTTGGGGGGAGCCTGCTTTTTTTTTTAACGACACCCCTACTCCTCATCCCCCCCCCCATCCCATGCTGCCAACTTCTAACCACAATAGTGACTCTGTGCTTGTTTGTTTAGATTTGTGTATAAATGAAATGTGGAAATGACTCTCCCTGCGCCAGCTGGTTGCCTCCCCTTCCCCTTGTTCTCGGCCACTCATGGAAGCAGGACCAGTAAGGGACCTTCAATTAAAAAAAAAAAACAATAAAAAGGCTAATTAACAAAATAAATAAATAAATAGTTTAAAAATAGTTAAATCTTTAAAGAGAGTAAAGTGATGTAAAAAGGATAAGCTACATCAGGATGGGAAATACAGGGGGCACTTGGATCCTGTATGTTGTTTTGTTGACTTTGAATTTTTTGAATGCGGATGAGTGAAGGACAAATGCTGCTGAGAGACACTGGATTGTGAAAAGAGCTGCTAAATTAAACCAGCCTGTGTATTTTGTGGATGTCTTAACTTTAAAATGAAAGTCAAAAAATATGTTGCATTGGGTAAGAGTTTATGCCTTTGTTTCCACAGGAAACAAAAAGCTATGGAAATCTTCAAAATTAATGAAGATCAGATTTAATCAGGGGAGAGCTCCTGAAAACTTGACTACAGAAAGAAAAAGGGAAAGAGAGGAGAGGGAGGGAGGGAGGGAGGGGGAGAGAGAGAGGAAGGGGGAGAGAGAGAGGAAGGGGGAGGGAGGGAGGGAGGGAGGAAGGAAGGAAGGAAGGAAGGAAGGAAGGAAGGAAGGAAGGAAGGAAGGAAGGAAGGAAGGAGCAACAACAACAAAAAAATCCAAAACAAAAAAAAAAGCCTATAATACAGGTAACATATAAGCTGATCCCTCTACATGGGAATAGCTCTGAGACTGGAGTAGACATGATAAATCATGTTGGCTACATGACTTATTATTACACACCATCCTTTCACATGACATGAATGGAGATTTATATTACAGTTTGGTTAGGCAGTACAAATGGACTTAAAAGTTGACAGATGCCTTTCACTGCTCAAACACAGAGCAGAGAATCATCTTTAGTCAACTTGTGCACACTGTACATTCCATACTTGTGTTACTATAGATATGTACGTTACCTTTAAAAGTTTGTGTATTTTCAGAACAAAAGGACCAGACACCAATAAAGACAAGTAGCCCAGGTGATCCAGCTTCTCAGGATGCCTCTGTTGCAGTTTCCTCAAAATTCTGCATCCAGAACAACTTCAAAGCTGTTAGCTGAAATGATCCAACCTCACAGACTACTCCAGCCAGGACTTCAGATAATCCCTTTCCCATCACATAGAGACTGGACAATGATACTGCTAACTTTCCCAAGACTTGACCATTATGTCAGTTTTCTCAGGGTCCCCTAAAGATGCTATTGCCCCCAGACAAAAGGAAGTAGTCTAGAGAACACAATGTCCACATTCTCAAGAGGTGAGGTGGGTGGTTTTTGGTCATTTGATGGAAATGTATGTCATCATTTAGGGGGGTTGGTTACAAGTTGTTATTGGTCATGGTCATGGAGAAAACTAAACAAGGGAGATTAGATTTAGGGATCTTGTTCTGGAAAAAAAGGGGGAGAATAGAGAAATAATAGGATAAAAGTATAGATTATTGACTCTACTTTTAAACCAAAAAAAGCAACTACTAGTCTCAAATATTTTACATTGGTATGAATTTTTGTATATTGATATAAATTTTAGGTTATTTTTGTTATACTGTGTTTATGTTTCTACTCTACTAAGATATTTTTGTATATCAATACAAATTCAAGATTTTTTTTTTTTTTTTTTTTTTTGGTTTTTCGAGACAGGGTTTCTCTGTGTAGCTTTGTGCCTTTCCTGGAACTCACTTGGTAGTCCAGGCTGGCCTCGAACTCACAGAGATCCGCCTGGCTCTGCCTCCCGAGTGCTGGGATTAAAGGCGTGCGCCACCAACGCCCGGCTCAAGATTATTTTTTATATACTGTATATGTTTCTGTTCTTGTTTAAGATATTGTACCTATGCAGCTCATTTGAAAATGTGATGTAAAGTTTAGTTTTTGAAACCTATTTAGTGTTGTATGATATTTTGTTTGTGTTCTGACAAATAAAGCTTGCCTGGAGATCAGAGGGTAGAGCTAGCCACTAGTTAACCATAGACTGACTATAGAGGGTCAGGCAGTGGTAGCACATGCCTTTAATCCCAGCACTTGGGAGTAGGAAGCAGGAAGATCAGGAGTTCAAGGCTGTGGCGGCAATCCTGCTGAGCTCCTGGCTTGTCTCCAGAGAGCAGCATCTAACCCTAATCCTTTCTTTGTTTAACCACACCTTTTGTTTCTCTTACCTTTTGTTTCTGTTATCACCCTATGTGAATCTTATTTGAGAGTCAAGAATCAGAGAGTCCCCCAAGGATCAAAGGCCTATGCAAAACTTGGTCCAGGAAACCCAGAAAACCGAGGTCCCTGATAAATCAAATAATTATACCTGGCATTGGTCTCTGGGAGTTCCTTTTAGGTTGCTTTGAAGGTACAGAAATTAACTATCTAAACTGTAAAAAAAGAGTAAATAAATATGCCCTAGGCAAAGGGTTAATGCTTCAGTCCTTGGAGGCTGGACCCCCCTGCAGCCATGATAGGCTAGATTCATTCTTAAGATGCCTCTGTGTCTTCATTCCACGAACCTGCGTGAACCCACACACTTGTGTAGCGACCACACAGCTACACAAGACTACCCTGGGCTACATGAGATTGATCTAGTCTAAAAGAGAAATAGAGCTGGAGGTGGTAGTCTATACCTTCAATCCCAGCATTAGGGAGGCGGAGACAGGAATACAAGATGGGTGGAGAAAGGATCTTGGCCTCCATTTGGTCTGAGGATTCATAGATGTAAGAAGTTTCTATTGGCTGCTACTCTGATTCTCTGATCTTTCAACTTTTGCCCTCAATATCTGACTCTGGGTTTTTATTGTTAAAACCAATTAGGATCACACTTCAATTTAGGATAATAAAGAAATGCAGGTTAGTAGTTAGTTATCTATAACCATCAAATTATAGTCATGTTAGATATGTTTTCAAGGGTCAAACATATATTTTAAATAGATGGATAGATAGATGGTCTCCAAATACTTCAGAGACCTACAGAATATGGCATTTAAGTTTATGTTATTATGTTTTAATTGTTTAAGGCTTTTCATGACCGTGAGACATGTCTGTTCCTGGCAGCACCAATTTACTTCAAAAGAGAATGGTGGGTGTCAAAGAATCTCCACATAGAGTTTGCTTCAAATGTGGCAAAGCTAGTCACTGGGTAAGAAACTTCTCTTACCTCGACTGCTGACAGTCAGTATGCTGTCCTAATTGGATAAGCAGGACACAAAAGAAAGCAGCTGGCTGAGTGGTAGTGGCACACGCCTTTAATCCCAGTACTCGGGAGGCAGAGCCAGGCAGATCTCTGTGAGTTCCAGGCCAGCCTGGTCTACAAAGTGAGTTCCAGGAAAGGCACAAAACTACACAGGGAAACCCTGTCTCAAGAAGAAGGAGGAGGAGGAGGAGGAGGAGGAGGAGGAGACAATCGCCAAGACAAGGTAGGTAGTCTTTCAAAATTCCTGCTTCACAGAAAAGTCTGCCAGATATTCTAGGCCTGTAGGCTGAAGATTGAATGCCCCAACGTTGCAGAGGAAACTTGGATGACTGGCTAGGCAGCAAGATATCTCTGTTGTGTCTATAGTTTTGGAAGTTGTTTGCTCTGCACTTCCTATTTATCAGATAATATTATATTTTTCTTGGGTCTCTGGTGGGGTTGAAAAATAGATATAATACAAATCTTAAAAGGTCTTATTAATAAAAAAATAACAGAGCCAGATATTGGGGTGAAAGCTGAAAGATCAGAAACAGAACAAGCCAACCATGTTCTTACCTCTATGAAATCCTCAGCCTCAAGAGGATGAGTTCCTGTTTCCTCACACCTTATATACCTTTTTCTGCCCTGCCTTCTTAACTTCCTGGGATTAAAGGCCTGTATGCATGTCAGTACTGGGATTAAAGTGTGTGCCATGCCAGGCAGTGGTGGCGCATGCTTTTAATCCCAGCACTCGGGAGGCAGAGCCAGGCAGATCTCTGTGAGTTCGAGGCCAGCCTGGTCTACAAAGCAAGTACCAGGAAAGGTGCAAAGCTACACAGAGAAACCCTGTCTTGAAAAACCACAAAATAAAAAAAAAAAAAAAAAGTGTGTGCCACCATGCCTGGCTCTGGCTCTGTTCCCAGTGTGGTCTTGAACTCACAGAGATCCAATGGATCTCTGTGATCCGAGTGATAGGATTAAGGGTGTGTGCCATCACTGTCTGGCCTGTATGTCTTATCTAACGGCTGGCTCTGTCCTCTGATTCCCAGGTAAGCTTTATTGGGGTGCACAATATATCACCACAAATAGATATAGTTTTACAGTTTTTCCTTGTCACAAAATTCAGAAAAGAAACTTACATAGGAGATGTGAAGTTTATAAGGTCGAGAGACATAAAAGCCTAAGCTGTTTATCTAAGAATATGTTTTAATGTCTAAAAAGGTATTTTTAGGTTGCTAATACAGGTTATGATAGAAAATGGTTTAGGATAAAACTTTGGAATCACCAAGGTAGGATAGATAATAGAGTAGTTTCTCCAAATTTTCCAAATACAAATGGACTGGACATTGTGAATGCAATTCTTATCCAATAATTGTTCTTTGTTTACAGTTTTACTGTGTTAGAGTTAAAAACCTTTCCTTTTTATTTAGACAGAAGGGAGAAATGTTGCAGAATATTTGTTTACACCGTGTGAAGATTTGTCACTGTGATTTGTTCAATAAAGAGCTGAATGGTCAATAGCTAGACAGGAGAGAATAGGTGGGACTTCTGGACAGGAGGAGGAAGTTAGAGGGATGAATCTAGATGCAGGAGAGACGCCAGTGAGACACTGAAGAAGTCGGACATACGGTACAGAGGAGAGGTAACCAAGCCATGTTGCAGAGTGTAGGGTAATAGAAACTGGGTAATTTAAGTTTTAAGAGCCAGTTGGGAAAAGTCTAAGCTAAGGCCAACCTTTCATAATTAATATTTAGTCTCCATGTTGTTATTTATGAGCTGGTGGTCCACTAGAAAGACTCACTACAATCCTCTTTATGCAGGAAACATGAGCTCTTAATTAGGATCTAAATGCTGGACCTCATGAAATGGCTCAGTGGGTAAAGTCATTGTCACAAAACCTGGTGACCTGAGTTCAGTCCCCAGGTCTGAATGATGGAAGGGAAGAACTGACTCTCACAAGTTTTTCTCTGATCTCCTCGTACATGCCATGACATATACACATACCCAAGCACCTACAATTTTTTTTAAGTCATGAAAATGTTAAAAATATCTAACTGCTGTGTTTGAACCATGCAACCTTGGAGATGGAGGTTACTTGTCCTGCTTACTGATATGGTAGCCATTGTCTCCCGAACTTCAGTCACGCTCCCTCTGATTGCATTCCGAAATCCCTTACTGGGTATGAGGTTGAGTTTTCCCTTTCTCTGCCACTCACAGAGCACAGCATCTGGTACATGAAATTCTCTCCAAACCAGGAACAACCTGGTACCAGCTGGACCAGCACAGGATCGTGCATGTCTTCTCATCTATCCATTCACCAAGATTTTCACAAAATCTCTGTAAAGAACCATCAGGATTTCTTTTTTCTTTGTTTTGTTTTGTTTTTTGTTTTTCAAGACAGGGATTCTTTGTGTAACCCTGGCTGTCCTGGAACATGCTCTGTAAACCAGGCTGGCCTGGAACTCAGAGATCCATCTGCCTCTGCCTTCCGAGTGCTGGGATTAAAGGTGTGCACCACCACCACCACCACCACCACCACCAAGTACCATCTAGGATTCTATGTCTGAAAAGAATCTTTAAAGATAGTTTAGCCTGGTGGTGGTGGCGAATATCTTTAATCTACCCTGCTTCCCCCAACTCCACCTACACTGAGAAAACTCTGAATAAAGGAATGGCACCCAAGTGTCTGCCCAGGGACCTTGCTTTTGACCATACTTGGACACAGTCCCAGCTCCTGGTTGGCTCACCATCACCCCTTACCTAAGGTCTATAAAACCCCCCTGCCTTAGCCTAGGTGTGTGACTTCTCTGGCCCTGTTCTTTGGAACTGGTAAATTTCTGGAAACTGCCCAATAAACCTGCATTTATGTTTTTAATCTGATCTGATCTGACCTTTTGCATCGTCAGAATCATATTACTTACTATTTATCCTCTCTACATTAAAAAAAAAATTAGCTGGGTGGTGGTTGTGCATGCTTTTAATCCCAGCACTCAGGAGGCACAGGCAATCGGGTCTCTGTGAGTTCGAGGCCAGCCTGGTCTACAGAGTGAGTTTAGGTCAGCCAGGGCTACACAGTGAAACCCTGTCTCGAATCCTCCCCCTCCCGCAGCCCCCCCCCCCCAAATCAGTCTGGCATGGTTCTTGGATAGGCAAGATGGGAGGAGCAGGAAAGTTATGTAGCCTGGGCTACAGGGCTAGAGCCTCTCAAAACAACCAATAAACAACAAAACCAACAAGCTGGACTTGAGAGAAGGCTCTATGGCTAAAAGCACTTGCTGCTTTTGCAAAAGACTCATGTTCTCCTAGTACCCATGTTGAGTGGCTAATAATCCCTTATAACTCCAGCTCCAAGAGATCCAACGCCCTCTTCTGGTCTTCTAGGGAGCCTACATGCATATGCATATACCCACACAGACACACAGACCCAGATACATAAAATAAATACATACATAAATAAATAAATAAATAAATAAATAAATAAATAAATAAATAAATGAAATACTTAAAAAATTAATTGGGCCATGGTGGCACACATCTTTAATCCCAGCACTTGGGAGGCAGAAGCAGGCAGAGCTTTGTGAGTTTGTGACCAGCCTGATCTCCAGAGTGAGTTCCAGGATAGCCAAGGCTAAATAAAGAAACCCTGTTGGGAAAACAAAACAAAACAAAAATAAAGACATAAATAAAATGGGACCCTCTTTTCCTCTGGTTGTTTGAAGATCATTGACACCATAATGGCACAATCACTGGACCAGGAAGTACATGACCAACCATCCAGTTCAGAGGGAAACAAACGGTCATCCTTCATCCCAGGAAGGCAAGCGTACCAAACACAGAACGGTGGGGAAAACTGGACAAAATGCACAAAACCACAACAGGTGTCATCTTTGTACTTGGATTCAGATATCGTTTCTTGTGGTGGGAAGGCAACTGGCTTCAGCCTAGTTTCATGACTCTTTGGATTACGCAAATAAAAATGAGGCGTGTAAGACATGGTCTGTATGAGAAGAAAAAGACCTCAAGAAAACAAGGAAAGGAAACTGAGAACAGAATGAAGGTGGTCAGGGGGACTGCAGGGGCCAACGCTGATAATGGCAGAAGGTGAGCCGGAGAGTGGATGACAGTCCAAAGAGCAGATACTGGGGTGACGTGAGCCGCTCAGTGACGGCACATTTTCCTTTGTGTGCTTTTGTTTTGTTTTGTTTTTGAATCATTCTTTTCTTTTATTCAACTTTTTAAAAAATGTATTTATTTTTATTTTATGCGCATTGGTGTTGTGCTTGCACATATGTCTGTGTGAGGGCACTGGACCCCCTGGAACTGGAGTTACACATATCTGTGAGTGGCCATGCTGGTGCTGGGAATTGAACCAGGGTCCTTTGGAAGAGCAACCAGTACTCCTAACTGCTAACTGTGAAGCCATCTCTCTGTCCCCTCATTTTCCTTTATTTTTTTTTTCTTGAGACAGGGTTTCTCTGTGTAACAGCTCTGGCTGTCCTTGAACTCTCTCTGTAAATCAGGCTGGCCTGGAACTCACCAAAATTCACCTGCCTCTGCCTCCTGAGTACTAGGATTAAAGGTGTGCACCATCACCGAGGGGCTCTTTTGTTTTTTTTAAAAAAAGATTTGTTTTATTTAAGTGTATGTATGTGTCTGCATGAGTTTTAATGCACACCACAGGTACACAGGTCCCTATGTAGGCCATCCAGAGGACATTAGAAACTCTGGAACTAGAATTATGGGTATTTGTGAGTCTCCTGATGTGAGTGTGAGTGCTGGCAACCAACATCTGGTCCTCTGCGAGAATGGCAAATTCGCTGGGCCGTGGTGGTACACGCCTTTAATCCCAGCACTCAGGAGGCAGAGCCAGGAGGATCTCTGTGAGTTCAAGGCCAGCCAGATCTACAGAGCAAGATCCAGGACAGCACCAAAACTGAACAGAAAAACCCTGTCTCGAAAAACAAAACAAAACCAAGGTAAATTCTTTTAACTTCTAAGCCAGCTTTCTAGTCCCAAAATGATGCACATTTCTAAAGAGAGGACTAATAAATTGTAAACACACACACACACACACACACACACACCACAAAACAGAAGATGTGCTGCATTCTGTTGTGCTTTCATTTCCATATCTCTCCTGGTTTGAAGCAGGACTGGCTTCTTGGTGCTACACAGAACACTTTATGTACACTGCCTGTCTTAGTTGGGGTTTCTATTGCAGTGAAAAGACATCATAACCATGGCAACTCTTTACAATTCTTTTGTTGTTGTTGTTTTTTGAGACAGGGTTTCTCTGTGTAGTTTTGGTGCCTGTCCTGGATCTTGCTCAGTAGAGCAGGCTGGCTTGGCTTTGAATTTACAGAGATCCACCTGGCTCTGCCTCCTAAGTGCTGAGATTAAAGGCGTGTACCACCACCACCTGGCCTCCAAGGCAACTCTTATAAAGGAAAACATTTAATTGGGGCTGGCTTACAGTTCAGAGGTTTAGTCCATTATTGTCATGGCAGCAAGCAAGGCAGCATGCAGGCAGACATGGTGCTGGAGAAGGAGCTGAGAGTTCTTACGTCTTGATTCCAAGGCAACAGAAAGTGAACTGAGGGCTGGAGAGATGGCTCAGTGATTAAGAGCACTGGCTGCTCTTCCAAAGGTTCTGAGTTCAATTCCCAGCAACCACATGGTGGCTCACAACCATCTGTAATAATAAGGTCTGGTGCCCTCTTCTGGTGTGCAGGCATACATGTAGGCAGAACACTGTATACATAATCAATCAATAAATCTTAAAAAAAGAAAGAAAGAAAGAAAGAAAGAAAGAAAGAAAGAAAGAAAGAAAGGAAGAAAGAAAGGAAGGAAGGAAGGAAGGAAGGAAGGAAGGAGAGAGAGAGAGAGAGAGAGAGAGAGAAAGAAAGAAAGAAAGAAAGAAAGAAAGAAAGAAAGAAAGAAAGAAAGAAAGAGGGCGTGGCTTAAGCATATATGAGACCTCAAAACCCACCCCCACAGTGACACACTTGCTCCAACAGGACCACACCTACTCCAAGAAAGTCACACCTCCTGACAGTGCCAATCCCTGTGTGTTTATGGGGGACAATTACACTCAAAGTACCACTCCTACCCTTCACAGATCCTTCAAATTCTGTTCTCCCAGACAGACTATCCCAAGTCTGTATGGAAAGATGACACCTAACTGTTGCATCACCTCTGCTAATTCTCTTTCTTCACTGTCCCATCGGATTTTACTCACAAAATCCTAGTTCAAAAATGAAATTAAGAGCCAGGTGGTGGTGGCACATACCATTAATCCCAGCACTTGGGAGGCAGAGGCAGACTGATCTCCTTCCTTAAGTTCAAGGCCAGCCTGGTCTACAGAGTGAGTCTCAAGACAGCCAGGGCTGTTGCACAGAGGAACCCTGTCTGGAAAAAAACAAGCAAACAAACAAATATATAAATTTTAAAAAAGAAAGAAAAAACTATTTTGGGGGGCTGATGAGATAGCTCAGTAGTTAGAGCACTTGTTCTTACAGATGACCTGGGTTTGGTTCCCAGTGCCTGTGTGGTGGCGCACAGCATCTGTAACTCCAGTTCCAAGGGTTCTGACACTCTCTTCTGACCTCTGTGTGCACCAGGCACACACATGATACATATATACATTCGGGCAAAACACTCAAACACATAAAATAAATACATCTTTCAAAAGGTAAAGAAAAAAAGAACTATCTGAGCTTGGTAATGATGGTTCGATTCCCAGGACCCACTCACTCATTGTAGATAGCCACTCCCAGAAGTTGTCTTCTGACTTCTACATGTGCTATATTGCATGTGCACACTCCACACACAACAGAAAAAAATGAAACTCAAAATTTTGAAAGACCCATTTGTGTTTTTTCTTTTCTATGATATTTTGCCATATATCTTGTCCGTTTTTTCTGTGGCAATTTTTAAATTTTTTTGTTTTGTTTTGTTTTTTGTTTTTCGAGACAGGGTTTCTCTGTGTAGCTTTGCACCTTTCCTGGGACTCACTTGGTAGCCCAGGCTGGCCTCGAACTCACAGAGATCCGCCTGGCTTAAATTTTTAAAAATTACTTTTATTGTTAAATATAACACAAAATGCATGACTTTTTCGCATGTTTCCTTTTAATTAAAATTTTTTATTTATCAGTGTGTGTACATACTTGGCATACCTGTGGAGGTTACGAGACAACTTTGTTGATTTGGATTTCTCCTTTCAACCTCTTGTGGCCTCCAGGGACTGAAGTCAGGTTGTGAGGCTTGCAATTCCTGAATGTTTTTCTCTGACCTCCACACAAGGGTTATGACCTGCACTCATACACACAGTAATAATAAAAACAAACAAACCACAATTTAAAGCTGGGCATGGTGCCACAAACCTCCAATTCCAGCACGAGGCAAGCTGACGGTGGGAGATCACCAGGAGTTCAAAGCCAGCTTGGAACACATAATGAATTCCAAGCCAACCTGTGTTACATATGGAGAGCTTGTCTTAAAACAACCAACCAACAACAAACATCAAACCAAAACCAAACAAACCCCCCAAGCAACAGCCAAATGCCGAAATCAACCTACCAACCAAACCAAACCAAACATAACCCACAATTTAATCATGCTATAGTAAGCAATCTGGGATATTTCCAGCTGGAGGCCATGGGCACGCTGCTATTGTGAATGTTCTTGTAGGCAACCCTGATACTATGATTCTGCATTTTCTATATGGCTAGTAGTAGAGCTGCTGAGACACAGAGTACGTGCAGCTTCAATTTCAATATCCAAGTCTTTTCTTTCTTTCTTTCTTTCTTTCTTTCTTTCTTTCTTTCTTTCTTTCTTTCTTTCTTTCTTTCTTTCTTTCTTTCTTTCTTTCTTTTTTATACTAGGCAAAGAATTTTATTAACCCTTTTCCAAACTTTATTCCCAGGCTTCTTCAGCTTAATTTGCTGCAAAGAATGAATTGTGTTTAAGCAAAAACTGAAAGAGCTGCGGTGTCCAAGGGGCTCGGGCTTAAAAATATTTAGCGATCTAGATTTTATCAGATCCGTAAACAAGAGAATTTTAAAAAGCAGTCATGATATAAAATAGCAGCTCCTGTAACTTCTGCAGGTGCCACTGTCTTCAGAAGTCGCCTCAGTTTAGTTTGCCTCGTTCTTAGACGCCTCATCAAAATTCTCCACCAGATCTGGGACTTCACCATCATCATCCTCTCCAGTAGCAAGTGGTGCTTTTCCATCCGCAGATTGTTTGGGCAGAGCTTCAGCCAGTCTCCTTAAACTAGTCAGACTGTCCGCCGTGAGCTGGTTTAGGATGCTGGGAAGCATTTCTGTCAGCCACTTTGTCTCAGCGTGGCCTGTAATGGTGAAGGTGTTTGCTGCCAGAGACGCCTGAACTTTCGGGTTGTTAAAGTGGATCACTGTCCCTTGGTTTGTAAACATGTTCACCTCTTCAATACCAGAGATATCGTTCACTCCTGACTTCTTTAAGGAGAACTGCAGTTTTTTATCATCTGCTGTGGCTGTTCTGTGAACCACCTTCTTTCTGCGAGTAGTTCCTTTTCCACCAATGCGCATTTGGGCCTGAGTTTGGCCAGTTTCTCCTGGTTCATGATCGTTTCTTTCATCTTGTCGGAGTGGAAATGGGGCCGCGCGGGGGGCTTAGGGTTCGCGCTCAGGGGGTCTCGGGCAGACCAGCTGAGATAAGGCACATACGCGGGGGACGCAAGATGGCAGCTCCCAAGTCTTTTCTAAAGGGGTCATTCCAGTAGTGATAGGGTTTGCTGGTCTTCGTTGATTTGTGTTGATACATGCATGGCCTTGGGAATTAGCCTATCATCATTAGAGCATGCCCCCCTTCCCACTTACTGAATTTGCAAGGCTTTAAAGAGAGACTGGTCTTCCTTCCCAACAGAATGGCAAATGGAATTGGGGAAAAAAAATGGAATAGTCAAACTTTGAAATATTTAAGTGAGAAACAAGAGTCGGGGTAGGCCTTCTTATTAATCTAATTTGCTGTCTCCCATATCATTAATACAAATAATCATCACAGAATTTTCATGGGATGGTCTGGAATATAAGATACCAAAAATATAGTAATAGCTGGGCAGTGGTGCTGTGTGCCTTCAATCCCAGCACTCAGGAATCAGACACAGGTGGATCTCTGTGAGTTCGAGGCCAGCCTGGTCTACAGAGTGAGATCCAGGACAGGCTCCAAAGATACTCAGGAAACTGTCTCGAAAAACCAAAAAAAAAAAAAAAAAATAGTAACAATGGTATTTAAGTACTGAGTATGGCTGGGCAGTGGTGGTGCTCCCCTTTAATTCCAGCACTCGGGAGGCAGAGGCAGGGAGAATCTCTGTGAGTTCCAGCCTGGTCTACAGAATGAGTTCCAGGATAGCCAAGCTATACAGTGAAATCCTTTCTCAAAAAACAAAAACAAACAAACAAACCCATTACCTATATTAACTAACTTAATCCTCCTAACAGCCCTAACAGGAAAGCATGTTATTATTATTATTATTATTATTATTATTATTATTATTATTCCCATTTCTGGAGGAGGTTTTCTTGTTTGTTTATGATGAAGTCTCATGTAGTCTAGTGTAGCCGGAAGTTGCAGGACCGGGTGGGACAGAAATTTCCGGCTACAGTCCAAGCTGACTGTAGCTGAGGATGACTTCTTGCATCCACTTCCTAAGTGCAGGGATTATAGGCAGATGTCACCAAGCCTGGCTCCTTTTTTGGGGCGGGGGGTTGGGGTGGGGGGGTTCTGACAGGATTTGACTCTGAAGCGCCAGGTCAGTGCCAGGGACTTAACCCAGGTCTTTTGCAAGAGTAGCTGGCACTTTAAACCACGGAGCCACCTCTAAATCCCCTGCTCTGGCCCATTTGTCGACAATAAGCAAGGAACTACACTGAAGGTGATCTAAGCAGAATTAGTCAACTGAGAAAATATGGATTGATAGGGAACTTTTTTATTTGAAAAGTTAGGTCTTTCACACGTTTGTATGGTATTTACGTAATTGCCATCCCTGTGTCCTCCTCCTCCAGTGACTTCTGTGCCCCTTCCATTTCCACTCAGATTCACAACCCCTCCTGTAATTTAAAGGCAGGATTCAGAATAAATAATATAAAGATACGTCTTGCTGTGTAGCCCAAGGGAGCCTCCAATTGGCATCTTCCTGTTTCAGCCTCTCAAGTGCAGGGATGCCAGCACCAGCACACTTTGCTAAAGATGTCTTATATTATCCTTATTCTTGAGGATAACTAAGGACATAACGAATAGCATGGCACCCAAGCTTCCATTTCCTCATGACCGTAGAACTGCATCATTGCCTCAGGGTGTCCTCTCTCCCCTGGCCCCGGGCATGCTGGGCAAGCACCTCCCACTGAACTGTCCCCCCAGCCCTTGCCTCTTTGAAAAAAGACAAGATGCACACATATCCTTTCTTTTCTTCAGTTCTCCTTTTGGTTACTTGCTCTTTGTGCCACAGGGACAGCAGACTTCTGCAGGTGTGAGGGAACAGGAAAGTGTTTGGAGGCGAGGGAGGGGAGAAAGACAAGAAGGAGGGACCAAGAGTACATGGCAGGTGGAGGGGATACTTTCTTTAGGTTATGTTTTGTTTGTTTGTTTTCGTTTTCTAAAGTCTGTGGTCCATAGATTAGGAACTCCGTGAAGTTTTGCTTCAAATAATGAGAAAATTAACATTTCCTCCAATTGTGAATGTAGACAAAATCTTAGTGTTTTTCGCAGTACCTGTGACTTTGTCACCAATATGTCATAGCTTCATAGTGTATGACAGTTGTTTCAGATTTCTTTAAAAGAGTGATTCATTTATGACTTCAAAGTTAGAATGGTCATTCAATTATTATTAAAAGGCACCTATATTGCTCTAGTATATTTTTTAGCAATATTTTGAAAACTGGTTTTTTTTTTTTTTTTGGTAACAGTTTTCCAGGTCCTTGATTAACAACATGTACCACCATGCCTGTGCTAAAATTTTAGGGGCTGGAGAGATGGTTCCGAGGTTAAGAGCACATGCTTGTTCTTTCATAAGACACAGGCTTGGTTTCCAGCACCCACACAGTGGCTCCCGCAGTCTGTAACTCCAGTCTCTCCAGGGATCAGTGTCTAGCCTCCAAGGACACCGGGCATGTACACAGTGCATTTTACATAAACATCTTTAAAAAAGCGAAACTATATTTTAGTATAACTAGTTTTCTTTGGATTTCCCTATACCCCAGGTGATCCTCCTGGGATCCTAGATGCATTTAATATGATTTATAGAAACATTCTGAGAAAAAGTCTCTCTGTGACACTAAGACTGAAAAAAAGTGAAGACTTCTGATTTATGGGTATTTTCTTTTTTTTTAGATCTTACATCACATGTCTACTAGGGCCTAAAGAGTCCTTTAAGTAGCTTTAAGACCCAAGGCTCGCTCATAGTTTTCGTATTCGTTTTGCAATAGACTCTTGCTCCTCTGCCTTCATGCTGTCTCACCATTATTTTCATCCTAATTTTAGCTGTGTTTTTCTTTTTACGATTTGGGAAAGTCGATCCTTTAGCATGTCAAACTCGTCATCTGTGGATTGTTTACTCTCTCTTGTGTTATGGAATTCCTCGGGACAGCATTCATTTCTTACTGGTATTTGAAACTGAACAAATTAAAAAGTAAGACTCCCGGCTAAGTCTGGATGTTGTCCTGTTTTTCTTTTCTTCCTTCCTTCCTTTCTTTTTTAAAAATTTATTCTTCTCTCATATATTACATCCCAGTTTCCCCTCCCCCCTCTCCTCCCAGTCCCTCCCACCTCCCCTCTCCCCCAGATTTACTCCTCTTCCTTTCCCCTTCAGAAAAGAGCAGGCCTCCCAGGAATATCAAACAAACAAGGCAGAAACAGTTACGATGAGGCTGGGCACATAACCTAACACCAAGACTGGACGAGGCAACCCAGTAGGAGGAAGAGGGCCCCCAAAGCAGGCAAAAGAATCAGAGACAGCCCCTGCTTTGACTTTTAGGAGTCCCACAAGAACAGCAAGCTACACAACCAGAACATGTATGCAGAGGACCTGCGTCAGACCCAAACAGGCTCCCTGATTGTCGGTCTGTCTGTGTGAGCCCCTATGAGCCCTGGTTAGTTGATTCTGTGGGCCGTGTTTTTGTGGTTTGTTTCTGATTTTGTGACCGGATTTAAAATTTAAAAACTTTTTTTTTTTTTTAAATACTCTCCATGTAGCTCAAGCTGGCTCTTGGACTTAATACTTTTCTACTTTAGTCTCTTGTGCTAGAATCACAGGCGTAGGCCATCCCGCTTGGCTAATTAAATTTTTTTCTAGTTGGAATGCTTAGGAACGGTATGAAAATCAATATCTACAAAGGATGTGCCTGAGATTAAGTCTTTCTCTCCCTTGGTCTGCTGGGTAGTCCATTTCATCCCAGGAGGTAACCACTGTTACCACCTCTGAGAGTGATTTTTGACAATCAGCTCTCTCTCAATTCCTTCCTGGTCTGTGAGATGTGTGGCCTTTCCAGGCCCTCATGACCTCCAATCTGGTTGGCTTTACACATAAACATCTATATGTGGATATTTAATGGACATATACAAAATCTCTCTCCCTATGGCCTTCCGGGCCGGGTTTTCATCACATCGCTTCCTGGATGAAGAACCTGGAAGGGTGAGGGGCAGGGGTTGGGGGTGACAGGGAAGAGGACCTGAGGGACGGAGGCCAGGGGGTTGAGTGATGGACTGCTGTGGAGCACTGCAGGGATTCTTATTCTTATTTCTCCCACGAGGCCCCCTTCCAGCTCCATCCAGCTCAAGCCTCTCCTTTCCTAGGGCCGAGACAGAGATAGAGAGATACAGAGACAGAGACGCCGAGGCACCAGCATCTCTCCCCCCCCCTCCACCGTCCCGCCCCACAGCTCTGACAGACGTCCACTCTCAGCCAATGGCGCTCGCGAATTGCCCTAGACGGGCCAATGAGAGACAGAGGAGGGCGGAAGCTTGCCCGCCCCCCCCCCCACTCTAGGCTTGGTTGAGCCGTGCAGGTAGGTCCGGGGCCGGGGGAGCTGCCGTTGGCACTACTGCCCCGGGGGGTGGGGGCGCGGCGGGTCGGGGTGATGGTGGCGCAGAGTGGGGCGTCCCGTCCGGGGGACGCCGCGGGGGGCGCCGCCGCGGGGCGGAGGGAAGCTGAGGGGTCGCGGGAGCGGGCGCCGCCGAGGGCCCTGAAGGCGGCCGGGCTGAGGACGCGGGGACGCGTGTGCGGGGCGCGGGGACCCCCGGCCGGCGCCCACCCGCAAGGCCTGGGCCTCGGGCCGTGGGCCGCGGCGGACCCGGAGCCTGGCGGCCGGCGGGCCGTGGGAGGGGGGCGCCGCCGCCGAGAGGAGCCCCGGGGCGCCAGGCCGAGCGAGGTGGGACGGACCGCGGCGGACAGGACGGGAAGCGGCATCCCGCGGGCCGCCCCCTCCTGAGGCAAGTCGGGCAGCGGCCCCGGGCTCAGGGCCGCGAGCCCCGGCCCCGGCCGCCCCCTCCTAACAATGGGGACCGGGCCGGAGGAGTCGCGGGCCGCGGGGGGTGGGGGAGGCTCCGGGACGAGGGTCCGAGGCGGGGGAGGGGCGCGGAGTCGCGCTCTCGGCGATGTCGGCCCCGCGGTTCTGTGGAGCTGGGGGTCGCGTCGCGTCGCGTCACGGGGTTGGGGGGGGGCGCGCCGCTCAGGCTTGCCCGGGAGTCGGGTCAAGAGTCAAACTCCTCCGGCCCCCACCCCCCAGAGCCGATGAGCGCTAGGCAAAGTGATGCCAAGTCTCCCTAACCGAGGTGACCAACGCGGAGACGGAGCAGACCCACTCCAGAGCTTTATTTCATTTTTAAAACGGGGGACCTCGACCCTGATTTTAAGAAATTATTTTTAAGGAGGTGAGTGTGTTATTTTTGTGTTCCCACTCGGGCTAGCCTCCATTTTAAGTGAAGCAGTAACTGGTTAAGCTGGAATTTTCTTCATTCAGGCCTAGGACTTAAGGCTCCTACAAGGGGTCATTTAGTCCACCCTTCTGAGTTCCTACAAACTTAACATCCTCCATCTTCAAAATGAATTCCTCTGATCTGCTTTTAAATATCTCCGGGCAAGAAGGGTCTCCCCCACCCCTTTTTTTTTTGCTTGTAGTACTTCAGTGAAGAATAGATATTATTATTATTTTATTATTTAATTATTATTTAGAATCATCTCTGAAACTTAATTTTAAGAAAAGTTAGGACATCAGAATTGTCAGAGAGGTTTTAAGTTTATTAAATAAAAGTAGCTGTAGACTTTTTCAGGTGGTTAGTTAATAAATCATCTTCAGTAGTGCTTATGAAATACTCTGGGAGAATAACTTTTCATCTGGGATTTTGGTTTTCTGAATCTTTGATAAGTAATTTCCGATTATTTAAAATTTATGTTCTCCTTTAATGTAAAATATTTCCACAGATAGAGATATACATATGCCCTTTCCAAAGGTAATTGTAAATTGTACCCTTTTTTGTTTTGTTTTGGTATCATCTCAGTAAGTAGCCTTGCCTGGCCCCAAACTCACTATATATACCAGGTTTGTGTTGAACTCTTAGGTCACAGCCTGCCTCAGCCTCCTCTGAGTGCTGGAATCAAAGGTGTGCACCACACCCAGCACTTGTACACTTTTTAGGATGGTAAGGCAGTTGGCACTTAACATCCTTCCCAGATAGAATAAGCTATTTATATATTCTAGATTATTTTCATCTAAATGAAAAATCATCCTTTTCAGATCTTCCCACTTCCTTATCCGTGGTAACTGAGGGAATTACTAAGTTTCTTCCTGCTTATTTCTGAGTCTCGTCTGAACTATTCCTGACACTATGAATGCTATTTGGATGCCTCTTAAGGTAAGATATATTGGCTTTTCCTTATTACTTCATAGTATTGTAGAATCAGGAATGTTTGTTCACCTATTTGTGTTTTGAGACAGGGTCTCATTGTAGCCCAGGCTGACCTGGAACTTTTTAGGTTGCTGAGCACGGCCTTAACTTCATGAACGTCCTGCCTCAACATTCCAAAATGCTAGTATTATGCCCTAGATCTATCTAGAATGTCTATGCCCCAGATCTAACTAGAATGTTCTTGAATTTGCTGCTCTTCACTTACCTTACAGGATACTCATCCTCAGAACTATTAGCTTCTTAGGATTTGTATTATTGCTGTTCTTGATTATTGGTGTTAAAATATTAATGAAGTTCTCAAATTAACTTTTATTATAATGGTGAGTTCATCTTTTTACCTTTAAATTATTACAGCTTACATACTTGTAAAATTCTGTTCCAAACCTGGTAGATGGGTTGGCAGTTCAGACTTCGAGGTCCATTTTCAAACAGGTACTTTAGAGTCATATGAACTTGGGTGTGTCCTACTTTTGCAAATCAGTAGCTGATTCATGTGTTACAAAAGATGTGTCATTAACCATTTGTTTACTCTGAAGTTTCATATAGTATATTCAAGTTTATGTGTACAACTCTTTGAATGCCCTAACTGCTCCTTAGGCCAGTGCATGAACCCTTACACTAATTTTTTTCAACAGGTAACCCATTGAAACAGGTCCTTTCTTTTCATAGGGTGGACCTTACTTGGGCAGGGTAGACATTGACCATTTGATAAAAAAGCTTTCCATGATGGTGGTTCTTTGTCTCTTATGGCTCTTTCTGATCTGTTGTTCAGAGATGGCCAAAAAAACCCTCTTAGTTAGGACTAAGCAGAGGATAGAGAGCTTAAGGCATGAGAGAGAGGAAGGACCAAGAACTGATAAGTAGTGCTAGAAGTCCTCTGTCTGCCTGGCCTTCCTCGAGAGTTAGAGAACAATATAGTTAAGATTGTTTGGTGTGAGCTGCTCCATGTAAGTCCAGAGTAGTGTAGTGGGTAAATCAGAATAATGCAGTCTGTGTAACCTAAATATTTGGACTTTTGGGAAATCTTTAGATAATGTAGACTGAATCTTACCCTCATTATGTTCTAGCTGCTCTTGTTGGATAATGAGTGCATATATTAATATAAAGGGTCCAAAGTGACACATTCTTTTCATCCTTTTGGAGGGCTTGAATAGGGAGACAGCCTGAAGTTCTAAGTGCCTAGGAGCTGGAGGACCTGTGTAACTGTTTCCACTTCTCTTTAAAAAAAAAAAATTATTTTTATTTATGTGCATTGGTGTTTTGCCTACATGTGTATCTGTGTGAAGGTGTCAGTAGTGAGCTCTGCCATATGGGTGCTGGGTATTGAACCCGGGTCCTTTGGAAGTGCTCTTTACTGCTGAGCCATCTCTCCAGCCCCCGTGTTTCCACTTTTTAACAATTGTTTTGTGCCAAGACTTGCTGACTTCTATGATCAGTATATTAGATTTCATGTTGCACTTTTCTTGGTTTTATGGTAGTGAATATATTGAGGGCTACTTTTTAAAGAGATGTGTGTAATGTTTAAGGTTTTACCTCTAATTGTTGGTAAATCTGGGGTGTTATAATACTGTAACCCCTATTGTTGGACCAGAGTTCTTTGGCATGGCAGAAATACAGCCAACAGTCAGTGTCTTTATGGTGTGTACAAAACATTTACTATCTGTTAACTACTTGAGAATGTAGTTACATGGCTGCCTTAGGTTTACGTTCCCTACCAATCCTTTGATCGGTGTAAAAATGTGCTAAGTCTAAACTGGTTGTTTTGAGATACGAGTCTTGCTATGTACCCTAGAATTCTAATGACTCAGCCTCCCAAGTGCTGAGATTATGGGCATATGCCATAAACTTTTTTCCTTCACATTTTCCTCCCATTTTTATACTTAAGAACATTTTAAAATTTGGCAGAAATGGTATTTTTCTGTATTTTCAGATGGAGTATATTTGTATTTATTTAATTTATTTATTTGTGTTTTATGTGCATTGGTGTTTTGCCTGCGTGTATGTCTGTGTGAGGGTGTCAGATCCTGGAGTTACAGACAGTTGTGAACTGCCCTGTAGGTACTGGGAATTGTACTGAGGTCCTCTAGAAGATCAGCCAGTGCTCTTAACCACTGAGCCATCTCTCCAGCCCTTTGTTTTTGTTTTTTGAAACAGTTTCTCTGTGTAGCTCTGGTTGTCCTGGAACTCTGTAGACCAGGCTGTCCTGGAGCTCACAAGAGACCCTCTACCTGCCTCTTCCTCCCAAGTGCTGCAGCAGCAAGCGGCCGCCACTGCCGCCGCCGCCACCACCACCAGCGAGTCACATTTTTAAATAAAAAGAAATGAGACTTTAATTAAAGTGCATATATTATGACAGAATGCTGTTTCCTTTTCTTTTTTTTTTTTTTTTGTATGGTGTTGGAGATCCTACGCAAGCATTATACTACTGAGTTTTAGCGTCAGCCCCTAAAATTTCTATATTTCTCATAGTTTGTTTCATTTACCTCATTTTACTCTAATTTAGTTAAAAATTTTACATGTATTTATTTGTGTATGCACACATGTACATGTGTGTACACTATGGGCCATAGTTTAGGTACTGTGTGGAGGTCAGAGGACAGAGGTCAACTTGTGGGAGTTGGGCCTCACCTTTCACCAAGTGGGTTTTCAAGATCAATCTCAAGTCATTAGGCCCAGCAGCAGTTTTTTTCCCTTTTTTCTTTTAACATTTAAAAAGTATTATTTTGTTTTACATGTGTGGATTTACATATGGTTCTAAGCCACTGTGTGGGTGCCAGGAAATGAACCCAGGTCTTCTAGAAGGTCAGCCCGTGCTCTAACCACCGGACCATCTTTCCATACCCTAAGCAATCATCTTTACATGCTGAGCTGTCTTGCTGGTCCCTAATTAAATCAAATTATTTATTTATTTATTTAGTTTTGTCTCTCTACCCCTGACTGGCCTAGAACTCACTATGTAGACTAGGCTGGCCTCATACTTGCAGAGATCCACTTGCTTCTGAATCCTGAGTGCTGGGTATAAATGCATGTGCTGCTACCCTGGCCTAAATTTTTTTTTTAATGTTTACTTATTTCTGAGTGTCTCTGTGTATATACGTAACTTACGTGGGGAGTCAATTTTCCTTCTGCCATGTGGGTCCTGAGGATCAATCTCAAATTGGCAGACTTGGCTTGCAAGTACCTTCACCTTTTGAGGAATCTCACCAACCTATTTCTTTTTTATTTATTTGGATTTTTGAGACAGAGTTTCTCTGTGTAGCCCTGGCTGTCCTAGAACTCACTCTGTAGACCAGACTGGCCTCGAACTCAGAGGTCTACCTGCCTCTGCTTCCCAAGTGCTGGGACTAAAGGGGTGCACTGCCACCACCCAGATTCCTTAATTTTTTTAAATATGTGTGTGCGGTATATATATACATGTTTGTGTGAGTGTGTGCATGTATATGTATAGGTATGTATACATATATATGCATATGGAGGCCAAAGGTCAATGTTGGATGTCATCTTCTATCGCCATCCATCATATTTTTTTAAGACAGGGTCTCACTGAACCTGGAGCTCATTTAATAGGCTTGGTTACCTGGCCAATGAGCTAGGGATCTTCTCATCTCCACCTCCTAGTGCTTGGGTTGTAGATACTTGCTGCTGTTCCTGGCTTTTTTTGTTTAGTTGGGTTTTTTCTTTTTTCTTTTTCCTTTTTTTTTTTGATTTTTTGAAACAAGGTTAAAATATTATGTCTTTTAACACATAAAGCATTTTGTTATGACTTATAAGTGTGTGATGCTGTTACAGTGCATATATGGAGGTCAGAGAACAAACAGTTTTCTCTGTCCTTGTACCTTTATGTGTTTTCTAGAACTTGAACTCAAGATGTCAGGCTTGAGTGGCAAGAGCCTTTCCCTGCTGAACCCTCTTGCTTGCTTTTTTAACTTTTTTTTTTTTTTTTTTTTTTTTTTTTTTTTTTGAGGCAAGTTCTCACTGTTACCTTGGCTGGCCTGAAACTCTCCATGTAGACTAGGCTGGCCTTGAATAGAGAGAGAGAGAGACAGAGACAGAGAGACGCTTGCTACAGTACACATGGGGAGGTCAGGAGAGAACTTTCAGGGATCAGCTCAGCTCTCCACTTCTTCGTGTGGATCCCCGTGATTGAACTCAGCCTTGGCAGCAAGCGCCTCTACCTTCTGAGCCATCTTTCCGGCCTACCACCTTCTTTATAAATGTTTTCCTGCTCATTCTCACTTCTCCCTTCTGGGTTCAGATCTTTTTTTTCCCTGCATGACATTTGAGTCACCTCATTATTCTCTGTGATTGCCTTCTATCTTCCACATCTATCAGAAGTGATCTGGTAAATGCCGATCTTATTGAATGACCATATCCTTTTCTACTGTGGCTGCTCAGCTTGCGAGGTGTAATTCAGTTGCTTTAGCCAGGCACTTGGATGGCCCGGATCCAGTCGTCTCACACTCAGAGTACCATGTGTTGGCAGTTCTTCTGTATGTGTACTCTGTTCCTGGCCTCTGGGCCATCACACAGGCAGTTGTCTTTTTTACTATTTCTTCCTTTTGTTTTTAAATGTTTCTGTGTGTCTTGTATAAATGTATGCCATGTGTGTGAATGGAGGCCAGAAGAGGGCATCAGGTCCTTTGGAGAGCTGGAGTGAGCTTTGCGAGCCACGCACAGTGGGTGCTTCTGGAAGAAGAAGAAGTGCTCCTAACTACTGAGTCATCTTTCTAGCTCTCTCCTCCTCCTTTAGTAACAGTTATCACAGTAACACTAACAACAACAGAAGCTGTCACTGTATCTTGTGACCCTGGTCCCTCAGTGTGCAGTGCTTGTACTGCTTGCTGTGGGTGTCCATGCCTGGGACATCTAATGTTGAGGGGCCACTAGTTTGCTTCTCTTTCACTTTGTGTAGTCCTTAAGTTCTTTGTGAGTGAAGGCTGGTTCTTCCTCTTTTCTTTCCTTCCTTCCTTCCTCCCTCCCTCCCTCCCTCCCTCCCTCCCTCCCTCCCTTCCTTCCTTCCTTCCTTCTTTCCTTCTTTCTTTCTTTCTTTCTTTTTTGTTTTTTTCAGACAGGGTTTCTGTGTGTAACAGCCCTGGCTGTCTGATCAAAGGCATGCACCACCACCCACCCAGCTCTTTTTTTTTTTTTTTTTTTTTTTTTAAGACAGTTTCTCTGTGTTGCCCCAGCTGTCCTGGAACTCACTCTGTAGCCCAGGCTGGTCTCGAACTCACAGAGATCCGCCTGGCTCTGCCTCCCGAGTGCTGGGATTAAAGGCGTGAGCCACCAACACCTGGCTTTTTTTTTTTTTTTTTTTAAATTTTCATTGCTCTCAGTTAGTAAATGTGTTTGGAATAGATTGTTTAAGGACATTGCCAGACTTGGGACATACCTCTTTATTGCTTTTGGAACGGTCTTACTCTGTAGCCCAGGCTGACTTGGATTTCACTCTGTAGCTCACACTTAAGGTGGTCCTCCCACTTTGGTCTTCCAGGAACAGTGGGATATACATCTTTAGGACAGTATCAATGGAAAGGCTCAATCAGTTGTATCTATTTGCCAGTCTTGGCCTTATTCTTTGAAGTACAGAGTCCAGGCTGGTAAGTGTAAGCAGCTTTGAGATGAGGGTTGGCAGTAGTTACAGTTACATTTGGTGGTGCCGAGGACCAAACCTATGATCTAATGCAAATTAGGGAAACACCAAGTACACTATCAGGCCCCCTCCACTCGCCTTTTTATTTTTCTTCCCGGTGCTGAGGATTGAATCTATGACCTCACTTATGTTGGTATACATTCTGTCATTGAGCTATATCCAAGCCCTAATTCAGTGTCAAAAAGTAACCAGAATGTTTTCACATTATTAAAGTACAGCAAAATTAGCCGGCTGGTGGTGGCGCACGCCTTTAATCCCAGCACTCAGGAGGCAGAGCCAGGTGGATCTCTGTGAGTTTGAGGCCAGCCTGGTCTACAAAGAGAGTTCCAGGAAAGGTGCAAAGCTACACAGAGAAACCCTGTCTTGAAAAACCAAAAAATAAAAAATAAATAAAAAATAAAGTACAGCAAAATTAATAATGTAGACCTATAATGTACCAGCCAAGCAGTATATCTAGTAGGGAACTGTTACAATTGTTCTTACATATTAATGAGTGATTTTTGCCCTCCCTTTGTCTAGAACATGTTAAGTATAAGTTTAAGAGACAAAGAACTTAACACTGTATGTGGTGTTTGTAACAATAGTTGTATCCAGTTTATCTGCCTCTTGATCATAGTTATATATGACCAGCAGAGGGAGCCAAAGTTACTTATGACTATCTCAACTGATTTTCAAGTTTGTCAAGAGAAAGTAATAACTTTGACAACAAACATGATAAAAGTTTACAAAAAGAAGTGAAAAATCGGGGCTGGAGAGATGGCTCAGAGGTTAACAGCACTGGCTGCTCTTCCAGAGGTCCTGGGTTCAATTCCTGGCAACCACAACCATCTGTAATGAGATCTGTTGCCCTCTTCTGGCATGCAGACAGAACACTGTATACATAATAAATAAATAAATCTTAAAAAAAAGAAATGATAAATCACCAGGTGGTAATGGCACATGCCTTTAATCCCAGCACTCAGGAGGCAGAGGCAGGCAAATCTCAGTGAGTTCCAGGACAGCCACAGCAGTTACACAGAGAGACCCTGTCTTGAGAAACTAAAGAAAAGAAAAAAAAAAAAAAAAGAAAGAAAGAAAGAAAGAAAAAGAAAGAAATTATCAAGAAGCATATGAAAAACATTTTTATTCTGATAATTAATCAAAGGTATACAAAGTAAATGATTTTCACCTATTAAATTGGCAAATGAAACTGTCAGAGATACTAAAAATTCTCTAAATACTACTGGTGGGAATGTGCACTGGGCCAGATTTTTCTTGAAGAGAGTGGGTAGTACATATCAATAAACCTAAAAATATCCTTCATTTGGGGTTCCAGCTCTATGAATTTATCCAAAGGGGGAAAGATATTTATAAAGATTTGTAAATAAAGAGACTCATTGTAGCATAATAAAGAAAATTAAGACTACCTCTAAATGAGCAGCAAGATTAATGGGAAGATAAAGATAATGTGTTTTTTTTTTTGTTTTTTTTTGTTTTTTTTTTTTTGGTTTTTCAAGACAGGGTTTCTCTATGTAGCTTTGCGCCTTTCCTGGAACTCACTCTGTAGCCCTCGAACTTACAGAGATCTGCCTGCCTCTGCCTCCCGAGTGCTGGGATTAAAGGCGTGCGCCACCACCGCCTGACCAGTCTCTATTTACTTTTAAAATTTTATTTTTATTTATATGTATCATGTGTGTGCAGTGCCCAAGGAAGCCAGAATAGGGCATTGAATCCTGGATTTGGTGTTGTAGGTGGTTGTGAGTCAATTGAAATGGGTGCTTGGGGGGTTGGGGATTTAGCTCAGTGGTAGAGCGCTTGCCTAGCAACCACAAGGCCCTGGGTTTGGTCCTTAGCTCCAGAAAAAAAAAAAAGAAAAGAAGAGAAAAGAAATGGGTGCTTGGAACTGAACTCAGGTTCTTTGGAAGAGCAGTAAACACTGTTAACTGAAGAGCCATCCCTCTAGCCTCTATTTTTGGGACAGTGTCTCACTGTGTGGCTGTGGCTGTGGCTGGCTTGGGACTCTATGTTGACCATGCTGGCCTTGAACTCACAGAGAGAGTCTGCCTTTGCCTTCCAGTTCTTGGATTAAAGGCGTATTCCACCATGCCCTGCTGAAATTTAATAATTAATTTGAGACAAGAGTCTCACTGTAGTAGTCTTGGCTATCCTGGAACTCACAGAGATCTGTCTCTACCTCCTAAGTGGTGAGATTGAAGGCAGCAGGAGTCCAACATGCCTGACTGAAATAAAATGTTTTGAAGATTAAATTTTTTTTTTAGTTGTGTTTATTTTACTTGAGGAGTATGAATCTTTTGCCTGCATGCATGTATATGCACCACTATACTGAGCCTGTTGCTTTCAGAGGTCAGCAGAGGGTGTTGGAGCTCCAGAAACTGGAGTTACAGATGGTTGTGGGCTACCATGTGGGTGCTGGGCTCCCTGCAAGAAAACAAATGCTTCTAACTGCTGGACCATCTGTCCAGCTCTTGAAGATGGTTTTGTTTTTGTTTCTCTTCTTTTTTTTTGGTTTTTCGAGACAGAGTTTCTCTGTGTAGCTTTGCACCTTTCCTGGAACTTGCTTTGTAGACCAGGCTGGCCTTGAACTCACAGAGATCCTCCTGCCTCTGCCTCCCGAGTGCTGGGATTAAATGTGTGCGCTGCCGCCGCCTTCGCCACCACCACCCGGGTTGTTTTTGTTTCTTGAGACAGCTTCTTGCTATGCAGCCCTGTACTGCCTGGAACTCTGTTTAAACTAGACAGGGCTTGACAATCCTGCTTGTATCCCTGGAGTGCTGGGGTTAATTACAGGTGTTCACCTCCAAGACCGCTTTTTGGAGATTTTTTTTTTTTTTTTTTATCTTGAGAATGTTAGGATGGAAAGCTATATAAAGGATTCTAAGTATGAAATAGAAAAATATATATTTGTTACACATATAAAAATAGATGCAGAGAATGGAAGGAACTTTGCCAACAACTTGCTTGCTTTTGGAAAAGCAGAACCAATTTGCTGACAACTCACTGTCACGTATTAACTAGAGGTTCATTGAGGCTCTCATCCATCTCCGTCTTGATTGGCACCATGGAATGCTGGGTTGAAGAAATACTCTTAGAACCTTAGGGCTTCTTGAAATTACTTCGGTCTTGTATGTCGCTAGGGTGAATTTATCCATAGATGTAAGCACTTCTTGAAATCTATTTTTAACTCCATATACCACTTAGTGATAACCCATCCCATAGATTTCTTTTATGTTTTTTTTTTTTTTTTTTGAGACTGTTTTTCTGTATAGCCTGGCTATCCTGAAATTCTCTCTATATAACAGGCTTGCCTTGCACTCAGAGATCCACCTGCTTTTGCCTCCCAAAGACGTGTGCTACCACTGCCTGGCTTGTTTTTTGTTGTTGTTTGTTTGTTTGTTTGTTTTATAGAAAGACACATTCTAATTTTTGGTTGTAAGTGGTTAATATATTGTATTAAGATTTGGTTGATTAGAATTACCATATTGGATTTTTCTTGTTTTTCATTTTTTGTTTTTTTTTCTGAGACAAGGTTTCTCAGAGTAGACCTGGCTGCCCTGGAACTCACTCTGTAGACCAGACTGGCCTCAAACTCAGAGTCTGCCTGCCTCTATGTCGAAAGTGCCAGAATTAAAGGCATGCGCCACCACCACCCTCCTAATTTTAGTATTTTATGTAGGGGTATTTTGCCTGCATGTATGTCTGTGCACCATGCCTATACAGGCCAGAAGAGGACATTGGATCCCCCTGGGACTAGAGTTACAGCCAATAGTGAGACGCCAATGTGGGTGCTGGGGATTGAACCTTACTTAGGTCCTCTGAGGAGCAACCAGTGCTCTTAACCACTGAGCAATATCTCCAGCCTTGGATTTTTCTATCTTCTAAAAATAAATCACATTGTCCCTTGATTTTCATGTTTTCTCAGTTGAAGATGCATGGTTTTTAAATTTAGTATTCAGGAAAACCTGCTTCAGCCTCTTCATTCATTTGACCTTCTCTGGGTCTTTGACAGCTTGATTTCCCCTCCTGGATTTATAATAATCACCTAGAACTACTTTCTTTTTTCTTTTATTATATTTTGAGATTGAGTCTTGCTATGTAGTCTAAGCCCTGCTTCGGCCTTCTAAATTCTGGGATTACAGGCATATGCTAGCACACTTGGTATTTATTTACTTATTTGATTTTTGAGATGGGACTCTAGCCCAGGCGGCCTTCAACTCACTTTTGCTTCACCTGCTTCTCCTTTGTGAGTTTTGGGAATATAGGGTGGTTTATGTGGTACTGGGGGTAGATTCCAGTGCTTTCTGTGTGCTACGAAAGCACTCTGCCAACTGAACTACATCCTCAACCCTGCCTTTATTTTTCTATTAGCATTTTTTGTATATTTTCTGTGAATGCTTGTGCATGTATGATATCACAGAAGCATACCATGCGACTTGTGTGGAGAGCAAAGGACAGCTTGTATGAGGAAGTTCTTCCACCATGTGGATTCCTGGGAGATCTCAGGTCCTCACAAGCCCTGGCGACAGGCCTTTCCCTGCTAGGTCACTTGCTGGTCTGAGGCTTTTATTTTTTTATTACTAAACTTTTTTGAGTTATGTAGGTAGCACATGCTTGTAAATACCACCAGCACTTGTAAGTTTGAGGCCAGTTGGGGCTACATAGTGAATTGAAAGGCTACCTGGACTACAGAACAAGACTCTGTCTTAAAATACTACTCCTCCACTCCCAGAAAAAAATTAAAACTTGAGACTGTTTTAGATAGAGCTAAACTGTGATTTGGTAGAATAGAAAAGTAAGCTCTGTTTGTGGTCCTTTTATTTGTTGTGAATGGATTTTTTTTTTTTAAATTTTACTTTCCCTCTTTTGCATAGAACATCTTTTATAGAATGCAAAAAGTTCTATAATTAATCAAAAATACCTTTTTGATCAGAAGACAAATTCTTTAACTACAGCTTAGATTTTATTCTATAGGTACAGTGGCATACTTGCTCTTTTCTGTCTGTAATAGTTTGTCTTGTCTTAGTCGGCTCTTCAATGAAAGCAGAGCATGTGTTACCTTGCTAGTTAAGTGAGGTCATTAGGAAGCTTGGTTTCAAGTGTATCCCTAAGGATTTTGTAATTTTATCTACACAGGAACTGCCTGGAGCAGGAGCAGTTTCTCTTCAGCTGGACACAACTACAGTATTGAGGCAGCATTCATGTTTGCTCAAAAATTCAGTCAGCTGAAAAGAAAGCTTTTTCGCATTTGATATACTTATTTAGAAATCCTTTCCATCTCTCAGATTTTTATTTTCCTAACTCAGTGTGGTTTTATATTTGGGAAGATCATACTTCCATTTGCAACACAAGACATTTCTTTATATATTTTTCATATATTAAAGGTTGAATATAGGTTTTCTAAAACATTGCCCAGGATCAGCCTTCCATTTATTTCTTTTCATTTGGGGAGCACATAATTTTTATGTTTAGTCCCATTCCATCTATAGCAAATGTTCTCCATTCTCTGGTCACTTATCTTTTAAAAAAACCATTTATTTGGAGCTTTATCAATTTTCCCATAAAAGCACACATAAATAGTATTTGCATAATTCCTTCGCAAAGAATTTGTGTAGGCTGGTGTGTGATTTCTCCTTTTTGAGCCAGGGTGTTTTTTTCTTGCCAATGTCTCCAATCCCATCTCATGTAGTATTCATGCTAATGTCTCTGATTGCCATTTCTTGAGTAGATGGAAGTTATGTTGACATTTTTGTCCAGCAGGTATTTATTGAGTAGATAAATATGTAAAGAGTTGAACAGGGGATTGGGTAAATGATGCTAAAGCAAACAGATCCCAGTTCTATCCACCTGGGACTTAAAGAAGGTCATTTTTCCTGTATGACTGCCAGCTAGTATATGTTTTCCTGAACAGTTTTGTAATTGATACTTTAAATGTCTGTCTGACGTTTGATACATCAGTATGGAAGCATCTTGCATTTTTTTTTTTTTTTAAAGATTTATTTATTTATTATGTATACAGTGTTTGGCCTGCATGTGTCCTTGCAGGCCAGAAGAGGGCACCAGATCTCATTACGGGTGGTTGTGAGCCACCATGTGGTTGCTGGAAATTGAATTCAGGACCTCTGGAAGAGCAGCAGTCAGTGCTCTTAACCGCTGAGCCATCTCTCCAGTCCCCATCTTGCATGTTTAATGATGAATTTGGTTTACTATCAGTGATTTGTATGCTTTAAGGAATAATTTAGAAATAGGTTTTCTCCCTTATATCTTCTCTAGTAAACATTGAAGTAAGTTGTATGTCAGCTGTTTTGCTTTGATCACTGTTAATGATCTATTTATTCAATGATCACCTTTTAGTAGCTTTGCATTCTCTCTCTCTCTCTCTCTCTCTCTCTCTCTCTCTCTCTCTCTCTCTCTCTCTCTCTCTCTCTCTCTTCTCTCAACAGAGGGTCTTGAGTCTTTGCTGTCCTGTAACTCAGTATATATCCCAAGCTAGCCTTGATCATTTAGCAATCTTCTTAGTGTTGGGATTGCAGGCCTGAAGCACCACTGCTAGCTGTTAGGTTTTGCTAACATAGTCTCAGTGCTCCTGGTAAGCTGCTGCCTGTAATGGTCTTTATTGCTTTCTCTCATTTGTAGGTTTTTTTTTGTTGTTGTTGTTTTGCTTTTTCTATTTTGAGAAAAGTAGTTTTTCTCCACTCTCTCAACCCTTATTGTGATAAATTAGAATTAGCAATGTAAGATTTTTGGCTAAGCACCTACATTTTGAGATCTCTTGCTTTCAATAAAGTATTTTGAAGTCTATCTCTCCTTTATAGTGCATATCTTTTTAAGTAAAAAAATAATTTTATTTAACTAAAGTCTAGATTGAGGCATATATGTTTTCTCAAATTGGGTAGCCATTTTTAGGTGTTCCCATGCATACTTTGGTGATAATTTTGTTTTTATATTACTAGTGGTCATATATGTCAATTTCTTTCTGTGTGTGTGCACAGGAGAGTATGATTATGTGAATGAGGGTGTGCACATTCCATTATGTATGTGGAGGGCAGAGGACAACTTTAGACATCAGTCTTCACTTTCTACCTTGTTTGTGACAAGAGTCTGTCTATCTGTCTCTGTCTCTCTCTCACACACACACATTGTTCTATATTTGCCAGTCTCCTGTCTCTGCCTCCCATCTCAAGGTAGGAGCATTGGTGCTATGGATGCAGGCTACTGTACCTGACTTACCATGGGCTCTGGGGATTAGGACTTAAGTCTCCATGCTTTAACTACTGAGCACAACTCATAGAAGTGAACTTCTGATCATAATTCAGAAGTTCTATTATGTATGTACATATGTATTAGGGGGCCTTAATAATTTTGGAGAAAATATTGGTTATATTAGTTAAAATTTACAGTTTCTCCAAAATTTTGTGCTATTAAACGTGGAATATTGAACCTCACTTCATTATGGTTATTATTGTACTTTCCATGTTTTCAAGTCATGAACTTTAGTGATAAAAGAAACCTTGGTTTTGGGCTATTGCTGTGCTTGCAAAGGACCCAGGTTTTACTCCTAGCAACAGTAGGGTGGCTCATAGCCATTTGTAACTCCATTCCCAGGGGATACAATTCTTCTGACCTCAGCAGGCACCAGGCATGCATGTGGTACACATATATTCGTGTAAGCAAAACATTCATGCACATAAAAAAGACGAAAAAAAACCTTAAAATAAGAGGAGAACCTTGATTTAAACCAATGAAAGTTTGCATCTTATACACAAGAACATTTAGAGCAATAAAGTCATTTCCCAAAAATCACATGTCTATTTCAATATAGATACATAACTTGAAATGTAGCCCGACATTGTCTCAGTCCAGTGACTCCAGGACTCCAGTGACTTTTCCTAATCATAATTATGTCAGACTATATGCAGGAAAAGCACCTGTTGATTTAGATGAAAAAGAATGGCTTCATATTCTCTCTCTAGCACACCCTCTTCTAGATGCTCATTCTGAGCATCTTTATGCCCTGGATTGTTTTGGTAACAAGAATGCTCAATACTTCTCTCTTTGAATTACCCTTTTATAGGTGCCTTGCTAACTATATGTTACAATATTCTTTAGGCAAATGTATAATGCTGTTGTTTTTGCTTAAGCTTTTAAAATAATAATACATTCCAGTCCTAAGTCCCTGAAGATAACTCTTCCAGTAATAGGATTTTGTGTTCCTCAAACTCTTCAACTCACTGATCTAGCTACTGTTTTTCTGGTAGATGACTGATTATACTGTGACATGCTGGGTCTCTTCATTTCATTCTCCAATAGAGTAATTTAGAGTAACTTCAATTTGAAAGAAACCTAAGTTTCCCATATATGCACTATTATCAGTGAAGTTGCAAGTATGACATGAAGGCAGATTAGTGCATTTAGGTAATTTCTCAAGGAGAAATTAAGGGCAGAAATATGTTTTGCCTTCTATTATTTCACAAGTGGCTTATTGTTATGCAAAGTGAAATTGTTTAGAAATTAAATACTATTTTAGCTCGATCTTTTTTTGTTTTTTTTTTTCCAAGACAGGGTTTCTCTGTGTAGCTTGGAGCCTGGCCTGGAACTTGCTTTGTAGACCAGGCTGGCCTTGAGCTCAGAGATCCATCTGCCTCTGCCTCCCGAGTACTGGGATTAGAGGTGTGTGCTACCACTGCCCATCATAGCTTCATCTTTTTAAAACAAATCTATCTATCTATCTATCTATCTATCTATCTATCTATCTATCTATCTATCTATCTATCTATCTATCTATCGGTATTTTCAAGACAGGGTTTCTCTGTGTAGCCATGGCTGTCCTGGAACTAGCTCTGAAAACTAGACTGGCCTCAAACTCAGAGATCTACCTGCTTCTGCTGGGATTAAAGGCATGCACCACCACACCTGGCAACAAATTTAAGTTTAAAAAAGTATTTTATGTATATGTGTATTTTATGTGTATTTGTGTATATGTGTATTTTGCCTGCATATGTGTCTAGGTACCATGTATGGGCCTGGTGTCCGCAGAGGTCAGAAGAGGGCATCAGATCTTTTGGAACTGGTGTTACAGATGGTTGTGAGCTGCTATATAGGTGCTGGGAATTGAATCCAGGTCCTCTGCAAAAGTAACACATTCTCTTAACTACTGAGCCATCTCTCCAGCTCCCATTTTGTTCTTTTTGGTGCTATTGTGATTGAATTTTTTACCCCCCTGCCTGCCCCCATATTTTGACTCTCTATGTGGTATATGTATATATGTATGCGTGTTTACACATATGTGGGCATATATGTGTAGGTGTGTGTGTGTGTGTGTGTGTGTGTGTGTGTGTGTGTATGTGTTTATATGGAGGATGAGGTTCATGCTGAGAATCATCCTCAGTTGCTCTTGCACCTTATTCACTGAGGCACGGTCCAGTAGTGTCACTAGCCAGTTCGCTCCAGGAAATCTATTTCTGAGATTGAAAGTACAGGTGGGCTGAGATGCCCAGTCCATGTTCATGAGGGTTCTGAGGATCTGAACTCTGTACATTCTTGCTTAGCAAGTACTTTAACAACTGAGCCACCTTCCATTAGAAATACAATTACTACTAAGCCGACTGCCCAGTAGAAATACCGTTACTATCTGTGCAGTGGTGGTGCATGCCTTTAATCTCAGCATGTGAGAGGCAGAGGCAGATCTCTGTGAGTTTAAGGCCAGCCTGGTCTACAGAGCAAGTTCCAGGATAGCAAGAGCTGTTAACCCAGAGAAACCCTGTCTCAAAAAGCCAAAAACCAAAGAAAGGGGGGGGGGGAATTACTATTTTGTATATTGACCTGACATAGCCTTATTGTATTTATTAGTGTCAATACTTTGTGATTTTCTCCTTATATTTTCTGATGTTTCCTTTCTTCAGACAGAGTGTCTCGCATGCATTTCAGGCTGGACTCAGATTTGCTATTTAGTAGTGAGGCTACCGGTTTCCTTCCACCTCTAAGTGCTGGGATTACAGCCACGTACTACACCTAGCTCTATTTTGTATTTTCTTCTCTTTTTTATTACTTACTTATTTATTTATTTATTTACTTATTTATTCATTCATTTATTTATTTATTTAATGTGCATTGGTGTTTTGCCTGCATATGTCTATGTGAGGATGTCAGATCCCCTAGAACTGAAGTTACAGAGAGTTGTGAGCTGCCATGTGGGTGCTGGAAACTGAACCTGGGTCCTCTGGAAGAGCAGTCAGTACTCGAAACTGCTGAGCCATCTCTCCAGCCCAAAGATTTTCTACATACAAGATTACATTTTCTGCAAATAAAAGTAGTCTTAGTTTTTCTTTTCTATCAGATGTTATTTTTTTCTTGACTATTCACACATGTTAGAACTTTTAGTACAGTGTTGTCTAGAAGTGATGACAGTGTACATACTTGTTTTATTCCTGAGTTTAGAGAGAAGCATTTAGTCTTTTCTCTATCAGGATTTTAAATCTGGTCTTGCCTAGCTTTAATCCCAGTACTTGGGAAGCAGAGGCAGGTGGATCTCTGAGTTCAAGGCCTGCCTAATCTCCATAGTAAGTTCCAGACAAACCAGGGTTACACAGTGATATCCTGTCCTCCCTGCAACCTCCCCTCTCCAAAATATGTATGTTATATACACATACATTATAGGTCTGGTATATAGCAGTGTGGATCTATATTCGTGGCACTCAGAGTCTGAAGTAGGAGGATAGCTACAAGTTCAAGGCCAGCCTAAGCTACATAGCAAATCTTAAAAAAAAAAAATCAGCCGGGCGGTGGTGGCGCACGCCTTTAATCCCAGCACTCGGGAGGCAGAGCCAGGCGGATCTCTGTGAGTTCGAGGCCAGCCTGGGCTACCAAGTGAGCTCCAGGAAAGGCGCAAAGCTACGCAGAGAAACCCTGTCTCGAAAAACCAAAAAAAAAAAAAAAAAAAAAAAAAAAAAAAAAAAAAAAAAAAAAAAAAAAAAAAAATCAATCTTAACTATGAATTCTTCATAGATACCATTTAATCAGGTTGAGGAAGTTTCCTTCAATTTCTAGTTTGTTAGATATTTTTTAATTAGAATTTGCCAAGTGCTTTTTTGTATGTGTAGATGGTCACATGAGTATTTTTATTTTTATTTTTTAATTTAAGATTTATTTTTATTTGTGTGGAAGTTTGGCCCATATGTATGTTATGTATCCACATGTGTACAGTGCCCAAGGAGAACAGAAGAGGGTGTTAGGTCACCTAGAACTGGAGTTGTGAAGGGTGCTCTTAACTGCTGAGCCATCTCTCCAGCTCTGGTCATGTGGTTTTTGTCCTCTAATAACATTGTGTATTACAACAGACTTTCAGTTGTTAAACTAACCTTGAATTACTGGAAGAAAACCACATTTAACAAAGGTCATCCTTTTTGTATGTTTTTGGATTCATTTTTGCTTTATTGAAGATTTTTATAACTATATCATAAAGGATATTGATCTGTTTAATTTTATCAGGAAGTTTTTGTCTGGTTTTGGTATCAGAGTAATAATGGCTTCAATTGAGATGTGTCTAATTGCCTAATAACTCAATGAAGATAAAAATAGTTAAAGGTATAACTGATGTTTAAAAGTCTGTTACAGACTGAAGAAATAGAGAAATCTCTGTATTTGTCGGGGTAACAGCAAACACTTGAGAATGGAAAAGACAGAATCAAATATTATTAGATTAGGTCACGAAATTTCCCTTTGTAGACATTTTGCTTATTTTGAGACACATAGGGTAGAGGTGACAAGTCTAACACTTTAGATCCCTGTTGCATACTTGGCTCTTTTATTTGGGGTACTTGCATTGCTACCTCATTTTGGTTATGCTTTTAAGTAACACTTAATTTTAGACTTCTTGTGATGATTTAGGCAGTCTTCAGAAAAAGGGGCCAGAAGAGAGAATTGGAAGCATAAACCTACTAACATCTTACTAATTGATCTTTGTCAATTGTTCGCTTTGATTTTTTTTAATTGATTTAAAATAATATTGGATAGATTTTGTGTGTATGTACTATGTAGCTTCTAACCATACCCCCACCTGCCCCCAGGAGCTTAATAAATACTTATAGATGAAAGAAAGTGAATGGTATGGCTTTAAAGGTATATCCATTTTCAGTGACAATTAAAGTTGAATGAGGGCTATTATATAGCACAGTTGTTAATTAGCTACTGTGTATTTAGCATGTTTGAGACTGTGGGTTCAATCGTCATTAACTTTGTTTTAGTTAAGAATAGTGGTATTATCGTCGTTATAAAAAATTTATTGTGTGGGCCTAAATACTAGTGACAAGGCTTTATTTATTTGTTTTGGTTTTTTTAGACTGGTTTTTTTCTCTCTATTAACAGCTCTGGCTGTCCTGGAACTCAATTTGAAAGATCAGCCTGGCCTTAAACTCCCAGAGATCTGCCTGTCTCTGCCTGTCTTTGCCTCCCAAGTGCTGGGACTAAAGGTGTGCACCACCACCGCCTGGCTCAAGGTTTTATTTTAAAAAAAAAGAAAAAGAAAAATTATTTTTGGAGCAGGGTCTCACACTGTGTAGAACTTGCCATGTAGACCAGGCTGGCCTAGAGCTCACAGAGATCTGTCTACTTCTGCTTCCTAAGTACTTAGATTAAAGGTGTGTGCCATTATGCTCAGCTGGACAAAGTTATATTTTGATAGTACTATCATAGATATTCTAGGAATTGTGAGAGTCCCACCCCCCCTTTTCTTTTAGCACAGTTTTGTTTGTGCCTAGGCTGGCCCAAAAGTCACTCATTATATAACCTAGGCTGTCCATGAACTCTTGATCCTTCTGTCTTACTTCCCCATACTAGGATTACGATGTGTGGTATCTACCTAGTAAAGTATTTCTTTTTTGAAAACTTATTTTAGATTTCTTTCTTTTATGTGTCTGAGTATTTTGCTTGCATATGCATGACTATTGCTTTGCAGAAGTCAGAAGAGGGTGTTGGATCCTGTAGCTAGTGCTATGGACGGTTGTGAGCCATTATGTGGGTGCTGGGAATCAAACCTTAGTCCTCTGCAGCCATGTGTGTAGCCCGTCTTCTTCCTCTGTTTTAAGGTAGGGTCTGGGTGTGTGCATGAGGCTGGCTGTGCTTGAACTCAAGTAGCTGAGGTTCTAGACAGCACCAGATACCTGGATTTTCTCTTCTTTGATCATAGAAGAGTGATTCAGTTAGCTATTATATGGTTTTGCTATGTGCTTGAAATTAGTTCATTTGGAATAATTTTCTTAAATTTGTGTCTTAATGTGATTGTAGGAATTAGTTTGGAATATGGTTGAAAATAATACTGAATTTTGTATTTTTGTCAGTCTTAACACAAAAATGAAAAAAACTGTTGAGGAAATTATTTGGATTTCTTAGTAAATGAATGACAGAGATAAGATAGGGACTTTAGCATTTCCTGAATTCTAGTTATGTTCTCAGTAACATAACATCTCTTTGATAATTTTGTACCCTTGATGATTTGTTAGATGTCTTCAGGTTTCATCATCTGAACATGTGATTTTTGTGTGGGTTTTGCAGTGTGTGTCTCTCTAGGAATGGTTTGAATTAGTTGTTCCTCTACCCTCTATCCAAGTGCTCCCAGAATCTTGTTGCTATAGATACCTTCTCTGCCAGGCATGGTAGTGCCTGTGATCCTACCATTTGGGAGTCAGGGGCATGGGGGTTCATGAGCTCATGGCTAGCCTGACCTACATGGAGATACCCTGTCTCAAAGATGGCAGTTTTGTGTTTTGTTACATAATTGTGTTTATTTTGGCAGAAGTATTTCTGATTTTATTACAATATTTGTTTAAATTAACATCCAAACAAGTTCTCTCTCTCTCTCTCTGTCTCTCTCTCTCTTTTTCCTTGAGACAAGGTCTCTCTATTATATAGCTCTGGCTGTCCTGAAACTCACTATGTAGACCAAGCAGGCCTCGAACTCAGAAAGATCACCTGCCTCTGGAGTGCTGGGATTAAAGTTTTTTTAATCATACCTAGGTAGTTTTTTCCTTTTTATTCAAATAGCTTCAGACCTTTCTTTCTTCTCTCTCTCTCTCTCTCTCTCTCTCTCTCTGTCTCTTATTTAGTATATGAATGCTCTATTTCCATGTATGCCTGCTGGATGGACAGAAGAGGGAATCAGACAGAACATGACATCAAATCCTATTATAGATGGCTGTGAGCCATGAGCCACCATGTAGGTGCTGGGAATTGAACTCAGGACCTCTGGAAGAATAGCCAATGCCCTTAACCACTGAGCCATCTCTCCAGCCCCCTGCTTTAGACATTTCTTACTCTATCAATGTATGTTTTTCTGTATGCCTAGAACCCAAGAGTCAGTGGCTTAAGAAAGAATGGTTAGGCTGGGGAGTTAGCTCAGTGGATAGGAGCACAATGTACAAGCACAGTGATTTAAGTTTACACACCTCTGGCCTCCTTATGGCCATGTGCATTCACATATGTAACATGTGCTTCCCCAACACAGAAACATACACAGAGACAACAGAGGTGGGGTTTGGGGATGGAATGACCCTTTCTAAGAATGATGTACTTTTCTATTGGAGGGAATAGTGTTATTTTTCAAAATCCCTAGGTTTGCTATGCTATCAGAGCAGATTTTGTTTTGTTGTATTTTTAGAGTTGGCAACTGACTTATGAAAAAATTATTGATTTATTTAGACACAGTTTTATGTATCGCATGCTAGCCTTGAACTCTCTGTGTAGTAGAGTTGGAATTTCATGTTTGGGTCATCGTGTCTGGAGCATGTAATGACAGAGATTGGCTGGGATTTTGTGCATGCTAAGTAAGCATTCTGCCAATAATGGAGTTACCCTTCCTGGCCCAGGCTGGGATTATATTCAGGATTTTCCTGCATTAGACTCCTGAGTAGTTGAGATTACAGTGTGCCATTGTGGTGGCTTGGGTTGAATTTTAATGCTATCTGAGGAGGAAAGTTGTCTTAATTTTTAAGTGGGGTTAATAAAGGGGAAGCTCGGAGGCAGAAGCAGCCGGATATCTGAGTTCAAGGCCAGCCTGGTCTACAGAAGGAGTTCCAGGACAGCCAAGGCTACACAGAGAAACCCTGTCTTGAAAAACAAAGCAAAACAAAAAGAAAGGGGTAGGGAGAGCTATACCTTTTTTTTTGAAACAGAGTGCTGGGGCCAAAGGTGTGCGCCACCACTTCCCGGGCTTGTGTTTATGTTTTTAATCAGCCTTCTCAAGCATTGTTTTTCTGGGGGAATTTTTTTTTCTTCATTTTGGCGCCCCACCCCCATTCTCGGCTCCTAGTGCTTCCTCTCTTCTCTGTACCTTGTATACCAGCAGTCACATGGCCCTTGTTAGTTTTTGAGACTGGTTTTCATATGACTCTATCTGGTCTTGAACTTCCAATGTCTAGATGTATAGCCAGGGCTTGAACTTCTAATCTTCCTGCCTCGACCTCAGGATTGATTGAATTTCATGAGTTGTCACCATGCCTGGCTGTTGCTGGAGGAAATTTTTAAAAAGAAATGTATTTCTCTAAAGATTTGTGTCCATAGTTGTTCACCTTGAATGCACTTGTTTATAAAATTGGTGCCTTTTTTTGTTTTGACAGGTATACTGTGGTTTAGGTTGATTTGGAACACCAGATTGTCCTCCCTACCCCACTTATATATTATAGGCATGCACCAACGTGCTTGAGTTAGATAGTGAAGTTTTGGTTGTTGGTGGTGTTTTTTGTTTTGTTTTGTTTGTTTGTGTGTGTTTTTGAGACACGGTCTCTGTACCCAGCCTGAGCTGTCTTAGAACTCACAATGTAGACCAGGCTGGCCTTGAACTCACAGAGATCTATCTGCTTCTACTTGCCTAGTGCTGAAATTAAAATAAAAGGCTAGCTAGATGACCAAGTTTTTAAGAGTTGGGATAGTAACCAGATTATGTTATGAGTTTCTTTCACTAATATTTAAGTATACATCGCAGAAAGTGTTGCCTTATTTGGTATTTTCATTGTTCTAATTTGGATTTCATAATCTTCAGATTGTGGCTCTCGTTCGCCATCTGTTGGTCCTGGAATTATGTATAAACATCTTCTGTGGCATTACCATTTATGTGGATATTTATCTATATTATATATGTATATAGTTAAACAAATCTTACCGAGATTATAAATTTAAAAGCCCAGATCTTTTCTGGATGTGTATGTAAATATGTATACATCTATCCGCTTATCCCTGTGTAATTTGACCTTGGGACTCTATACTGCCTCCTGCCTTTGATAGTTGAGAACCAAGATTATGCTTGAGAGTGTAGTTAATAAAAAATACAGAAGGAAACTCAAGAGAAATATAGATGCAGATGTTGCACAGAAGCCTGGTGAGTTATTGACTTTGAGGGCTGACAAAATGTTCTGTAACGAGGCAGATTTTTTTTTTTTTTTAAAAGATGCTACAGTGACACATAACACCGGATACTGGTTTTGGTAAACCACACAAAAAAGTACTGAGCATTTTGCATCTTCCTTTTGGTAGGCTTTACCCTTCTCATTTGCTGAGTTTGGTGATTTAGTTGTTGCAACCAATTTTGCTATTTGATTTTTTTAGTCCTAGTGATCATTTGGCATCTTTAGCTTTAAAGTGTGGTATTTTTTTACTTTTGTGTATGTGGCACTTTGCATTATATTGAGCTTCTTAAATCCAGAAAAAAAAATTCTTATTAAGACCTTATTTGGAAGAAATAAATATTGTGCCGACAAACTAGTTGTCATGAGGAATAAGATGCCACCACTTTTAAGCCAACGCTGGTTCCTACATGACAAGTTTGTTTTTGTTGTTCATTGCTAAAGTTTTAGCGGGGCAATGAACTTTTAATTCAGTGGTAGCAGGAAACGTAAATATCATTGTGTGATGAATGCCTTTTTGCCTATTTTGGCGGATCTGGCAAACCACGAAACCTAAAACAAAACGTGGGGTTCTTAACGAAAACTACAGTTCCCAGCTGGCCCGGCGCTGGTGGGCCATCACTTCCCCTTTGGCTCCCAGCTGCCCCTGCCCGGGCTAGCCCGGAGTCGGCCCTAGCTCGCGCCTGCGCAATGGCGTCCGCTTATTTTTTGGTTTGGCGGCTGCGGAGCGTGGCGCTAGGGCTAGCAGCCAGCCGTGTGCTGCAGTATACAGAGCAGGGTGTAGGACAAAGGGCGGGTGGCAGAGACCGCGTCACTGGTCAGGGAGCTTCCTGCCCGGCTCAGAGCACGGTTGGCCCTGGGGTAGTGTGGCGGCAACAGCTTCCTTCGTTCACTGTACACACAGTTCTTCGCTCACGTCCTCTGGCTCTACCGCGCCAGTCCGCCCTCCCCTCATACCGGCGCGCTGCACCGCCAGCCCCAGTGCGGAGGGAACGTGACGGCGTCCGCGCCTCAGGTTAGCCTCACCTCGGTCGGAGCGAGGGCCCGCACCGCTTGCCGCAGTGCCGCGTGCCGCTGCCGCACGTACCAGGCAGCGGGCTTCGGCTTCCGCAAACAGAGGTGCAGAAGCAGCGGCCGCGGCGAGGAGCCATGACTGAGGCGGCGGCGGCCGCGCCTCCTGGCAGCCCGCGGGGGCGGCGCGGCGGGCGCCCCCTGGCGGCGCGCCGGGGCGGAGCGGCCCGCCGCAGCCGCAGCCGGCGGAGGCGCTGCTGTCCCTCCTCCCCGTGTCCCCGGCACTCGCCCGCTCGCTTGCTCGCTCCATTCTCCCTCCGCTTCAGATTAAAGGGGGGGAGGGAAAAGGAGCTCGGCCGCCATTTTCCCAGTGCCGCCGCCGCCACCGCCACCGCTCGCCGAGCCGGCGGGAGAACCAAGCGCCGTAGCGAAGCCGACTCGTCTCGCCGCGGCGGCTTGGGGGGCGGCTGAAGCGCGCTCCCCGGCCGGGAAGAAGCACCCGGGGTGGCGACCGGGGTGCGGGCGCGGGCTGCAGACGGTGGCGCTTGTTTGTGCGGGGCGGGGGGGGCGGCTTTACCCTCTGCCCCCGCCCGCCCGCCGGGGCTGCGGTCCCCGGCCGTGCCCAGGCCCCGCCGGAACGGAGGAAGGCCGGAGAAAGGGCTCAAAAGAGAAGAAAAAGCGGCCGCTCCCCGCCGCCGCCTTCCCCTCCCCCTTCGCCTCGCCCCCCCGCCCGGAAAGTCAGGGCGGCTCCGGGCGCCGGGGGGGAGGAGAGCGGCGGGCCGGGCCGGAGCCGCCGCCGCGCGCCTCCGCCCGCTGGTCCTCGGCGCCCAGGCCGGGGGGCTGTTTGCAAACTGCGCCCATTTTGTGGGGCCGAATCCGCCCGGGCTACGCTCCTCCATCACGTGGTAGGTGCTGCTGCTGCTCCTTTCCTCCTCCTCCCGCTGCCCTTTCTCCTTCTCCTCGCTCTCCCTGTGGCTCCCATTTCTCCCTCTCTTTGTTAGTTGTAACTAGAAAGACAGGGCAGGGGAAGAAAAATCCCCGGAACTTTAAATGGCCTCTCCGGGCTTCCCCGCTGCGGGTCCTGGCTGGGAGTCGCCCCAAGGGCGGGGGTGTGCGGGGGCCCTTCCCCACCAGCTGCCGCCTCGTTCGCCGGGCTTTCCTTTGGCGTTCTATTTAAAAAGGCGGCCTGGAGAACATGGTTTATTTCCGTAAAAAAAAGAAAAAAAGAAAAAGAAAAAAGAAAGACCAAAAACAAACTCTTGCTCTTCCCTTGAACTTCTCTTGACTGCAAAAGGCCTTTCTTTGCTCGAACACGTCTTGTATGTCTCTCACGGTTTGTATCGCAACTCTGATTGTTAACATTTTTTGTTGCTTGTATATTGAGGTCATTTGCGTTTTCGGATCTGCTCTCAGGCAGACCTTTTTTTTTTTTTTTTTTTCTTTGTAACTAAAGAGGAAGAGGCATTTATTTGCTTTTAAGTGAGTTGGAATCTTACTGTTTTTGAGGGGGGCCTTTTTTCCGCCTGACGATCTTTTGAGTCTCAGCAAATAGTTTATAATTGTTTTACATATTGTAAACAATCCTGCTCCCATGTTTTACCTAGAAATCCTTTTGTTTTCCAATGTTGGAATCCCAATGTGGATTTTTAGAGAAACTCGTTACTTAACTATTGCTTATTGATTGCCTTAGGGGAAAAGGGGTGACATGATGGCGCCACTTTAAATTGCTCTTTCCTCCGCCTGTTTTTTCCTCCTTTATCCTGGAGGTCACTGGAGCATTTTCCCGTGACCTATTAATAAAACCGCACTTGAGGGTGTTAGCTGTACAACTCCTGGGGGTTAGAACATTCGGTACCTAAAGGATCGAGAGACCCGAATCCTGCAGTCCCCAAAGTTAAGAGAAATCTCGCTAGTCCTCCAACCTAGCTTCCCTCCCCTCCATTCACAATCCTGGTGTTGCCATATCCTTCGTCACGTGGTTAGCAATCAGCGTGGGGTTTTTTGTTTGTTTGTTTGTTTTGGGGGTATATGTTAATAATTTTAATTGTAGCTAGGGAAGCGTTCCTCTGCCTATTGGGGAGATCACAATGCTTCAGGTTCTTTTTTTTTTTTTTTTTGATACATTCGGAGAACATTTTAAAATAAACGATAAAATTACATAATCCTTGCCTTGCATAATCATGATATAGTTACAGAACTTCTTCTCAAAACTACTTTCAAGTAAGGAAAATCGTTACATTAAAATGACTTCTGTTTCTTAGAATGGTCTGTAGTTTGTATTTCCCCCCGTTTTTGTTTTTGGTTTAAAGGTTATTTAAAGTGTTATTTAAAGTACCAGTATTTACAAAGGCATAAAGTGGGCGTGTTTCCCTTCCCCCTCTTCTATGAGCTGTACTTGGTTCCTTGTCTTAGATACTCTCACCAATTTAGAAATTTTCAATTAGCTGCAGGTGTTGTCCGTTGAGGCTTTTTTTTTCCCCTAACAGTGGATACTTTGATGTGTTTCTCTGTTGCATTTTTGATAGAGAAGTTTGTAATTCTAGTTTTAGAAGCATGCTACTTGGTTACCTATTTCTTCATTTCAGTTTTCCACATAATTGGATAAATTCTAATTACCCAAAAGTACATTTTTCTTTTGTAGATAAGTTACTAAGTTTAAAAAGTAAAAATGAAAACGTGATTCTTGGGTATGGTTGGTCTGCTTTTTCCTGCCATGTATGTTATCAATGGCTTGAACCATTTTCTTTGCTAACAGTTACATCATGTCATGTGATAGGTGTAATGTGATGTGTTGTTCTAAAAATAAGGCAAGGTAAAAATGCTTGCCCCTTGGAAATTTAAAAAATGTATTATAAGTATGAGATAACGATCCTTAGTCATGGAATTCTGAATTGGATTCCCACTAGGTTTAGCCAACAAAGTGTGCAGATCTTTTGATCTTTAGAATATTCGGTGTGATTTGTTGTGACCTCAGAACTTGTGGTGGTTTGACTTTATTTTTGAAGTGTGAACTACTTGGAAACATTAGCTGTCACATAAATTCTTAACATCTTTATTCAGGTGAAGTTATCTTTGATAACTACCACAGTTAAGTATATGTGAAGCAAATATTTATGATTTGTTTCTCTACACAATTAAGAGCCATCAGTTACATATTATAGATTTTGAGATAAATTAGAGTTTTGGTCTTTCCACCTATAGGAATCTGGAAATATTGATTGGGTTGCTGCATCTGTCCTGAAAACCTTATTCAGACCATTAGTATCTGACTTTCATGCTTTACCATAATGTTAAATTTGCAGAGCACTCTTTGGTAAACTTACTATCTTGTTGTGGAAAGGTCTGGAAGCTAGAAAACAGTTTAATTTACTTGTGAACTTTTATCAAGATGAGAAGAAAAGAATATTGTATTTTTTTTCTCCTTCAAACATTACCAATACCTGTTCATCTCTAGTAATGCTACACTATAATCAGTGTTTCTACAGTATAGACCCTGGATTTTGGTGTGTGTGTGTTTGTGTGTGTGTGTTTTGTTTTGTTTTGTTTTGTTTTTTTTCTGAGACAGGATTTCTCTATGTAGCCCTGACTGTCCTGGAACTAACTGTAGATCAGGCTGGCCTCGAGCTCACAGATCCATTTTGCCTCTGCCTCCTCCTGAGTGCTGTGATTAAAGGTGTGTGCCACTATTCCCAGCTTGGATTTTGTTAGTTTGACCACAGATTTATTATTGTTGTTGTTGGTGGTGGTTTTTCAAAACAGGGTTTCTCTGTGTAACAGCTCTAGCTGCCCTGGAACTTGCTTTGTAGAACAAGCTGGCCTTGAACCCACAGAGATCTGCCTGCCTCTGCCTCCACAGTGCTGGGACAAAAGGTGTGCACCACCATGCCTGGCATTAATCACTTTTAAAGTGAACACATTTTAGGTTTGCTGTGTTTGATATGACCTGTTTCATGTATTCTGCTAGCATATGGCCTTTGTAGTTGGTGATACCTGTTTTCAAATGTACTTTAGTATTGAGTAGTTGTAGTTGTGAGTGAAATTGTTTCCTTATTTTAGAAAAAGAATTTTTGAAAACACTCTTTAAAACATTAATCTATGTAGCATATAGAAAGCTTTGGGTTTAAATAGTAATCCTTACTTTTTCTTATTTGTGTGGGAGTTCCTAGGGATCATCTCCCCCACCACCCTTTTGGTGAGGCAGTTAAGACAGAGAAATGCAAGTGACTTCCTGGAAAATTTTTGCATGTTATATATAATATATATTAAACATATATAAAAACACATTACTTCCAGTACCAAGATCCGTCTATTCCTTGATCTCGATGTTAAGGAATAGTGTAGAATTAAGTATGTGGTAGTGATAACTAACAGTAATCCCCTGGTTATTTCTATGACTCACAAGTCTTTCCTCAATGTACAAATAACATTAAAAAGATGTCACTTCCTATCTCTTCTGGCAGCCTTGAAATACTGATGACCTCGACTTGCAGTGCTTTCCTAATTCATATTGTCTTTAGTTGTCCAACTGAGTTTTGAGCTTACATTTTGGGGAATGGGAAGAATCAATAAGAGCCCTACTTTGTGTGACTAATTACTGTACTCTGGTTGTCTATAAGCTAGTATGAAATTTATTAGGTTAGAAATATAAATATGTCTATTCAGATTGAAAAATTATTCTTAATATAGATTTAAAGAAAATCAAAAAACAATAAAAGAAGTCTTTTTTAGGTAAAGGAAATGATCCAAATCTGTTTTGCACTAGACAGCAGGCCCACTATTGAGTCCACTTTTTTTTTTTTGAGACACCTGCACTGTATTCCATAAATTGAACAAGGAAAGGACACTAATGTAAAATATCCTTCCTGAGACCAGAACAGCCTAACCAAGGAGGAGCTTATTTAAAATGAAGAAAGGATACAAAGACAGGTCTTTTAAAATGAAACAGTGAAGATAATACTCTGGGATTTGTTTCTGTGTTTAGCTACAGGTCTGACCTCTTGGATATAGGGTATTGGAAAAACTTAGCTAGATAATAGTTGTGATTTACCAAAAAGCTTGGAATAGATTTTTTTTTCTTTATGTTAAGCTTTTTCTAACTTTTGATCGGGTAAAGGTAACCAACTTCCCATTAATAAAAAATAAACTTGAGAGCCATGTGGAATGGCACAAAGCCCTTAATCCCTGCAGAGGCAGGTGGATCTCTGAGTTTGAGGCCAGCCTGGTTTATATAGTAAGTTCCAGGATAGCCAGTGCTACATAGTGATACCTTGTCTCAAGAAAGAAAAACAAACTGGGGTATTCTGCAAGAAAAAATTTAATGATTATATATGAAGATTTTAATGAATGTTTTAAGCCTTTAGGAACCAAGAGGCTTTTTCAAGGTGAAGGGAACCTTTTTTAAATTTTTTCCAGGTTTTAAAAAAGATTTATTTTTATTAGCTATGTGTATGTTTGTGCCTTTGTGTGGGTATGTGAGAGTGAGTGTAGATGACTTTGGAGGCCAGTGGCATTGGATCCCCTGCAACTGAAGAATATATAGGTGGTTGTGAACTGCCTGATAGGGACTGTCTAGTCCATTTCTCTATCCCTCTTTTAAAGTCTTTAATCCTCTGTTGGCTGCTACAGTTTGGCAAATGCTAATTGTTTAATAAAAGTTGCTTTTCTTTTGTGGTGCTAAACTGTAATGCCAACTCCAGAGTTTTTCAAAACGTAGTCTATTAGGCAGGCCTCCAGCTCACTACGGCTAACTTAAGAACCTTGCATCAGCCTCCTGGGTGCTGGCTTATAGGTGTATGACAACATGCCCTACATAAAAGTTATTTTCCACAAGTCTGCTTTTCTAAGATTTCAAACCAGCTTCATAGAATTTGAGCATTTGAATGACTTCTACCAAAGAGTAATTTATGTAATTACTGGCTCTGAATTTGTTGTTGTTTTTTAAATCTAGTTCTAAGTGTCACCCTCACCTCCCAGAGTTTCTCTATAAGCAGCTCTGGCTGTCCTGAAACTTGCTTTGTTAGACCAAGCTGGCCTCAAACTCCCAGAGATCCGCCTGCCTCTGTCTGCCTGCGGAGGCACTGCCCTTCTAGTTCTAAACTTTTGTATTTAAATTTCTTCTCTGATGGCTTCGGGAAATGAAAAGTAGAGCTTAAATTCAGTGTAGTTTTTGTTACCAAAAGTTGTTACTTGAACCAGGAATCCAAACTGAGATTTTAGTTATAAGTTTAAGTACAGTAGATTCTGTTTTTCTTTAGAAAAAGTTGCTTCAGGGGCATGAACTTAATAATATCCCTCACCCTTTAATTTCTTAAAAAAAAAAAATAGAGCAATTTAAGGTCAGACCTGGTTAAATTCAGTTGGAGGGGAAATGTTGAGGAATAACAAGGTTGAGTAATTTGTTAAGATAAGAACCGATACCCAGGTACCTATGTGCTGTTTGGTCTTTATTGACTGCTTGTTAGTACTCAAGAGAGTGTGAAGAGGCTTAGGGCTAGTTTCGGAGGGTTTCTAACGTCTACTAGTACAGAGATTTTATAGAATGTGTGCATGCGTGTGTATTGTGTGGCAAGAGTGTAACTTAGTAGAATGCTTGCTTAGCACTTGTGAGGTCCTGCAGGGTTCTCTAGCATTACACACATACATATGCACAAAGAAATATTTAAGTCTTGAAAGTTTCACTTAGCTGTTTTTATGTGGAGAACAGAATATATGAAGACCTTAAGAAATGTATGTGTATATGTATATTTGTACATACGCAGTTTTTCTTGTAGTTGGTAATTTATTCCATACCATCTAGTCTTGGGCCTCTCAATAGAATAAAAGAAGGCTATTAGTATTAATTTTAACATTTCTCTGGCATTGGAAAAATGTGTTTTTTTTTGTCTGTTTGGTTTGTTTGTTTGTTTTTTTTAAATGAGACTGGTTTCTCCGAGTAGCCCTTGATGTCCTGAAACTTGCTTTGTAGACCAGGCTAGACTCCAGAGATCTGCCTGCCTCTGCCTCCTGAATGCTGGGATTAAAGGCGTGAGCCACCACTACCCTAGCTTGGAAAATGTTTTTGATCATAAATTCAATTTAAAGGGATAAAGTAGGTTTTGGTAGGATTTCTGGAATTTGACTTTAAATCCTTGGAAAATAACCCTTTTCAAATTTGCTTGGGCTTTTCAAGAAGTTTCTAATTTTATGACTGTTCAAAACCACTAGGTTTGTTAGAGATAAAAGTTCTGTGTGTTTGTATCTGTGAGCTAAAAACTGGTAAGGAATTTGAATCATGATAGAGTAGAAATAGATGAACATGGTTAATAGTTTGACTATATAATCATTCTTCAAAAAAAAAAAACATTCTGGGGCTGAAGAGATGGCTCTGGAGTCAAGAGTACTTCCTGTTTATGCAGAATCCTGGAGTTTGGTTCTCAGCATGCATGTCAGGTGGCCTCACAACCACCTGTAAGTCCAGCTCCAGGGAATCCAGTGCTGCCTTTTGGCCTCTATGGGTGTACACAGACATCTTAAAATTTGTCACATTCTTCTCTTTCTCTGTTTCCTTGTCTTATGCATAAATTGGATTATATTTCTTAGATGGTTTTATATTTTTAAAATTTAGCTTTTTTTTTTTTTCAGTGAAAAGATTGTGCATATATTTTCTGCACCAATAAAACTACTTCTGCTTGGTAGATCCCTAGAAGTATAGCTGCTAGATAAAAAGTTTGAGTAATTGCATTTAAGATTTGGTGGACATTGTCTTCAAAGTATAATGTAGCCAAATTTAATATTTAGTATAGTTCAAAGATTTCCCAAATGGTTGTCGAGCATATTTCTAATTCCAGCACTTAGGAGGTAGAGGCAGAGGCAGGCAGATATCTGTTTCTAGACAGGCCAAGGCTACGTAGTGAAACCTGTTTTAAGCTTACCAGTCTGGGTACAGGTATTTGGCTGTGTGAATGAGTGGAACTTGAGATTGAATACAGGGTTTATCCTGTATTCAGTTGGTAAATACTTACTAGATTGTGTCACCTCATGATCAGACATTTCCATTAACTTTCTCCTAGTGGATCTGCATCTGATTCTTTCAGTGTATTGGTATGCCATTCTGCTGGCATGTGCTGCTTGTAGGAAATAGATTTAACACAAACCATACTGTCTGTTTAAGAAATGCATAGCATAAGGAGTGATAGGATGAAATCTGTGAATTTATGTTATGCTGGCTGCTATTGCCCAGAGTGTCAGCAGAGTACAGATTATGAGGCTGGAAGGACAGATCTTTAACTCAACCTGGAAGGAATGAGGCATACTTGCATGACTTTGTTATTTGGAATTGAACCTTGAAAGAGCAGAATAGGTAAACATAAAGGAGGAGCATGAAAGAGCCTGGAATTTTGTATGTTCTGGTGAGTGTAGTGAGGGTAGAGTGTAGAGAGCTTCAGATAATGATGAATGCTAAGGGAGTAGATAGAGAATTTGAAATGTATCCTTAGTCTAAGCACCACATAATATTCAGATTTGATTTTCCTCCTTCCCTCTCTTGCCTTTGATAGAGTCATGATAATAGAGGCAAGATTGGAAGCTTGTTGAGACTGGATAGAAAAAGGATGAAGAGCTGGAGGTTATTACTACTGCTGCCTTAATTATTGTACATAATGAGGTTCTGAAGTAAGGCCAGTGGCACTAAAGATATAGTGAATGTGATGATCATTCTGCCCACGGAACACCTTTCCACTTTGCTTTTAAAAATTCAGATTGTTCTGCACTGCTTCTTTGTTTCAGGATGGAATTGCTTTTTGACCCACCTGTTCAGCTCAATTGTCTATCTTAGGGAAAGTGGGGTAAACAGATTGCATGTCCATTGCAATACTTTCAGGGTCCTTAAGCCTGTGAGTTGCTTACCTTGTGTCTTCATGAAGTGGAGTAAGCTGTGCCCACCCTTAGAATCATTCAGGATGTCTTCTGTCTTGGAAACTTCCCTTAAACCCTTCAGACAAAACACAGAAAACTGTCTTCACACCTAATTTACATCTTATTTTTAGCATTAATGAGGTTGTACAATTTTTAGTGCCTCTTGTAGTCTTTATGATTTGGGCTTGACATTAGTAGACATGTAAAGATGTGTTTGTGTTAGAAGGTAAACCACTGATTGAAATCAGAATTCATTTACATAGGGGATATTTATTGAAGGACAGAAATTGGTTTTGAGTTTGATGAAACAGTTTTTTTTTTTCCTTTCTTTTTGGCATAGAATGCTGGCTTGTATGAGCTATTTGTGTACTGCTGAATTCTACTTAGACCTGTTTCCTCTACAAAGCCTACCCTGACTACTTCTGCCTGTATCTGAATCCCTTAATGTGTTTTCCTTTACAGGGTCTTGTTATCCTTTGTGGATGCTTAGTCCAATGTTTTGATTGATATATGTATTTTAATAAATATGTATTGGAAATAACAGTTGGGTGTTCTTATTGACTTTCCTCTAAAGACTAAAATTTAAGTTTTAATGTCAAGCAGTTAAGGCCCTCCCGTGTTAAATCTAGCCTTGAACTCTACTTAGTATAATAGTTGTAAGCTTGTGCCTGAGGCTAGAGATGGCTCAGCTGTTAAGAGCACTTCCTGTTCTTCTAGGGCTTGGTTTGGTTCCTAGCACCCATATGAGGCTTCTCACAACTGTCTGGAACTTCAGCTCCAGGGGTTCTGACACCCTTTTCTGGCCTCCTTAGGCCTACAGGCACATAGGCACACCCATATATTCATGGATTAAAAAACAAAAAACTTTAAAGTATGAGTCTTTTAAAAGTATGAGATTTTTGCCTCTGCTACTTAGTAGTATGGCCTTGGGCAAATTGCTTATCTTGGAACGTCAAGTTTTCCTCATTCATAAAATCAGGGCAGTAGGATTTACTAAACAATGTTAACTGTGAAGATTAAATAAGAATATATGTAAAATAGAACATTGGCTGACAGTAAAGGGACATTTATTGTTAGTAAACAGCAGTTTTAGCATTTCCAGTTTGTGTGTATGTGTGTGTTTAGGCACACATGTACCATGGCATGTGGGTGTGCGTGTATTGGTGTGAAAGTCAGAGGACTATTCGTGAAAGTTGGGTCTCTGCTTCCACCATTTTACTCTGGGGATCAAATTGAAGAAGTCAGGCTTGGTAATAAGCCTGCTGAGCCTTCTCTCTGGCCCAATGAACAACACTCTTTATGACCTATACTCTAGTTACGATACTCTGAGTAATTATGAAACATTTTCAGTTAAGAGGCTCAGTTATCATAGGAAAGTATTAAGGTGGTCAGACTCACATTTTTAAAATAGTTTGTTACCCTTCTCTAGCACATTCTACAGTATATATGCACATGTTTTTATCTTTAAGACTACCACCGGGTGGTGGTGGCACCCCAAGCCTTTAACCCCATCCCAGTATTTGGGAGGCAGAGGGAAGCAGATCTCTCTGAGTTCAAGGCCAGCCTGGTCTATAAAGCTAGTTCCAGGACAGCCAGGGCTACACAGAGGAAAAAAAAAAAAAAGTGTATCCTGTGGTGTAACTTCTAGTTGCTTGATCACAGATCCCTGTAGTTGCTGTCTTCCTGAAACTATAGTACATTATCTGATTTATTCCAGCTGCTGTTTGGATCATCTTTCAAGTTCTCTCTTTGTCATTTGATTAGATTTTCTTTTTAACAAACTAGTTTGTATTTGAAGGTGATCTTGGGAACTCTTTAACTGTTTCCATGATGGTACTTAATGATTATACTATCTATATAAAGTTGGTAAACAGGTAAAAGAAAGAAACTATCAAGGAATTTTGCTTTTCTTAGAATTAATAAATTGGCAGTTGGGGAACATTTAGAAGAGAAGTTCTTGTGGAGTTTTTGGAGATGAAGTTTTGGACTAAAATATTTCAGATAGAGGTAGCAGTATAAGCAAAAATACCTAGTTTGAGGGTCTGTGGAGTGGGAGTTTCTAGGTCCATGATATCCTGATGGTTATTTTTAAGTTTTATTTTGAAGAACTTGAACTTGTGGGAAAAGCAGTGTAGCAACTTCAAGAGTATGGAAGTGAGGTGATAAAAAAAAAAAAAAAAGTAAAGCATAGGGGGCTGGAGAGATGGCTCAGCGATGAAGAGCACTCTCTGCTCTTCCAGAGGAACCGGGTTCAATTCCCAGCACTCACATCTGTTGGTAACTCCAGTTCAGAGGATCTGACACCCTCACACAGACATACATACAGGAGAAACACCAATGCACATAAAATAAAAACAAATCACTTTAAAAAAAATAGTAAAGCATAGTTTTCAGGGCTGAAGTAACAGGAAGTGAGTTGATGAGGGCCTGGGCTGCACTGGTAGGGTTAGTAATAGGATATGGCAAACATGAGCCTGAGAAATAATAAATGAAAGAATTTGATCATAAAGAAAGTGAAATTAGGATGGATGAGAGCTTTCTTTGTATGTTGTCTTTGTAAATATTACACTTTTGTATATACCATATATTTGAGTTTTATGTAGACTTCAGCCCCTTCACATTTCTGGTTTAAGTGTTGAATGTTTTGCTTTGATGACAACCTTAGAAGTTTTCATTGCATTGTAGTCATGTATTGATTAATGCTAGATCTCTAGATTTTTCCCCCTTTTTTCCTTTTTAACTTGTAAATCCGTCTAGTCAACTGGTCTCTCTAAGAACTCAGCTTACATTTGAGAAACTTAATGGTAATCCAGTTGTTTGAAGCCTAAGTAAATGCTGGCCATTCATAATCAAGCATCAAAATACCTTCCCAGTGTTTTTTTAAAAATTGCCTTTCTATTAATATGCTATATATTCAAGAACATTCTTCCTTTGTATTAATTGTTTGTATGTCCTGTTGTTTCCTAGAGCCTCGATTTTCTTCATGTTATTTCCTTTCACTAGAAAAGAACATTTTCTTGTCCTTATTTTTTCATGCTGAAATGTCACTAAATGTTTAGAGCTCAGTTGAAATCTTGCCAACTTTATATATACTTTTCTAACCTCCCTGCACTTAAAAAAAAGTGTTATTTAGTTTAATTTTTTAAAATTTTTGCTTTGTATAGAGTAATGAGGTAATGTTGAGAAAGTCCTGTTAGTAGAAGCCCCATTAGGGACAGTAGGATTTTCTTTCTTGCTTGATTTTTGCTTTCGTTTCCAGTGTTAGTTTGGTTGATTGTAATACTTGGCTTATTGGCTAGCCAGTGGCCTTAATCCTTCTACTTGGGTCTCTGTATGTACTTTTTTTTTTTTTTTTTTTGCCGGATACATGTTTCCAGGTAAGTCTTTGTGCACCCGAGTTTCTGACTAGGGAATTACAAGGAATAAAAGTGAGGCATTCATGTGTAGGTTCTGACTTAGATTACTCAGAAGAGTAGTGGGGAGAGGGCTTTGTTTCTAGTCAGAAGTTACTATTCTTAGGGAGTTGTGCTTTTGCTTTGCTGTCGTTGGGGGTGCACTTGACACATGTTTTTTTTCTTTTTCTTTCCAGAGAAGTCACTATTAAGTTGGAAATTCTGTCAGATACTCTGCAGTGCATAGGAATGTCTTTCATTCCCCACTATGACAGAAATTTCCAATCCAAGATGTTAGTAATGCTGTGGTTGAGAATTTGCCCCCTGGGTATATATTTTTGTTTTGCAAGTGCCACTTGTTTGTTTGTTTGTTTGTTTCTTGTTTGTTTGTTTTTTGTTTTTCTAGACAGGGTTTCTTTGTGTAGCTTTGGTGCCTGTCCTGGAACTCACTTTGTAGACCAGGCTGGCCTCCAACTCACAGAGATCTGCCTGCCTCTGGCGCCCCCTCCCCCCGCCATGGGATTCAAGGCATGCACCATTTACCGCCCGGCTTCCAAGTGCCACTTGTATTAAGGAGTTTGCCTTTGGAACTTTATCACAATTAAAAGTAATAGAATCACAACATAGAAGTCATGTAGTTACACTGTCCAGTCTTACATCCCTCAAAATGATGCTGTACATGCTATTAGTAGATTGTTTGTTTTGATTATTGAGACAAGGTTTCTCTGTGTTTCACAGAGATCTGCCTTCCTCTGTACTGGGATTAAAGGTGTACACCACCACCGCCCAGCTTATTAGGAGATTTAATAGAAACAGTTCTTTTTATTCAGTATGATGACAAACTGTGAATCAATCAGGGAAGCTTTCTAAGTTTTTTTTTTAATTGAAACTTTTTACATGTGTTTACATGTGTGCGTGCTTGTATGAGTCTGTGTACATGTGTGCCACGGTGCACAAGTAGAGGCCAGAGGAAAACCCATAGGAGTCTGTCCTCTCCTTTCACCATGTGGGTTTTCTGGGATCAAATTTAGGTGGTCAGGCTTGAGACTACTCCTTAATTGCTTAAACTATCTTGTCAGCCCTCCTTAAAGATATTTTCTGAATGGATTTTTCATCTTCCTGTCTTTAAAATACTGCTTTGGAATTGAGAAACTATTACCCAACTCTCCTTTCTAAAGCTAAAATACCTTGATTAGTTGATCCTTTGTTTCTACAAGCTTGATTCACAAAATTTATGTCAGTGACGGCGGGTTTTGCACAGCCAGGTACCACACAGTTCTTTGTGCTTTCGTTTTTTTGTTTTTAGATTTATTTACTTATTATGTATGCAGTGTTCTGCCTGCCTGCATGCCAGAAGAGGGTACCATATCTCATTACAGATGATTGTGAGCCACTATGTGGTTGCTGGGAAATGAACTCAGGACCTTTGGAAGAGCAGTCAGTGCACTTAACCTCTGAGCCATCTCCTTAGCCCCCCAGTTCTTTGTTTTTGCTTTTTTTCTGAGACAGGGTCTCGCTGTGTAGCCTTGGTTGGCCTAGAATAGAGATCTGCCTGCCTCTGCTTCCCAAATGCTGGGATCAAAAGCGTACACCACAACGTCCAACTGAGCCATCTGTTTTTGTCAGATTGTATTCTACTAGATGAGCTAAAAATAAACATACATCAGATTAGAATTCTGTGTATATAATTTGACTGTTACTTAGCTCCATCAATAAATTGAAAAATGTAATGTCAGCTCTAAATATACTGCTCAGGTGGTTATGAATATTATAGTTAATTATAGCTTTTAATGCCTTGAATTCTTTTTTTTTTTATTTTTTGTTCATTGGTGTTTTACCTGCATGTATGTCTGTGTGAGGGTGTCAGAAGCCCTGGAAATGGAGTTACAAACAGTTGTGACTGCCATGTGGATGCTGAGAATTGAACCCCAGTCTTCTCCATCCCCCATACCTTGATATCTTTGAAGAAAAGTGATTTATCACAATCTTAAAGTATGTATGAGTGTTTTGCCTGCATGTATGCCTGTGTCTCACTTGGATGCATGATGCGTGTGGAGGTCAGAAGAGGGTAATTGGATCTCCTGGAACTGGAGTTACAGTTAGGTGGTTTTGAGATGGTTTGATGGGGAATCAAACCCAAGTCTTCAAGAAGGGCAGCCGCTACTTTTGACCAATAAGCCATCTCTCCAGCCCCAACTTTGTTTTATTTATTAAAGGATTTCTGGTCCCTTTTTTCCCTTTAATTAAAAAGTTTATTATTGTATGTGTGCATATAGTGTGTGTATGTGGGGGCACACATGTGTTTCTTCCACCTTTACATTGATTCTGGGAATGAACTCTGATCAGTGCCTCTGAGCTAGCTGTCTTTTGGTTTTAGAGTGTTAAGTGGTGCTTTTGGGGATTTATAAGACTGAGATTACTGTGATTGTTTTCATCAACATTCACTCAGTTTGTTAAATTTAAGGAAGTGTACTGTGATTGCTGGGTGTAGTGGCACAAGCCTTTAATCCCAGCCCTTGGGGGGCAGAGGTGGGCTGATCTCTGTGAGTTTAAGGCCAGCCTGGTCTACAGAGTGAGTTACAGGACAGCCATAGCTACATAGTTGAGACTGTCTTGATTTAAAAAGAAAGGAAGAAAGAAAGAAAAAGAAAGGAAAGAAAGAAAGAAAGTGTACTATAATGTTTTGCTCTACTTGGATTTTTGGCTTCCTAAAACTTTACTCTTTTATTTTGTCTCCATTTTATTGACAATTAATACCTTTTTATAGTGTAGACATTACAAAGGACAAAATTTTACTATCTACCTTATAAAACAAAATGAGCTTCTAAATTGTATAATGTTTGTTTTTTGTTTAACAACATTTTTATATCAGTAAATATAGATAGCAATGCCATTCTATGTTGCATATATTCCTATTCCTTTATATGAATAGTTCATAATTTAAATTCTTGGGTGATCTCATTAGTCATCCTTTTAAAATTTAATCTAATTTTGGTGGGTCTGTGGGTAAGGGCACTTGTTGCTTTTGCAGCAGACATGGGTTAGGTTCCCCAGCACCCACTTGGGCTTAGACTTTCTATGTAATAGAGGTTGGCCTTGAACTTCTGATCCTCCTGCTTCCACTTAGGAAGTGCTGGGATTACTGGTGTGCATAACCATACCTTGCTTTACAAGCCACATTCTGAAATAATTTTTTTTAAAACGTTAATACATTATTTAAAAAAAAAAAAGTAAAATGAAACAGTCTTAAATTGAGGTATTTTATGGGCAATTGTAACTAATGAAGTGAATTTGATAAGCTCCATATCCAGTGTTTTGGTGATTTCTTCTTATGTACATGAGTTCTTAGTATAATGATGATATTTTAGCAGATTATTTGTTTTATATTGTGCGCGCATGCACACACACACAGTGTGTGTTCTTAGCTCAGTGGCTAAGAACACTTGCTGCTCTCCCTGAGGACCTTAATTGGTTTCCCAGCAACCACCTAATTGCTTGAAACTCCAGCTTTAAAGGATCTAATGCCCTCTTCTGTCCTCTTTGGTCATCCCCCCCCCCTCACTCCCACATGTGCACACACATTTTCCCCCCCCTCTTTTATAAAAAGTTCTGTGGAAACTTTTTTTAAAAAGTTCTTTTTGACACAGGGTCTCACTTTGTAGCCCTGGCTGACCTAGAACTCACTATGTAGAGGAGGTTGACCTCAAACTCAAAAGAGATCTGCCTTTCTCTGCCTCTTTGAGTGCTAGGATGAAAGGTGTGCACCACCACACCCAGTGAATTTATTTCTTACACATTAACCTTTGGGTCCAGATAATAATAACCAAATATTGGCCAGGTAATAGGCTAATAAGTAAATGAAAATGTCTTATGTAATCATCACAGCAGTCTTAAAAGGTAGGCAGTATAGGTCTATAACTAGATGAAGAAGCTGAGGGAACAAAAGAGTTAAGTAATTGATAACAGGTGGTGATGTGACCAGCAGGCCAGGATGTTACCCCAGACCTGCTCACTTGAGTTGTGAATACTTGCCCAAAGTGGAAGTTATCTTCTTTTGGTAGAAGAATTTGTTTAGTGGATTCAAACTTCATGATTTCAGGAGTCTATTTTCACTTTTAAAAGTTTTTGAGAATTGAATGGAGGTATCATCTGTAACTTCAGCACTGGGAAGGTGGGGGGAGAGAAGGAACTCCTTCAAGTAGGAGGCCAGGCTGTGTGAGATAAAAATCAGTTCTTTTTATACCCTGTTACATTAAAATCTTTTGGCTTGTCTTGCAGTTGATTTTAGCCATATGTGAATTTTCTAACAAGCATTTATTTGGTCATGTGGTTACTTACAGAGCTTCTAAATGCTGAAACAACAGAAATTCATGTAGAAGTCACTACTCATCTTTTTTTAAAAGTTGGTTTAAACTCGGTATAGTTTTTCAAAATACTGATTTCACTTGAAAACCCAGCAAATATTATTAGTGATTTTCCTTGGAGTTTTAACTTTGTTCATTTTACAAAGAAATTTGTTAATGACCCAGGTTTTTTTGAGCTAATGGTCTAAGTATCTCAGTCTGGCATCAAACACTTTCATCTTGGGGCAGCCAGGCTATATTCCTGTGCCTTGTACTCGTTTGAATAGTCATAGCTCATTTGTCTGCTCTGTTACATAGAGACAGTACTCAGGGGCTGGAGAGATGGTTCAGCAGTAAAGAGTTCTTGCTGATTTTGCAGAAGACCCTGGTTCAGTTCCCAGTATCCATAACAGCAACTCCGATCCAGTTCCAGGGGATTCCTTGCTGTCTTCTGACCTCCTCTGGCATGAGCCATGCGTGCAGTGGACATACATACATATATGCATATATGGAAGAAGAACATTCATACACATAAAATAATCTTTATAAAAGGATAGTATTCCAAGAAGAAGGCTGGTTAATCTTGGCAACCTAAAAGTAACAGTGTGGGGGTTGGAGAGATAGCTTAGTGCTTAAGAGCACTGATTACTCTTCCAGAGGACTGGAGTTCTATTTCTAGTGCTCTGTAGTGGTTTACTACCTTCTGTAACTCCAGTTCTAGGGGATACCGTGCCCTCTTCGGTACTCCTGAGTTTTCCCTGAGATTCTGTAAAGCTGAAATTTTTTACACATACTTTCCCTTTCAACACAGATTATTAAAAATGTACTTGGGAGTCAAGAGTTAATAAAATCCTGGGGGAACACACCAGTTTGTTATCCCATACGAAATGGTCAGCTCTGAATACAAAGTAACATTACACGACTGAGCAGGTTATATTTATGAATGTAACAATTAATAAAAAAGAGGTCATGAATTTGAAAAAAGAGTAAGGAGGTGTATATGGGAGGGCTTGGAGGGAGGAAATCAGCTATTAGTTAATTTTGTGACTGTGTCCATGTGATCCTCATGCTATAGTGGAAGTCAGGAAACTTGAAGGGATTGCTTAAACCCAGATGGTCAGGTTTGATAGCAGGTATCTTTACTTGCTAGGCCATCTAACAGGCCCAAGAACATTTTAAATGTAATTGGCATTCTTTTTTAAGCTGCGAGTAAGGAATACTGTGACTACTTTTTTTATTTGGTGCTATTGTCTTGGTTTGTTCTAAGATACCAGCAGTTTTGCTTACTTTTGTTTTTGGACCCTCATTGCAAATGTTAACACAGTTTGTAAAGGGCAGGGCCAGTAGAGATGGCTCAGTGGGCTTAAGGAACTTAATGGCCTGAGTTCCATTGCTGGCTGGATCCTACATGGTACAATAAGAGAACCAAATCCTGCACATTGCCCTCTGACTTCCATAGGTGTGCTATGGCATGCGTGCACACACACCCATCCAAAAATAAATAAGTATAAAGATAATTTTTTTTGCTTTTTATTAAAATGATTTATTTTTGTATTATGTGTGTGGGTATTTTACCTGTATGTATGTCTGTGTGAGGGTGTCATTCCTTGGAGCTGGAGTTACAGACAGTTGTGAGCTGCCATGTGAGTGCTAGTAATTGAACCTGGGTCCCTCTGGAAGAGCAGACATTACTCTCAACCACTGAGCCATCTCTCTAGCCCCCAATATAATTTTTTTTTTCTAAAGGCAAATGATGTTTTAGCATTACTGTGAAAATATTGACTTTCAAAAATGGTCTTTCAAGGCTGGTTAGATGGCTTAGGCAAAAGCACACTTGCTGAATGTGCTGAATTCTGATGACCTGAATTCCATGTCTAGAATCTACTGTGAAGGAAAGAACCAATTTATAACAGTTCTCTGGCCATACTCACACCATAGGCATACCTATGCCTGCAAGCACAAGTGTATACACACACCACCACCACCACCACCACCAGCAGCAGCAGCAGCAACCAAATAATTGGGGGTGGGTATTTTGAGATTCTCAGAGGTAAGAGATTGTGTTTTTAGGGGTAGTTGGTATAGTCCTTTATATAGGTTTGCTTCCAGACCCAGATAAATGAATCAGGAATGAAGAAGCAGCAGTTAATTGGGGAATATCATTAAGAAAATGAGGCAGCACGAGAAAGGAAAAAGTTTATTGAGGGAAGGAAGTGAATTCTGAATTTCCAAGGATGAGAAGATTAGAAAGTTGATTAGTGCAGCTCAGAAAAAAAAAAAAGGGTTTTTTGAAAGTTAGTGGCCCTCATACTGTAGTTGTTGTTGCTAAGGAAGTGAGTTTAGGGGGAGGGGTCCTGGGCAGTACCAGCATCTTAGGGGTTTGAAAGGAAGAAGAGAGTAGAATTACAATGCCAAGAATATTGGGAAAGGGAATTTCAAGAAAGTCCACACTACCTAATGCTTAGGGAAAAGTCAGAATGGGAGTGTTGATTTAATACTTTGATAATATTACTAGTTAACTGTCCTAGAGTGCGGTAGTGGTAGAAACTAAGTTCTAGAGGAGTGAAGAGTGCAAAGACAACTGTAACTAGTCTTTTGAAGTGTTTTGGGGGAAAGGGGAGAGAGTTATGTTGGGCTGTTAATTTAAAGACAGATTTGCTCTGAAAATAGCCCAGTAGAAAAGGTTCTATGTGAAAGAAAAGAAAATTAATGAAGCGAATTGATATTACAGTGTGATGTAGTTAACCTGGTAATGACAATCTAAATTTGTAAGGAAGAAGCTAATGAAAACTGAATTTCTGGCAGAAAAATAACATAGATCCATGAGATTCAGCATAGACTTTATGAGAATAAGAAATTTTTTTCTTATATTGCTGGGTAGTCCTCTTATATGGTCATATTAAATCTAGTAATTTAACATTTAAAGAGGTTTTCTTTTTCTCCCCCCTCTTTTTGGTTTTTTGAGACAGGGTTTCTCTTGTGTAGCCCTGGCTGTCCTGGAACTCACTCTATAGACCAGGCTGGCCTCAAATGAAGATCCTCCTGCCTCTGCCTCCTGAGTGCTGGGATTAAAGGCATATGCCACCAGTACCCGGCAAAGAGATTTTATTTTAAATGCAGGTAATTATAACCATTTGTGATTATTTCAGAATAAGACTTATTTTGACAAAATTGAATCTATGGTTAACAAATGATGTAAAGGGTAAAGTTATTTTCTTGTGCAAGGATTGTGGTTCCTCTCCTTCTCCTAGGTGAAAGACATCTGAAGGCTCCAGAATGGTTCCTTAGTTAATTCTCTCTCTCTTTTTTTTTTTTTTTGGAGGCAGAGTTTGGACAGTAGCCTCAAGTGGTGCTTCTGTTGAAAATGTGTGTTGTTTTTGAATGTGCTTGTATTTCTGACTTCCTTTTTTCTCTCTCTTTCAGTCTGTTCTCAAGGGAGGCAGTAAGAGGCCGTGGAGCTGGCCTCAGCACTGGGAGAGGCTGGACTTCCTGTCTCTCTGTGCTGAATGGCTGCGATGGCGCCCGCTCTCACTGACGCAGCAGCTGAAGCACACCACATCCGGTTCAAACTGGCTCCCCCATCCTCCACCTTGTCCCCTGGCAGTGCCGAAAATAACGGCAACGCCAATATCCTTATATCTGCCAACGGAACCAAAAGAAAAGCCATTGCTGCAGAGGATTCCGGTTTAGACTTCCGAAATAATCCGACCAAGGAAGACTTGGGAAAGCTGCAACCATTGGTAGCATCTTATCTCTGCTCTGATGTAACATCTGTTCCGGCAAAGGAGTCTTTGAAATTGCAAGGAGTTTTCAGCAAGCAGACAGTCCTTAAATCTCATCCTCTTTTATCTCAGTCCTATGAACTCCGAGCTGAGCTGTTGGGGAGACAGCCAGTTTTGGAGTTTTCGTTAGAAAATCTTAGAACCATGAATACAAGTGGTCAGACAGCTCTGCCGCAAGCGCCTGTAAATGGGTTGGCTAAGAAATTGACTAAAAGTTCAACACATTCGGATCATGACAATTCCAGTTCCCTCAATGGGGGAAAACGGTCCCTCACTTCATCTGCTCTGCAGGGAGGTGAAGTGGGAGGATCTGACTCTGGGAACTTGAAGGGGGGTATGACCAATTGCACTCTTCCACATAGAAGCCTTGATATAGAACACACAACTCTATATAGCAATAATAGCACTGCAAACAAATCTTCTGTTAATTCCATGGAACAGCCGGCACTTCAAGGAAGCAGTAGGTTATCACCTAGTACAGACTCCAGCTCTAACTTGACAAATGTTAAGTTAGAAGTCAAAAAGTCTCCTCTGTCTTCCATTCTTTTCAGTGCTTTAGACTCTGACACAAGGATAACAGCTTTACTGAGACGGCAGGCTGATATTGAGATCCGTGCCCGCAGGTTACAGAAGCGATTACAGGTTGTGCAAGCCAAGCAAGTGGAGAGGCATTTACAGCACCAACTGGGTGGATTTTTGGAAAAGACATTGAGTAAACTGCCAAACTTGGAATCCTTGAGGTCTCGGAGCCAGTTGATGTTGACCCGAAAGGCTGAAGCTGCCTTGAGAAAAGCTGCCAATGAGACTACTACTTCAGAGGGACTTAGCAACTTCTTGAAAAGTGATTCAATTTCAGAAGAATTGGAGAGATTTACAGCTAGTGGTATAGCCAATCTGAGGTGCAGTGAGCAAGCATTTGATTCAGATGTCACGGACAGTAGTTCAGGAGGGGAGTCTGATATTGAAGAGGAAGAACTGACTCGAGCTGATCCTGAGCAATGCCATGTACCCCTGTGAGTAGAACCCGTGATGATGCAGTCATTCTTGAAAAATGTTGGCAAGATTTAAGTAAATCCCCATTTTGTAAAGAATATAGTTCTTGTATATTGACAACTAGATTGCATTAATTATTTCCTGGTTTTAGGTAAGTAAATGCATATACCTGAAGTGGAAAAACGGAAGGCATTTCTGCTATAATATTGTATTGCTGTGTGCTAAAAGTTTTCCTTTTTAAGTCTTACTGGAAAGAAACTAGAAAACATAACTGAGTAGATTTATTTTGAAACTGTAGGACATTTTAAGCTTTAATGTGTGGCTTGACATTTTGTTGTTTCTAGGAAGTTGGGACAAGTGATGATTTAGTTAGATTGGTTGAAATTTATAGTGCTTTCCATTGCACTTTCAGCATACCTGGTCTACCATTTTAATAAGAGTTTCTTTGTGTTGGAAAAGTAAACCTGTTTCCCTTTTGCTTTCAACTCTCTTACCAGTCAACATAGAGAATACATCCATGACCATAAATAGTTTGACGATGTCTCCCTATCAGCAAGCAAGCAGTCACCTGTAGTGGATAGCAACTGATTGTCTTGCAATTTAATTTTAATTCTGACACTTCTAGAGGTAATTGTGCCAGATCTCACAGTAGCAGGATATGGTCTTCAAGATTGTTTCCCCCCCCCTCCCTCCCCCAGTACTGCTTCAGATTCCAGTTGCAAACCCAGATTGTTTTTATCTGTGCTTCTGACTACTTGGCTATAAACCAATATTCTTGTTTTGTTTTGTTTTGTTTTTGTTTTTTGAGACAGGATAGTTTTGGTTCCTGTCCTGGAGCTTGCTCTATAGACCAGGTTGGTCTCGAACTCACAGAGATCCACCTGGCTCTACCTCCCGAGTGCTATAAACCAATATTCTTAAAATTTGGTACTCACATTTGACTAATTTGACTGTGCAACTCAATACTCAGAAATTATATTTCTTAATATTTACCATTTTTTGTTGTAAATGGTATTACAAAGAAAACAGATGAATACATGCATATGGGTGAGATGTGAGGAAGGGAGGTGTAGAGATTCAGTGCCTTGTTGGGACTTTCTAGGCTCTAGGAACTTGAGTACAACTATCCTGCCATTCTAGACTCTGTCCTTTTTGTTTTTTATAGGGAAGTTTGGTTAGATAGGTCTGAAATCATAATTACCTAAGTTGTCACTGGTGATATTTATTCCCTTTCATGTCTGTTTGGTTGGTGAGAGCAAAAATTCCAGTGGTCTAAACACACCTTTGTCTTCCTGGTGACTACCTTTGTCTTAAAGTTACTTCTGGATGCTAGCCATCAATCAGTTCAACCTTTGAAAAAGACTATCACTTTGGAGAGCCCAAGGATTCTAGTAGTTTGGTGCCAGGAGACAAAGACCAATGTGTATTTTACAGTATCATGTTCTAAGGACTAATTAGAAAATACTGCAGAATATTTTAAACATTGCCTTTTTACGTAATCCACTTTTTACTTCTTGATTCTGTTCTTTAAATGCTGTGTGTATGCTTGCACAAGTGTGTGTGTGTGCACATATGTATATATATATATATAATTTTTTGTTTTGTCTTATTAAAATTTTTTTAGATATTATTAAAAGTATATTGTAGCCTGGCAGTGGTGGTACACACCTTTAATCCCAGCACTCAGGAGGCAGAGGCAGGTGGATCTCTCTGAGTTAGAGGCCAGCCAGGGCTATACAGAAAATCCCTGTCTTGAAACCACCACCAATTGTATTGTGAGCCATGTATGTGCCTGGTACCTTTGGCGGTCAGAAGAGGACATGTGGAATCCCCTGGAATTGGAATTACAGAACAAGCTGCTGTGTGTATCAGGAAACTGGGTTCTTTGCAAGAATAGCAACTGCTCTTAACCACTGACTTTTGCTCTTGTTTTGTGAAACCAGTCGTAATATACAGCATAGGTTGGCCTTTATTCAAAATCATCCTGTCTCAGTCTTCTGAGAATTACAGGTGTATACTACCATACCCAGCTAGATATGTTTTTTTTTTCAATTCAGCAAAAGTTAATGTATTACGTATTTTGTGTTTTAGATAGTTTTACTGTTTTCCAAATCTGTTAGTTTTATCAAATAAAATACATAATCTCCTCAGGATAGCATACTTTCTCTCTCTCTCTCTCTCTCTCTCTCTCTCTCTCCCTCCCTCCCTCCCTCCCTCTCTCTCTCTCTCTCTCTCTCTCTCTCTCCCTCTCTCTCCCTCTCTCTCCCTCTCTCTCTCTCTCCCTCTCTCTCCCTCTCTCCCTCTCTCCCTCCCTCCCTCCCTCCCTCCCTCCCTCCCTCTCTCTCTCTCTCTCTCTCTCTCCCTCTCTCCCTCTCTCCCTCTCTCCCTCTCTCCCTCTCTCCCTCTCTCCCTCTCTCTCCCTCTCCCTCCCTCCTCCCAAAACACAAGTTTTCTCTGTGTATAGCCCTGGCTGTCCTGGAACTTACTCTGTAGACCAGGCTGGCCTCAAACTCAGAGATACCCGCCTGCCTCTGCCTCCCGAGTGCTAAGATTAAAGGCATGCACCGTTACCATCCAGCTTGGGTATTTTTCTTCTTACATTTATATACTTAAGGAAACATACTTGAAGGTGACTTAATCTACCTTTGCTTTTTGTGGGGATGGGAGGAGTGCTTTTGAGACAGGTTTTCTCTGTTTCACAGCTCTGGGTGTCCTATAACTGGCTTTGTGAACCAGGCTGGCCTTGACCTCAGAGAAATCTGCCTGCCTCTGCCTCCCGAGTGCTGGGATTAAAGGTGTGCGCCCCCTGCCTAACCTACCTTTTACTCTTTGTGTGTTAGATTTGTGAGAACAGAGACAAAAAGACTTGGGAAAGATGGGCTATATATTTGAAAGTAGATCTACTTCTTTTGCTAGAGATGTACAGTCTGCTGTACTAGACAAGGCTGAATATATAGAGATGCTTAAGAATAGTTTCTCCTTGATGCTAATAAAATTCATTCCATTGGAGAGTTTGAGTGTTGAGATAGCTATGCTTTTAGTCCGTGAATTAGCTGCTATATTAAGTTTGTTTATATTATGGGCATGGATAATACTATGTATCTGACAGGAAACTTTAAGGGTCCATACCTGTATTCCAACGTTTTTGTTTTAATTTTTTTGGTTTTTTGAGACAGGGTTTCTCTGCGCCTTTCCTGGATCTTGCTCTGTAGACCAGGCTGGCCTCACAGAGATCCACCTGGCTCTCTCTGCCTCCTGAGTGCTGGGATTAAAGGCGTGCCAACGTTTTTTAAAAGATACAACAGTCACTGCATTTGAAACATTGTAAATCATATGAACTTACTTTGTTTATTTAATTAAAAAACAAAAAATAGAACCATTGGCCAGCGTGGTGGGTGGTATACACTTAGTTCTAGCACTCAGGCAGAGGCAATTGGATTTCTGTGAGTTCAGGGCCAGCCTAGTCTATATAGTAAGTTCCAGGCCAGCCAGCTACATAGACTACATAGGCTACATAGACTCTGTCATGTTTCCAAAATTTTAAAACAAACATATTAATCTGTATGCTTACTGTGTTCAGGATATATTACAATGAGAGCTTTTTTGTGTTTTTGTAAGAGTATTTATTTGTGTTTTTAAGAGTATTTATTTTGGTTTTTTGAGACAGGGTTTTTCTCTGTAGTTTTGGTGCCTGTCCTATATCTCTCTCTCTAGACCAGGCTGGCCTTGAACTTGCAGAGATCTACCTGGCTCTGCCTCCTGAGTGCTGGAATTAAAGGCGTGCACCACCAACGACCATTAAGAGTATTTTAATCCAGTGTGAAATCTTGATTAAGAGGCCGAAAATATGACTTAGTGGTTGAACATTTTTGTAGCATGCGCAAAGGCCCTGGATTCAATCCCGAGCACTCCTCACTCCCACATAAACCACAACCAAAACCAAATTAACAACCCTCAAATAACAACAAAAACTTAAAATACCCAAGGAGAGAACTTAATCTATAGGGTAATCTAGTCATTGAGACATGTACAAGCTTCCATTGGTTTGGAGTTTTGGAGGAGTGTACCTTTTTTTTTTTTTTTTCCCAAAGACAGGTTTTCTCTGTGTGGCCCTGGTTGTTCTGGAACTAGCACTGTAAACCAGGCTGGCCTCAAATTGAAGAGATCCACCTGCCTCTTAGTTTGTAATACTGGGATTAAAGAGCTACACCACCACCACCTGCCTGGCAAGGATTGTACTTTTGGGGGGCGGGGTTGGGAAGATAGGGTCTTTTTCCTATCCTGAGTGCTGAGATAACAGGTGATACTGCTGTGCCTTATGAGTTTCTGAGAGCAAACTGACTGGGCTTTGTGCACTAGGGACAAGTACACACTACCTGCTGAGCTACTTCCCAGCCCAAAGGAGTGAGTATCCTTTTAAGTAAGCTTCCTTCCTGGATTCATGTTGTTTTTCTGTTCATGTTTCATGCTTTAGTTTTGGGCTTAATTTATGCTAACCTGTATTTTATTTGTGTAGTAGCCTTCTGAAGACTTATTTCAAATCAGTTACCTCCAGATAAACTTGCTGGTGTGCAATTCAAGGCAGTGAAGCCCCTTGAATTTTGGATGTTCTTGATTGCGGTGGAACTTGTGTAATAGAGTGGCTTTCTAGAATTTTGTAGGTCTTGTGGTTTGTTGTTTGTTTTTTGAGGTACTCTGAAATGCTGTATATTACAGTTCCTCTTTGAAATTAAAGATGCAGAGATGCTGCTGCCAAAAGTGGCAGTCAGATTGTTTTGTTCCTTTTCTATGCTTTCATTTCCACAGTGATAAGGTAGAAGAAAACTCAGCCAGAGGGACTAAGTTGTCATCTCTGATAAATCATCTATTGGGTGGAGGTAGTGGTGAATATGAGCAAAATACATCGTATAACTTCTCAAAGAACTAAAAACAAAAGACAAAAATGCTGACTCTAGGACTAAGTATGATTACTTAAAAAAAAAAAGTAGTCCATTGAAGCTATTGTGTTTCTTGGTATTTGATTTGCTCAACATCTTAAATTTAATACCTCTTCCTTTTCTATGATCTGTGTGTGAGACACACACCCCTTCCCAATTCTCTCCCCCTTTTTATTTCTTTTTCTTCTCTCTCTCTCTCTCCCTCTCTCTCTCTCTCTCTCTCTCTCTCTCTCCCTCTCCCTCTCCCTCTCCCTCTCCCTCTCTCTCCCTCTCTCTCTCCCTCTCTTTTTGTTTCGTTTTGTTTTTCGAGACAGGATTTCTCTGTATAACAGCCCTGGCTGTCCTGGAACTCACTCTGTAGACCAGGCTGGCCTCGAACTCAAAAAGATCCACCTGTCTCTGCCTCCCAAGTGCAGAGATTAAAGGCATATGCTCCCTTTTATTTATTTATTATGTATACAGAAGGGGGTGCCAGATCTCATTACAGATGGTTGTGAGCCATCATGTGGGCTCTGGGAATTGAACTTAGGACCTCTGGAAGAGCAGTCTGTGCTCTTAACCTCTGAGACATCTCTCCAGCCCCCTGGCTCCCTTTTTTATTTCTTCACAGATACTGAAAATTTCTTGATGCTTGTAGGATTCTGAAGGAAGTGAGGTAAAAGGAATTTGGGGCTTTAACTGCTGCAGATGTAGCTGTTGTTATGAATTGTAATATAAGTATCTTTATTTTGCAGTAGTCTTAAGCGACTCATGAAAAAATCGCTTGACCCTGAAGGGGTTCGGACCCAAGGTTGATAACCACTGATGTAGAGACAGCCTATCTCAGTTTTTTCTTGTAAATCTAGTTACTACAAGAGCTTGAAAGGTATGAAGGAACATTGAAGGATATCCTGATTGTTTTTCATCTACTTAGTTTGCATTTCTGTCATTTCAGTGCCAAAGTTAGGTTTATGATCTACACTTGATACTTATTTTTGTTGTCTTAGGTTTTTTGCAAGCATCAGAACACCTGATAGATGAAGTACAGTTTATTTTCTTAGAATTTGTGAAATTATTCCTAAAGAGGGAGGAGCATAGTTAAATTCTTTACCACTGTTCATTAATTTTTTTGTCTTTTTAGGCTTGAGTCCTTCACTTAACACTTGCAGATTGCACCTTTTTCGTTACTGCTAACTTGTTTGGTAATTATTGGGTTAGACCTACATATCTGGGAAAGGCTGTCTTTACTATTCAGCAGTGATATCCTTGTACTTTGTTGTATATGCTGAGGGGCCTGGTTACTTAACTCTGATCACTTACATTTCAATAGGGATTCGCTTTCAGAGCTGGAGTAGGCCTCTTGGTTCTCTAAAGAGTCAGCCAGCCTGGTGATCTGTATGTGTGCTGCAGAAATGAAATAATCGGTGTGTAAGATTATTGAGTGGAAGAGGAGGGTAGGATATAGTAAGAATAAAGACAAAGATCTTTTTCCAGATGAAAATGTTTTCACTTCGTAATGCTGCTTGTTGGAATGATAAGATTTGAAAAAAAAAAATCTACCTAAAAAAATCTATCATTTAATCTCTTCCTTCCCTAAAAAGCAAAATGATAAAATAATTTGCTTTCTGTCTTGTATTTTGGTAAGTACATATTTTAAAACTCTCTGTGTATGTGTATGTGTGTGGGTTTGTACATACAGTTCCTGCAGAGAACAGATTAGGGTATTGGATCCCCCAGATCTGGAGTTATAGATAGTTATGAACAGCCTGGTGTGGGTACTGGGAACTCAACTTGGGTCCTCTGCAGTAGCATGATCACTCTTGAATGGCTGAGCGCTCTCTCTCTCTCTCTCTCTGGCTTCCCCCTACCTTTTATTGTTTTTGTTTGTTTAGGTAGCCCTGGCTGAACTCAAAACTCAAGAGTTTCTGCCTCTGCTGGTATCAAAAGCATGGGCAAAAGTCCCCCCCCCCCCCCCCCCCAGAAATAGACTTTTATTTTTTAAAAGTCTGATAAGGCTCTTGCTGGACTGTGGTGGCACACTCCTTTAATCCCAGCACTCAGATCTCTGTGAGTTTGAGGCCTACAGAGTTTCAGGACAGCCAAGGCTATACAGAGAAACCCTGTCTCAGAAAAAAAGAAAAAAGAAAAAAATAATAATAAAGAAACCTGAGGCCCTTAGGCTTGATGCCCTAGTACTGAAAAACATACAAACAAAAGTAAAACTATGACATTGTAAATATTGATATATGTAGAACAAAAAAGGTATATAAAGCTGTCTGATCTATCCATATCAGCACAACTTCATGTCTGCTTTTTAGATGCATGAAGAAAGCATAGTTGACTCTTTCATTGACGTTTTTTGCCTTTTATAAACTTTTAGTCTGAGGTCAAAAAGCTTGGTGTCCTTCCCCTAGTCCAGGGTTTATATAAATGTCCAATTGGGTGAAACTGGCACTATCCCAGAAGATTTTTCTTTTCTAAGTATTCTTTAAGTACCCCTGTGTATAGTGTATTTTGCAAGGTCCTTATTCAGAAGGCTAGGAGGACAGGCCTATGTAAGATGAAAACAGAATGAAGCTTTATTAAGATTTATTTGGTTCTAACCATATGTATATGAAATTCATGTGTAAATACATTCTTGGAAGAAATTTGGCTTGGAAGGGTAAGTAGAAAAGTTAATTTTGTGTTTGTAGAAAATTTGCTTAGTGTAGTTAATGGTTGTTCTACATTTTGAGAATTCTTAAGGCTTTGTTGTAATGATAACCTATCAGGAAGTGGGTCCTGCATTCTAGAGTTGAAATACAGGTAAGTGTGCAATCCCAATGATGAAGCGTGTATGTGTATATTATATATATGGTTTTATATTTTGATTTTTGAGACACTGTGTCTGTAGCTGTCTGTTCTAGAATGGGTATTAAAGATGTGTGCCACCACACCTGGTAATATAGTTTTTATATATTTTTAAAAATATTTATTTTATATGAATGAGTGTTTTCTCTCTATATATGTACCTGTACCACACATGTACCTGTAGAGGTCAGAAGAGGGTGTCTGGTTCCCTAGAACTAGAGTTACAAATGGTACCATGTGGGTATTAGGAATTGAACCTGGATCCTCTAGAAGAGCAGCATATACTTTTAACTACTGAGCTCTCTCTCTCTAGTCGCTCTATAATTTTATATTTTATTAAGTATGAGGGCTATTTCCATAAAATAAAGCAGTGTTAAAATATTTTTCTTTGGTTTGCTCTAAATATACAGTGCTAGAGTATTAATCGATCAAACATCTTTAACTTTTTTTTTTTGAGATGACATCGTATAGCTCTGGTTTGTCTGGAACTTGCTATGTAGATCATCCTGCCTCAAACTGCCAGATCTGCCTACCTGTGCCTTCAAGTGCTTGGATTAAATTTGTCTGCCAACACACTCAGCTCTAATTTCTTTCTTTAAAAATCTTTTGAGACTAGCCTTCAAGTTATTATGTTGCTAAGGATGATCTTGAACTCCTGATCATCCTGCCTTACCTAAGCCTCAAGTCGTGTAATTATACTACCATATCTGCAAATATCTCTGAATTCATCAGTGAATAAGATTGGCTGATGAATTTTATGGAAGGGTAAGGCATGGAACTGCTTCCACATTTCCTTGAAGGATGGTTTTTAAGATGTTGCATAAGCTTATGTCCCATCCCTTTGTTCCATGAGCCCTATAACATTGATCAGAGGAGTAACCTTAATAGTTATTCTGAATGTGTCATCCTGATGTTAGTTACAATGTTCCTGAGGCCATTCTAGAAGAGTTTAGAATTCTTTGAGCCCAGACTAATAATAATAACTTTCAGTGGATTCTTATTATTTGGAGACTAGCTTTTCAGGATCCAGTTGTCCATATTAACTTTGCCTCAAAAGGGCAAGGCAACACTTTTGGAAGTAAGGAATGATGAGGACACATGAGAATGGAAGTTTAGTTCTTGTCTTCAAAGAGTCTTGGGTTTTTATTAATTACCACCTACAGCGTAGTGGGAAAGGAAGCATTTGTTAGACATTGTGTGCCCAGTACTAGGTATATGTCATGGGCATTTATAAAGGGTTTTCAGGGTCTCTATTTAGCTCAGGCTCTCCTAGAACTACATGTAAACCAGGCTATCCTTGAACCAACAGAGATCCACCTGCCTCTGCCTCCTGAATGCTGGGATTAAAGGTGTGTAATACAACCCCTGGTAGGAATTTACATAGTATGGGCAATAATACTGGGGGATCTTGGAGGGGCAGGAGTAATTTGCTTTGGACTAAGATGAAAAAGATTGGAACAGAGACACAAGTTGACTTTGGGTCAAGGATAATGCATAATTTCAATATGGGTCAGTTCTAAGGGTGAGAGAGCTCAGAGTGAGGATGTTGTATTGGCTATCAGTAAAAAGCTATCTGTAGCCTTGGCATTGTACAGAAATCAACAGCCATATTAGTCTAGAAATGTCAATTTTAATTTTCCCCCATTTGTACATGTAGATGGTATTAAATATGTAAGGTTTTATATATGTGTATTTTATTTAAAAAAAACTAATAAAGTCTCTAAAATAGAAAACAGAAAAGATCTGTCTGCCAAAGATAAAATGTTCAAAGTGGAAAAAAAAAAAAAAAAAAGGCTGGGCGGTGGTGGCGCACGCCTTTAATCCCAGCACTCGGGAGGCAGAGCCAGGCGGATCTCTGTGAGTTCGAGGCCAGCCTGGGCTACCAAGTGAGTTCCAGGAGAGGCGCAAAGCTACACAGAGAAACCCTGTCTTGAAAAACCAAAAAAAAAAAAAAAAAAATGTTCAAAGTGGAAAAATGAGGTTCGAAGGGTAGGTTGGAGTGATGAATTTTTGACTAACAGGCTAGCACATTAGAATTTTATCCCAAGAATGGTAAAGAATTGCTTAAGTGTTAGAATGCTTTAGGTGTTCATAAAGGACTCAGTGCTATTGTGAGTTGGATCAATTGGTGGCTCTCTGGTAGTATGGGACTAAAAGTCATGTAATATAAGGCAGAGAGGCTGTTGCTATAGCCTTACTTCAGATAGGGGCCTTGAGTAATATCGGCAGGCGTATGGAATAGAAGAAAGAATGGTCAAAAGTAAAATAAAATTGCTTTCATAGAATGAAGAAGAAAAAAAAAACGGTCTAGATATAATATTGATGTCCTGGAGAATTTTAGAGATGAGATTGGGGACAAGCACAAATTTGTCATTTACATATACGAAAAGAGACACATCAGGTGACTTCCATGCTAGAGATTATTGAAGTTAAGAGTCAGGGCTGTAGTAGCAGTCTTAACTCCAATTTAATACCTTTCCTTGATTAAACACACTGGAAACTTGGTGACATGACTGGATTTTGGTTTTAGGAAACTGGCAGAATACTGATGGAAATAGGAAAGGTGGCAAAAAAAGATATTGGTGTTTGAGAAGGAAGACTTAAGGATGGCATCCAGAGTGGAAGGGCTTTTTTGTTGAAGAATGGTGACTTTGACTTTTAGCTTTTATCTTTAGATCCTAGGTTTTTGTTTATGACTTTGAAACAAGATTTTAACTTAAATTTCCCTATACTCCATGAACAACCAGTTAGCCAGAAAGAATGTATTGAGTAAGTTTACTATTACTCTGATTATAAATTCTACTTTCAGCTGGGTAGTGGTACTTATGCCTTTAATCTCAGCACTGGGGAGGCAGAGGCATGCGGATCTCTGAGTTCAAGGACAGCCTGGTCTACAGAAAGAGTTCAGAACAGCCAGGGCTACACGGTAAAACCCTGTCTGAGCCGGGCGGTGGTGGCGCACGCCTTTAATCCCAGCACTTGGGAGGCAGAGGCAGGCGGATCTCTGTGACTTCGAGGCCAGCCTGGGCTACCAAGTGAGTTCCAGGAAAGGCGCAAAGCTACACAGAGAAACCCTGTCTCGAAAAACAAAAAACAAACAAACAAAAAAAAAACCCTGTCTGGAAAAAAAACAAAAACAGAAAAATAAATGAAGAAAGCATTTCTTAGAAAACTGTGTAGAATGGGTGGTAGATAGAGAGCCCTATGTGACTCTAATAACCTTGGCATTTTAATTTGATGGAACATTGTTAGTTAGAATTAAATGTTACCTTTGTGTTTGAGATAATTTAGGAATAATACTTAATGATCATTTTTTCAGATACATCTGGCAAGTTAGCACTCATTATGTTCTATTATCCAAATATGAAAGTTAATGTTTATATTGCACTGAATTTCTATGGTGAGGGACACAACACCCCTCCCCCCAGTTTTTTTGTTTTTTTGGCATTCATAATTCTTTTTTTTTTCCCCCAAGCCAAACTGTATTCAACTTTATTAAAGATACTTTCCATAAACAATCATATTTTTTCAGGTAGGACATGGGCAGACAATGATTAACAGAATACAAGAACTTCCAGACTCCCTTCTATCAAAATCAGAAAGCCACTATAAAACCCGATGAGTCTTCATTCGATGCTTTGAAGAGGGCAAGAGCTTAGAGTGAGGGCTGACAGTTCACATTGAGGATGCTGTTTAACAACTTTTCACAAGCCAACCCTGACTTTGAGGAAGCAAAACACACATGGCAAAATTATTAATCTGAAGATCCACAATCTTTTATAAAAGGAACCACTGCTCTTTGAGGGCACAATGATACCACTGCAAAGTCCAGATTGCCTGATAGACTGACAAAGCCAATTTTGGGGTTCAGGTTCCAACAGGTCTCTGGTTTGAAGGGAGTTAAGTCTATGTTGATGGTACAGGGGAGGAAGACACAGAAATGAATTTAGAGTTTCCAACACAAGGCATTTTGTGCCATGGTGGCCACATATGTCAAGACCAGGACGTCCCTCCTGAGAGCCAAGAGCAGTCTTTCAAAATTATCAGGAAAAGATGTTTTCTAACATCAACCATCATCAATCCAGCTTGGGACACATTTTGTTAGTGACACATGTCTCCCCCCCCCCCCCCCCCAAAAAAAAAGGAAGTGTTCTGTGTGCTAACAACATAGCTTAAAAAAAAGTAAAAACATCCGGGCGGTGGTGGCGGTGCACGCCTTTAATCCCAGCACTCAGGAGGCAGAGGCAGGTGGATCTCTGTGAGTTCGAGGCCAGCCTGGGCTACCAAGTGAGTTCCAGGAAAAGGCGCACAGCTACACAGAGAAACCCTGTCTTGAAAAACCAAAAAAAAAAAAAGTAAAAACAAAATTTTGCATTTTTGTAAAACTTGATTAAAAAATAGTATTTCAAACTGTACAGTCACCAGAAGTACACAGTTATAAAAAATGCACACATTTCACTTGGCATCTCCAACACCTTCATCTTTTTGTGCCTGGTCTGTTTTGGCGTCTGCATTTTCTGCAGGATTATTCGCATCCTTACCAGCATTGGCTTCCCCTTGGGGACCTTCTCTCCCTTCTTTGCAGGGGCCTTTTTAGGCTTGGGCTCTGTCTTTGGAGGAGCAGGTTTAGCAGACAACCTTGCAGATCTTCTCTGTGGCTCGTCCTTCACCTTGGCTTTATGTCCTTTAGTATCCCCTTCAGTCTTTCTTTAGGGCATGGTGACGGGGGACGTCGGGGATGCAACAGTGCGTGGGTTTGGTCTGTCTGGGGGTCGTTCTGCTTCTTCACACTGCTCCACATTCATAATTCTGAACACAGAAGTTTTTTGTTGACAAAATAGGGATCCTAAGTTTATATTTATGAAAGTTATATAAAGGATGGCATCCAGAGTGAAGGGCTTTTTTGTTGAAGAATGGTGACTTTGACTTTTTTTATGGCAAAGAATCAAATGGTGCTAGTAAATGTTTATAGTTTTGCAAGGAGGTGGTGCACACCTTGAATCCCAGTAGTTGGAGGCAGGGGCAGGTGATCCCTGAGTTCTGGCCTACAGAATGAGTTCCAGGGCATCCAAAGGTACACAGAGAAACCCTGTCAAAACAACTCCTCTCCTCCCCCTAAAAATTATTTATTAAATTCTAGTCAATTTACATGAGGAGGAAACATTAAACAATAGAGGCAGAGTCAGGATTTTTTTTTTTAAAAAAAAATCTTCTTTTAAATTATTAAAACTTGCTCTCCTTGAGTAATGGGATTGATATTATTAAAATTTTATTTTATTTGCATTTATTTATTTTGTGTGGGTGGGTGTGTGGATGCCAGAATGCATGTGTGTAGGAGAGGACAGTTGAAAGGAATTTTCTCTCCTTGCCCCTGGGTTCTAGGGAACAGACCCAGTTTGTTAGCCTGGCTGGCAAGCACTTTTACCCACTGAGCCATCTCACTGGCCTTCATTTTTTTGAGATAGTGTTTTATGATAGCCCATAGTAGCCTTAAACTTGTGATCCTCCCGCCTCTTTTAGTCTTGTGAGGTCTAGGCTAATTGATTCGTGCCATCATGTCTGGTGATTGAGGTTAATTTGTCTCAGAGGAAAAAAAGGTTTTTTTTTTTTAGTTTATTTTATATGCCTTGGTATTTTACCTTCATGAATGTCTGTGAGGTTGTTGGATCCCCTGAAACTGGAGTTGCAGACAGTTGTGAGCTGCCATGTGGGTGTTTTGGGAATTGAACCCAGGTCCTGTGGAAGAGCACCCAGTGCTTTTAACTGATGAAGCATCTCTCCAGCCCCCACCCTTTAAATTTTTTATTTTATCTTTTTTATGTGCATGATGTTTTGCCTAAATCAGTGTGTTCGTATCATTTGTGTACAGTGCCCAAAGAGGCCAGAAGAGAGCGTCAGATCTCCTGGAGCTGGAGTTACAGATGCTTCTTAGGCACCATGTGGGTGCTGGGAATTGAACCCAGGTCCTCTTCAAGAACAGACAGTGCCCTTAACCATTGAGCAATTTCTCTACCCCTGCCTCCTGCTTCCCCTAGGGTTTCTTTGGGTTGCCCTGGATGTCCTCGAACTCACTAATTAGAGCAGGATGGCCTCAAAATCAGAGATCCGCCTGCCTCTGTCTCCTGAGTGCTGGGATTAAAGGTGTGCACCACTACTGGCAATTGAGACTCAGTTTTTAAGTGATAGTTTGTTAAAGCAGTGTCATTAGTTTTTAAAGATAATATAACGTAAAATAAGAGTGACACAGACTCACTTAAATGCCATTAAAGTACTTTTAATTTTAGAAACATTTTCTTTGAAAAAGTTTTTGTTGTTGAGTATAAAGTGTTATGGAAAATATAGATTACTCATATTCTTTGCACAGCCTAAAAAAACTAAGACATTTACATAGATCACAGAGGTAACTAGTTAACAAAATAGTTATTGTCACAAAAGAGAAATAGTATGCTGTGAGAGTTTCTTAGAAAAGCAGACATTGGGGCATAAGTAATATTTAGCTCTAGATCGAGAGTTCAGGAAACGAGGTGATGGTGGAGGAAAGAAGAAAAAGCCTATTCACAAAATTGCAGAAACAAAAACAAAACACTCAAATAGTACAGTTGGGCCAGTGTAATAGTGTAGGAGTGAAGAGATTACTATGGTAGAATAAAACCTACATGAAGGAAGCCCTTGAGTAAATGGATAAGGGAGTGTTTAGCTCTCCTGTGAGAAAAGGGACTTTTGATCAGAAATCATTTGGTAGAGTTGGTGAGATGGCTCTGGGTAAAGGCACTTGCTTCCAAACCTGATGACTTGTTTGGTTCAATCCTTGGGACCCCCATAGTGGTAGGAGAGATACATAGTTTAAATTGTTCTTTGACCTCACATATGTACTATGGCCCCAAATGAAATAAAGAATTAATCAATATAATTCAAAAGTTTAAAATAGCGTGGTTTTGTCGTGGAATTTTGAAAGCTAGTATTAGTTGGTTGAGTTAGCAGAATTAGCTCTGTAGTGCAAATGCAGCCATCTGTAGGTGGACTTTTCTTTCCTCCCAAATAACCAACATGGAGACCTAGTATTAACTATAAATGCTTGGCCAATAGCTCAAGCTTGTTACTAGTTAACTCTTCCATTTAAATTAACCCATATTTTTATATATGCTATGCCATGTGGCTTGGTACCTTTTATTAATATGGCATGTCCATCTTCTGATCTCTGTCTTGCTGATGACTCCGAATTCCACCCTTCTTCCTCCCAGCATTCTCAGTTTGGCTCTCCAGCCTAACCTTATCCTGTTCAGCTATTGGCCAATCAGCTTTATTAAACCAATCACAGCAACATAGATTCACACAGTATAAAGGAATATTCCACAGCCATCTAAGGCTAGTTTTTGTTTGTTTTGGTAAATAGAGCTTTATTGGAACACAGCCATGCAATATTTCTTCTATATTGTTGGGGGTATTTTAGACAGATGAATTAGGTGTATTAGTTACTTTTCTCATTTTTTTTTTTTTGAAAGATTACCTGACAAGAAGCAACTTAAGGGAAGAAGAATGTATTTCAGTTTATAGTTGGAAGGAATTGTCTATATTGGACAGGAGTTCTGGCAACAAGGAATTGAGGTGGTCAGTCACTTTACATCCATAATCAGAAAGGAAGGAACAATGGATCTTTACACTCATCTGCTTTCTCTTTGTTCAGTCTGGGGCCTTAGCCCATGCAGTGGCACTACCACACATTGGGTGGGTTCCCACTTCAATTAACCGAATCATGATAATTCCTCACAGATGTGTCCAGAGGCTTGTCTCCTAGGTGATTTCCATATCTTGTCAAGTTGATAATAATAACGGTCATGCTAGGTAATGCTTATAGATGTGAGTATATGAGGATATAAAATATTTTAATTCTAATCCTTGAAATGTGACAAAACTCACTTGTCCTTGTGAAATTGAAAAGAATGTTGGTTGAGGCTAGAGAGATGACTCAGTGGTTAAGAGCGTTTTACTGCTTTTGCAAAGGATTTGGGTTCAATTAATTCTCAGTATCCACATGGTGACTCACAACTATGTGTAACTCCAGTGCCAGGAGATTGGATACCTTCTTAAGATCTCCTGGGGCACCAGGCACACATATGGTGTGTACTCATATACATTCAAAGCTCCCATACATGCAAAATAAATCAAAAAAAATTTTAAGGATATTGCTTTATGCCCTTCCCTCAGTGCTTTTTAGGTTTTGTGTGTGGCGTTTATTTATTTATTTTGAGAGAGTTGGGTGGGCAGAGTGATGTAACACTTTTCTTAGTTCATTGGATAATTTAATAAAATCATAAAAAGCAAAATATTGTAAAAATTCCTGTGAAGGAGATTTTTCTACTTTGCCTGATCAATGGAGAAGAAAAGATCCTGGGTAACAACTTGGGCAGTTAATCACTTTATGACCTAGATTAAGCCATACCACATTTTAAAATTTTTATTTAATTTGAGATAGGTCTCTACATAGCCCTGGCTGTCCTGGAATATACTATGTAGAAGATTGGCCTGGAATTTACAGGGCTCCACCTGCCTCTGCAAGTGCTGGGATTAAAGCACCATTCTTGCCAGTACCATACTTTTTAATTGAAAATATCTTTCCTATGCAAAATAGACCTGATATGTGGTTTGACAGCTTATCTTGTTTTCTATGGTTTTTAAAGAGGATCAAATGGACATGAAAACTGAAAGCTTAGTCATATGTGCTATGGAGAAAGTTTCACAATCCTGTGGTTAACATTGCATTTATTTTAGTGCTTTTCAATTAAGTCCACAATAATGAGTACCTTCTGAGTTTTGTGGAAGCACATTGTATGTCGACAATCTTTATTTCTCAAATAAAAAAGGAATAAATAAAGAGGGAAATTAATGTGGATGGAGCATCTTGCTTATTTCACTTAGAGCCTTATGTGTTTTTTTTTTCTTAGACACATTTCAGATGAAGGTGGAGGTTTTGGGTTTTTTGTTTTATTCTTGTTTGCTTGCTTGTTTGTGTTTTTTTTTTGTTGTTGTTGTTATTGCTGTTTTTCATTTTGATAAGGACTGACTCACTGTGATAGTCAAAATGACCTTGAATTCAGAGTTCCGCTTTAGCCTGTCGACTGCTTAGGTTGCAGATGTATGCTATCTGGCAAGTCTTGTTTGCAACCGTTGCTCATAACAGAAAGGATTTCTAAAGCTGATAAGCTGGTTTAGCTTGATCCTGTATACTTTTTTTTGCATAGGATCTCTATGTAGACCAGGCTAGCCTTGATCCTCTGGAGCTCTGCTGGGGATGTCTTTCTGTATGCTGTGAATGTGTATTGCTCTGATTTGGTTGATAAATAAAATGCTGATTGGTCAGTAGCCAGGCAGGAATTATAGTATAGGCGGAATAAATAAAGACCAGAATTCTGGGAACAGGAAGGCTGAGTCAGGAGTTGCCAGCCAGACACAGAAAAAACAAGATGTGAAGGCAGAACTGGGAAAAGGTACCAAGCCACGTGGCTAAGCATAAATAAGAATTATGGGTGAATTTAAATGTAAGATCTAGTCAATGGTAGGCCTGAGCTAATGGCTGAGCAGTTTTAATTAATATAAGCCTCTGCGTGTTTACTTGGGTCCAAGTGGCTGCAGGACTGGCGGGTGAGAGAGATGTGTCCTGACCATGGACCAGGTGAGACACAAGAAAACTTCCAACAACAGAGCTCTGCCTCCCTACTTATTTTTTTAAGTTAAAAATTGTACAAAATTATTGAGATGAAAATGGAGAGCTAAATAATAGCTGCTCATTAGCTCCTAAGAAAAGGAAATTGTTGTTTTAACAGCACAAAAGCATTCTTTAGAGAGATAGTCTCTAAAGCTCTTTAGCTTTAGAGCTTTTTAGCTCCTTTCAAAGTTATTTAAAAAACTGTGTGCATATGTATATGTATACATGTTATGCACATAGAGGCTAGAGGTTGACAGTGATGTCTTCTTCCATTGTTTCTCTACCTTACCTATTTTTTTCACTGAAATTGGAGCTCAGTGATTGGCTATAAAGTCTGGCTAACAAGGCCCAGGAAGCCTTGTTACACCTTCTTTCCTCCTTGGTATTATAATCATGAGCTCTGCTGTGCCTAGCTTTTGACATGTGCTAAAGATTCTGACTGAGATTCTCATGCTTTCTTGGTAAGTACCTTACTTCTCAGAGCCCCTTTTCAAAATTGTAGATGAAAAATTTGAGGAATTTACTATCATTTCTAGATACTGAATTAACAAATTGGTTATGTAAGAAAAGAAAATTGTGGTGCTGGAGAGATGGTTCCACAGTTAAGAGCACTCTACTCTTGCAGAGGACCTGGGTTCAGTTGCCAGTGGGTCACAATCATCCCTAACTCTAATTTCAGGGAATCCAACACCCTCTTCTGACTATTGATGGCTGCTGGAGGAGGGGGCAGTAATTATCTTAAGTTGTGTGCCCACTAATGATCTCATCAGAAACATACATTATCTGTAAACTCTATAGACAGTTAATACATATTTTATTTTGTTGTTGTGTGCTTGTATTTCAGCTGAGTCTTAAGCTGTAGCTGAGGCTGATTGGGAAATTGAGGTTCTTCTGCCTCAGTTTCTTGTATTTGTCTCATTTTCCTTAGTTTTTAATTGGTGGTTCATCATCTTTACAAGAAGGTAAAAGTGGGGAGATTTTGCTTGATAAAAGTTGACAACTTCATTTAAATTTTAGTTTAACTATGAAAACACTGATCTGTCTATAAAAGGGTCAGGAAGTGATTTTGATTATAATATACCTTTCCTACCCCAGTACAGCAAGGGTCTTAGCTAGCATACACATCCTCAGATTGATTGGTATTTGATTTAAAACAGAACAAAATAATGTCCCCAAACTAACAACTTTTGTGGGAGACACTTCATGTAGTAAACAGTAAAACTATAATAGCAGAGAACCATCATTGTAACTGTATTTCAGTTTTCAGTGTCTATGTTGAAAATTATTCTTTCTTTGAACCCATTGTTTCCAACAGTTCAGTGGAACAGTTGAGAGTAGTATTGAGAGATCATTTATAGACTGCATTACAAGACTTTGATTTAGACCCTTCAGTTACCACACTACCTCCAGTGACTCAGATGTGCAGTCTTCAGAAAAAAAAGCACTTTTCTTACTTCCAGGGTAAGCTAAGTCTAGAGGTTTCTGAAATATTTCCTACTAGCAGAATTTCTGTTTGAACTCTCTTCTGTTGGATAACCTCTGAGTTTAAGTGTGGAGATTCATTTTTACCAAGATTTATTAATTTTTTGAAAATTTCATACATGTATACAGTGTATATTTTGATCACATTAACCTTCTTACTCCTCCCCAACTCCTCTTCCCAGATCTACCTCCACCCTTAAATGTAATTATTCTTTATCTCAAGACCTCTACTAGATTTAAAAATATTTGTTTCACATTTGGTAATTAAAGGAAATTTTAGTTCAGAAAACACCAATTTTTTTCACTTTAAAATGGTTTGTATTTAGAGTTAAGTCTTCTACAGAGAACTGTGGGTGCTTTAATAGCTGCATACATTGTCTAGTTTTACAAACACGAAGAAACAGTGATCTTGAAGTACTATGAATTTTTAGGAATCCTTAACACTGAGCTCAGACTTTTGTTTGGCGACAAACACCATTACCTGATGAGCCACCTGACCAGCCCCCTCTTTTCTTAAAGATTAATTCCTTTTGTGGTCTACCTGCCCAGGTTATTATTTCATTGAACGTTTGTACGTCAAAAGGTGTTGAGTCATTGTTAGTTAAGAAAATAGGTATGTTGCTTGTGATCAGTGATGTTGAGTCATTGGTAGTAAGAAAATAGTGAGGTATGTTGTTAGTGACCTGGGTGTGAGTGTTGCTGGGTTTTTTCTTTTCCTCCCTGTTCTTTCTTCCTCCTCTCCCAGGGCAACACACACTAGGCATTATATCATCACTGAGCTACAAAATTACACATTTTGAGCAATTATGCATCCTAACCTTTTCCTCTAGATACTAATTTGTATGGTATTGGGCAAATATTTTCTTTATTTTATTTTTTTTAACAAAAAGTATAGACAAGACCTATTGAACTTTTTACTCTGTCTTAAGTAACAATCAAAGTACCATAATAAAAGGGCTGGAGAGATGACTCGGGTTAAGAGTGCAGACTGCTCTTGTAGAGGACTGGAATTTGATTCCCACCACTCAAGTCATATGGATATAACTGTCCCAGAGGATCTGATGTCCTTTCTGGCCTCTGTGGGCACCTTGACACAAGAGTTTATATAAAATACTATATAATAATAACAACAAAAATAACAAGTTATTTCAAATTTAGTCTAAATCATGTGCCATTTGACCTTATAGTTATTCTCAGAGAGTGGCCCTGAAAATGGGGGAATCCAACCATTGTCATCCAGAAACGTTATTTTATGTGTATGAATGCTTTTCCTGTGTGTATGTCTGTGTACCACATTCGTGAAATACTTGGGGAAGTCAGAAGTGGGAACAGGAACCCCTGGAACTGGAGTTTGACTCAGTTGTGAGCTGCCATGTGGATGCTTGGAACCGAATCCAGAGGAGTAGAGCAGTAAGAGAGACTGACTCAGTTGTAGAACTCCGCCTGCCTCTGCCTGCGGTCCTGAATGCTGGGATTAAAGGCTTGTATCACTACATCTATATTTAATACTTTTTCTTTGATCTAATAGTATTCCAGTAGTGGTTCTGCGACATTTTGTTTGTTCATCTTTTGATGTGCTTTGGGTTATTTCTTCCTTTTGACTCTACAAACAATATTGATAAGAAGATTCATATACTGGTTTCTTCATGTGAAGATGTGCTTTCAGTTTTTGCATGTACTTAGGAGTACAATTACTGAGTCAATACAGTAACTCTTTTTAAGTATTTATTGGTTATTTGTATACCTGTAAAGAAATGTCTCTTCAGATCATTAGCCATTTTATTTTACTTTCATTTTATTTTATTGTTTGTGTGTGCATGATATATGTGAGTACATGTGCCATGATTGCTAGATTTGCTTAGGAAGTCTTTCACTGCTGATCCATCTCCTGGCTTTGGTACAGTACTTGTTGGTGTTTTCTTGTTTATTAAATAACACTTGCTGCAACATAGTATGTAGTGCTATATTGGTTGCATCCTTGTACATCTTATGTGTCTTTGGATTGCATCTAAAGACCACATTGAGTGATTGCCTTATTCTGTCTAGGTTTGTGTAAGTACAGAGTAGGATGTTTAGACCAAAACAAAATAACTTAACCGTATTTCTCATAATGCAATACCTTACTGTGATTCATTTGTTTTTCCTTGACCACCCTTTGCCTTTTGTGTCATAGTGTAAGAAATTTTTGCCTAACTTAAGACTCTGAGCAATTTTTGCTGTATGCTTTCTTTCAGGAAGATTGTACTTTAATATTCTTCATTTATATGGAGCTGATCCACTTTGAGTTTGTTGAATGTGCATTAAAAATATTTTCTTCTACAAATGTTTCAGAGAAATAAATGTTAATGTTACTGTGGAAGTGTATGTTTTAAAATTTGGGGTGCTTGTATGGAAGCTATATATTTCGAGGAAACATCAACAGAATTGCCTATTCACTAGAACTATCTCAAAATGAAGGAGAAATGTTTTTTATGTTACTCTTATAAATTGTATTATGGAATCGTGTGTGTGTGTGTGTGTGTGTGTGTGTGTGTGTGTGTGTGTGTGTGTGTGTTCAATTTAAGGCCTTACCTTTCTTGCTTAAACTGATTTACTTAAGTTACTAATGGGAAATTTTTACCTGAATGCTTTAAAACACCGTCCATTTGTTGCTTTGGACGGTGTTTTCTAAGAATTCATTCTGTTAGAGAATTAGTTCCCAGAGTCAAAGGAATGTTGTTTATGGGACGAGAAAAGGAAGGAAACTTACAGTCCCTATTCCAGGTATTATGGTTTTAATTTTTAAGTGGTGGAGGGTGTGTGCATGAGATCCGAAGACAACTTTGTGAAATTAGTTCTCTTACACTTTAGGGATCAAGCTCGGGTTATGAGGTTTGTATGCTAAGTGTTTTACCCACTGAGCCATCTCAATATCCCAGGCATTATGTTTATTTATATACCTTAAACGTACACGTTTTTACAGGTCAAAAATATGTTCTAGATACCATAAGTGACTTAGGAACGCTACACAGTTTATTAATTTGCTGAAAGCAAGAGCTAGAATCAGATTTGTATTGCTTGAAAGCCAGGATTTCTCTATGGTTCTCTTATATTCAGTAGTAAACAGGAAGCAGTTCCTTGTGTATTTGGAATGTGCACCTGTAGAAATGTGAGTGACATAATTGGTGAACAGTGAGGGGAAAATTATTGTAAACTATAAAATGAGTAACTTCAACTTGAGGGAATAAGGAATTTTTAATTTAATGAAAACAAGTATTTTATTTGATATGATTATGTAAAACATTAATCATTTATACATTTCTTTGCTTGTGAGTACATTTGAAACTTAGTTCCCAAAATGTGGCCAGAGCCTTATGAAAAAGAGCAGTGCAGTTGTCACTTGGCGTCCCTGGAGGATTGGGTCCAGGACAGCATCCTACACACCCAAAATCTGAGGATGCTCAAGTCTATAAAGTTATGTATGTCTAGTGTGTATATCCATCTTATAATTCAAGTAAAAAGTCGTGTCTGGATAATACCCGATGCCATGTAAGTAGGAAGTTATGTTACATGTAAGTTAATAAGTAGTTATGCTGCATTACTTAGGTAGTAATGACAAAGCATGTTTTATATTCAGCACATTCATGATTACTTTTTCCCTGGACATTTTAATTTTAAATTTTATTTATTTAGAGTTTAAGATAAAACCAGTGAGGTGAAGTGAAAATTGCAGCACTCACCAAGAAAAGGGTTGGAGAAAATGTCATGCCTTTTAAGTTAGGCATGAAGTAGACATCACTTATTAAGAAATAAAAAGGGCCTAATAAGAGTGGAAGTAGGCTAGTAAAATGAAGAAAGATTCCCTCAGAGCCTTTCCTGAATATCTGCTGTTGAGTCTGGGAATGCAAAAGCCATGAGATCAGAGTGGGGCCTCGTGTGCTTGTGTGTTTTCATTTCCTGCTTTCTAGCTAGTCCTTTGTTGTCCTCTGTTATCTCTGCTATTGTTTTGTGTTTTAGACTACAGTATAAAACAATCCTTGTAATTTTATTTCTGTGCTTTCCTCTTTATCTAATGAAATGGCACTGGTCTGTCATTGAAAACCCAAGACTTACTATAATTACAGTTATAATCCTCCTTAGTGACTGTGTGCTGCCGCTGTTGTTCGTTTTGTTGTTTTGTTTTGTTTTTTTTTTTTTTAAATTCCTTTGTTGTTTTTCAGACAGGATTTCTCTGTGTAGGGCCATCTCCCTTCCTCTACCGCCATCCAGGAACTTAGTCTGTAGACTAACCTGGCTCTGAACGCACTGAGATCTGCCTGCTTCTGCCTCCTGAGTGCTAGGATTAAAGGCATTTGCTATTACTGCCCAGCAGGATTGATTCTTAATTCAGTCAGTTGAATGAAATTTGATGAATTTTTATCACAGAATTCCTAATTAGAGGTAAAATTTGTGTATCTTTCATGTCTTTTACTTTTTATCTTCTAGCATTGTAATTTGTGTCTATGTTGATTAGTTATTATTATGATCATCTGATGTCAGTTCATGTTATCAAAGAATAATAAGGAATATGACATCATCTTTGTATCAGACTTAGTGATTTAAAGTACTTGGAACCTTTGCCCACATATATATCTATCTATATAACTGGTTGTGTTCTTGACTTACGGATCTGAAAGCAAGTGTTTATCTGCATATATGGGAGTAATATTCTCCTGCAGAGTATTTCTATTCATTGCTGATATATGTAGATGAGACTGGTTATAAACCACAGTTTTTATAACTGAGTTTTCTTTTTGCAGCTGCAGAAACATGGGAACTGATACAAAGATGATGTCATATTCCTTATCATTCTTTAACTACTTCTGTAAATTAGGCTGATGTGCCTTTCTTTAATTGAAAGTGATTTTTTTTTTCTGAAAGCTGGCAAAGTTATTTTCACATTACCACATGGCTTAAATTTACATATACCGGTTCACTACTCTTGGTATTCTTGGTATTAGAGAAAATAACCAAGTGTCTGTGTCTGTCTGTCTGTCTGTCTGTCTGTCTGTCTCTCTTTCTCTCTCCTTTTCTGGTAAAATAATAAGTATTTTCCGTGCAAAGCTACACAGAGAAACCCTGTCTGGAAAAAAAAAATGTCAAGGAGTGACATGATCCACAAAAAGGAGCAATCTGACGTTATCAACAACTCACATTTAAAATTATTCCCTGAACTGGCTAGATGGTTTCAGCTAGAATAATCACTTGTTCTCAAACCTGATAATCAGGAGTTCAACCTCCAGAATCCACATGAAGGTGGAAAAGAAAACTCACTGCACATGAGCTCGTCTGCACTTGTAATTCTGTCACCAGATGGGGAGACAAAGGCAGATGGATCCGTAGAATCCAGCGGGACAGACTAGATTAATCAGCAAATTCCATGCCAGTGAGAGACCTTGGCTCAAAAAACAAGGTGATTGGGCAGTGGTGATGCACACCCATTAGTCCCAGCACTCTGAGACAGGCAGGGGGGATCTCTGTGAGGTCAGGCCAGCCTATTCTACAGAGCTAGTTCTAGGATAGCTAAGGCTACACAAAGAAAACCCTGTCTCAAAAAACAGACAAACAAAAAAGTTACAAGCCAGGCGTGGTGGCACATGTGCACCTTTATTCCTAGCACTCAGGAGGCAGAAGCAGGATTTTTGAGTTCCAAGTCCAGCCTGGTCTACAGAGTGAGTTCCAGGACAGTTAGGGATGGATACACAGAGAAACCTTGTCAGGAAAAACCAAAAACAAACAAGGTGGTTGGCACTTGAGAAATGGCACATTAAGTTGGTCTCTGGCTCTATCTATGTACATAAACATAAGAATGTACACATTAACATAAACTGTCTCAAAAAAATATACATGTGCCACATACACCCTTCCAGATGTAGAGAATATTATAATCTTCTAGCAAAACACTGTTGGTTAAATTGTGTGATTTCTCCTTGTGAATGAGCAGTTTTTTTAAATTATTTACTTTTATATGTGTGTGTTTTGCTTGCACTTAAGTCGGTGTACCACGTGTACAATATTTTCAAAGTCCAGAAGTCATGTTCAGTCTCCTGGAACCTGGAGTTACTGACAGCTGTTGGCTGCCATATAGGTGCTGGCAATCAAGCCCAGGTCCTTAGACAGTGCAGCCAGTGCTCTCAACCATGGTACCATCTCTCTAGCTCCATAAATGAGCAGTTTTTACATGCACATATTCCATTCCATTTTCAAGCATATGGTGCTTTAAATTGAATTTTCGAGTTCAGGGAAATGTGTGGTGGTTAGAGTGAAAAGAATCCCCACTAGGCTTAGCTACTTGAGCATTTAACTTCATTTAAACTTGTGGATGTTTATCGTCATGTTTTGTTTTCCCCAAAAGTGTTTAATTTTTACACCCAACAATCTTAATATTTTCTCACCAAAATAATTGCACTATTTTAGGTCTATTGGGAACTGTTTATTCATTGAACTAGAACATATTACATAATATCTGTGTCCAAGGTTTACCTGTGTCAACCAAGGCTCCTGCATATGTGGTGGTCAGAAACATTCCTGTAAATGAGACAAAAGTCATGGTCATCATGAGTGGCCTTCCTCATATCTTGTGTTTTATTCCACTGATGAATGTTGTCAACTCTTCCCTTCAGATTACATTCTGAATTCATATGGCTCTGTGCAGTTTGGTTTCTCTCACCCTATTTTAACTTTTCATCTTTTGCCTGGGCATCCTCCGCCTTCTATATCTCCCTGATGTTCTTGATCATCTACATTGTGTTCTTCAATAACATTCATATGATCTCCAAATGTAAATAATAATATACTGTACCCCTGCTCAAATTTCCTTCCTGTCACAACCTAAAATTTAGGCTTTACAAAGTACCTACAGGATACAGGTTCTGCCTTTTGCTATATAGTCTTACCTCTTATCACTTGTCTCACTGGGCTCAGTCAAACTGATCATCTACTCAGTAAGGTAGTGTATCCTTCCCTGTTCATTTGAGGTTCCCTCTGTTTAAAAGCTTTGCTCCAGATCTGTGATTATTCAGTTCTTTACCCTTGTTCAAGTTTCTACCAATTTCAATTTGAAAGACAAAAAAACAGAAGATCCAGCTTTAAAAGACAAACCTCATTCTCTCCTATTACCTATTTTGTTTTCCTTTGCAGCACTCATTAGAAACACTTACTTTCAATATATGCACACACAGTTTGGGCCTTTTTGCTCTCTTTCCTTCTCTGGAATATAAATCTATTGTTAGCGCGATTGCCTTGTTCGTCATCCTAACAAAAATACTTTGAAACATAATCATCCAAAAAGTGCTTTAATTTCCTGATGAAAATTGTAGTTACTGTGAGTCTAGGAAACCACAAATTAAGGGTCCTAAGAGAAGGCCTACCAGTAAACTTTACTTTGGTTTGTCAGTGTGGCTAGACCATATAAACACATGGAAGAAAGTGTGCTTCCTAAAGATATTGATGCAGGTAGGAACCATAGCAAATAGGAATTTCGTAGGCCATGTTAAAACTCAGAAAAGGGAGTTTTCAGTATCTCTGAAGCAGTTGCTATGTCTGGTCTAAGTACGCCTGTACAGAATGGTGCTCTCTTAGGTTCTTCACAAGCAACTGACTTGGAAAGTTGAGAATTAACAGAATGGTGTGCTAAGTTACTAGCCTTTGACTTTTAAAGACTGTTGCCAATTTGAAGGTAATGAGCATAGATTTTCCAGGCCATTAGCGATTTTGTTTTTCTCTCACTTTGAACCATGGAACCTATTTCCATTTTTGGAAAAGGAAAATTCTTTAGATAATTAAGTTAGGCTTCTGTTCAGAAAGCCTCTGAGCTGTGATTGGATACTTGTCCTTAGTGAGGGGTGAACATGAACTTTTGAACTCACTTGCAGGAAAAAAGGGGATACCCGGAAGAAGATGCTTTGTTAAATATATTTATCTGCTTCCATAATGCTATCACATTGTCTGATTTCTGAATAGGTCCACTTAAGTAGACTGACTAGAGGTAGTTAAAAGTTAACTCAGGTAAAAGTGTTTGCTGCACAGTGTTGGTGACCTGATTTCAATCCCTGGAACCTATGACATAGAGAACCTGACAGTTGTCATGTGGCCTTCACATGTGCACCCACACTTTTACACTTATTACCCCCACAATAATAAATTAAAACTAAAGACATGTTAACTGAAATTCCTGTAGTTTCCCTGTTCTCTTTTATTAGCATCATAATCCATTTTATTAGAATATATACCAGATACATCTTCACATTTTTTTCCCTAGTCAATCAAAGCAACTAAATACCCAGGGTGGGTTACTCAACTGTTTTGTAAAGGATTGTGGAAGACTCAAGTAAACTCATGAAGTTGATAAAGTATATTGCTGTTATTAAAGTATTTTAAGATTTTAACCTCCCTTCCTTTAATTTGCTCCAGTAGTCTACTGATAGTACTCCTTGATATTATTCAGAATCCAATACATAGAGTATATTTTAGCAAGTAGACGATCAGCTAAACCTGAGCCTCAGTTCCTACTTACAGTGCCTTAGATACATGTTTGTTGAGGTAGTTGCATTTCTAATAAGAGTAAATATCGCCGGGCAGTGGTGGCACACGCCTTTAATCCCAGCACTCAGGAGGCAGAGCCAGGCAGATCTTTGTGAGTTTGAGGCCAGCCAGGTCTACAGAGTGAGTTCCAGGACAGGCACCAAAACTACACACACAAACCTTGTCTTAAAAAACAAAACAAAACAGTAAATATCCTTGAAATGTTATGTTTATTTTGTAAGGTCGTTAGAAGAAATAGAAAATAATGTATGTCAAGGTTCTGCAGGCTAGGTTCTACAGGCTTTACTGAGTAAGTAGTCGCCACTTTTAGTATTACTGATACCAGTGTGAAGTATATTCCTCTCTTGCCATCATTGTGGTTTTGTTTTTTTTTTTTTTTTTTTTTTTTTGGTTTTTCGAGACAGGGTTTCTCTGTGTAGCTTTGCGCCTTTCCTTGAACTCACTTGGTAGCCCAGGCTGGCCTCGAAGTCACAGAGATCCGCCTGCCTCTGCCTCCCGAGTGCTGGGATTAAAGGCGTGCGCCACCACCGCCCGGCTATTGTGGTGTTTTAAAGCCTGAGAACTGAAGTGAAATGGATAGTAGTGATAACAGGGATTTGTTATGGAAAACAGCCATATGGATCTGAAACATTGAAACTATCATTTTAAAAAAAAATACATTTATTTATTTAGTTGTTAGGTGACTGCCTTGGAGCAAATGTAAAGGTCAAGGACAGCTAGTGGGAGTGTGTTTTCCCCTTTAACCATGTGGGCTCTAGAACTCACACTCAGATCTTCTGGCTTGCCAACAAGTACTTGTACTGCTGAAGCCATCTCAGTGGCCCACTTTTTCTTTAAACCGTTTTTCCCCTTGTAATATAGAGCATTCATACAAGCAGAGTTAGGCTGACTGGTGGCACATGCCTTTAATCCTAGCGTTTGGAGGCAGTGGCTGGAATAGCTCTGTGAGTTCTCAGAGGCCAGCCTGGTCTACATAGCAAATTCCAGGCCCACCAGGAATATATAGTAAGTCCATATGTAAGTAAAAATAAAGAAGGACTGTTAATTTTGATATCAGGGACCACCCTTCTGTTGACTTTTATTCTCAACCATAAGAGTTGGTTTTGTTGAATTAGGAGCCAGAGTCTTGACATGAAGTTGTCTTGTGAACAGAGATCAGAGGCACACATTCCTCCCACTCTAATCAAGGTATTGGCACTTGGTGGTTTTTAGTGGGAATCCTTTCATTTTCATGAGATAAAGTTGCTTGATTAGTATAAATAATTTCTTTTGTATTTATTTCTAAATAATCTGTGGTTGTTAGGGACCTTCCACATACAGTTTTTCTTAGCCAGCTAATTTTATAGCATTGTGTTATAAACATGAATATGCCATATTTTATGGTGTGGATGCCTGTTTAAGTATTTTTTACAAAATCTGCCTATAATTATTGATAGGATAAATATGTTTGTATACTTACTTGCTATATTAGGGCCTTGAAAAATAGATAAGGGAATTTCCCAAAAATAGAAACCCAGCCTTTCAGGCTATGAGCATTTCTAATAGAGGAATTTCAAGCCTGTAAGCAAAGGCTAGCCTTATATTATATTCTGTTCTCAGTTCCCCATCAATTCTCAGTTATGTCATCCTAAAGAATCATTATTTGTTATTCATTCATTAATTCACCAATTCAACAAGTAATTACTGCCTATTTCTGAAGGTTGGACATTTTGCTGCAGAAAACAGTATATAAATACTGCCTCTATTTTCTTGTGGGAGAGTTTTTCAAGAACAACTTAATAGTCACATATTGTGATAAACACTATGGGGGAAAATAAACTAGAAAAGAGGATGTACAGAGGGTAGAACCATAGGCAGTCTAGTGGTAAGTAGGATGGTTCTAGCCTAACTGAACATATTCTTTGTATGAGCAACCATGGGGGCACAGAAAAGGAAACAGCAGGTGCCAAAACCTTTGATAGAGCCTGAATGTAGTCTCAGCAAGTGAGTGAGTGATGCTCAAATAAGTGAAGGGGAAATAGAAGGTAAAATCAGAGAGGTAAAGGGAGGCTGAGGCAGTTTGTATGTAAACTGGTATGCTATTTGTTTTTAGGATTGTAGGTCTTACTCTGTAAGGCAGTGTTTCTCAACCTTCCTAATGCTGTGACCCTTTAATACAGTTCCTCATGTTGTGGTGACATGAAGTTATTTTTGTTGCTACTTTATAACTTATGAATTGTAGTGTAAATATTTGTGTTTTCTGATGCATTAGTCAACCTGGTGTTGCGACCCACAGGTTAAGAACCATATCTCCAAAGTATGGAAAGAAAGTGCCTCCTTGAACTGATCTAGTTTGAAAGGAGTGTTTCACTGCCATGGACAGGAGCAGGAGAATGAGGATTAGGGGGTTGTTGTAGTATTCTAGTGAGAAAATGCTGACTTGGGCCAGGGAGGTGGTGATAGAGGTTATGTGCATAAACATAACAATTAGCTTGCTGTATTTTGACAGCATCTTAGGAAGGATTTGATGATGGGCTGGATATATGAATTAAAAAGAAGAAAGACTTTCTGGTGTCAGAAAGTAGGTAGAAGATGTCTCTCTACTGAGGTGGAAAGACTAGTACTTGTTGGTGGGGCAGGAGAGTTCATATTCCTATGATAAAGATACTGAGCTGCTAGAACACTGTTCTGTGACTTTTTTTTGAAGGGGATATAACATTACATAGATATTGAATGCATGTCATTATATGTTCTTCAGAATCCAAAATAAAGATGAACTGTAATGTAAATTACGGGCTTTTGTCAAAAATAATATGAGTATTGGTATATCATCTATGACAACCCTACCACAGCAATGCATGTTTTTGGGTTTGTTTTTTTTTTTTGTTTTGTTTTGTTTTGTTTTTCCTTTTCTTTTGGTTTTTCAAGACAGGGTTTCTCTGTGTAACCCTTGCTGTCCTGGAGCTCACTGTAGAACATGCTGGCGTTGAACTCATGATTCACCTGCCTCTTCCCTCTGAGAGCTAGGATTAAAGACATGTGCCACCACCTCTTGGTTATCCAGTTACTTCAGAGTTCATTCCATTGTCACAGTATTGTCCCTCTTTGTAGCATATTTCTCAAAAGTTTTGTCTTGGAATATACAGATAAATTTCCATTCACCCAATAAAGTACTCATAAAAACAGTGCCACCTAAGAAGCATAATTGTAGTGATAACTGGTTTGGAAGTGCAGTTTCATTGTTCTTTGTTCAGTCACTGAAACATCCTAAGATGTCTGTTGAGCCTTATGTACTGGTCACCAATGGTCCCTAAAAAAAATTATACTTAATAAATTCTTGTCTTTCCATCTTTTTTTTTTTTTTTAACTGTGTGTGGTGGTTTATTCTAATGGTCTTCCTATGTTTTTCCTGTGCATAAAGCTAGCCTGAAACTCAGGTTTCCAAGTGCTGGAACTATAGGCATGTGGCACTATACCAGGCTTTCCATTATACTTTTCTTTATGAAGATTGAATTTGGGTAAAATGTAATATGCCTCAAGTAAACCATGTTGCATGGAATAAAAGTTTAAAAACAAACAAAAACAAAAAACTTTAACCCTGGGATGGCAAAATGGGTTCAGAAGGTAAAAATCTTGCTGTGCAGGCCTGACCACTTGAATTTTATTTTATTTGGAGATAGAATTTTGTTATGGAGCCCTGGCTGGCCTTAAGCTCACAAAGGTCCTCCTGCTTCTATCTCCCAAGTGCTAGGATTAAAGACATGTGCCACTACACAAAGCTTCAACCTGGGTTTCATCCTTGGATTCTATAGTAAAAAGAGAGAAATGACCCCCTAAAGTTATTTCCTGACCTCCAAATATGTGCAGGCATGCCAGATTTATTGAAAACTATCCCAAGCTCTATTACAAAAGAGATCGCTGTTCCTTAAGACTACTAATAACCCAGCTCTGGGTAAAGCTCCTCAGTCATCCAGAATCCTTTTGTACTCTAGAAAAGTACATCAACCTCAGGCTAGGAGGTATTTAGGATGGCTTGTGTGAGATGAGGTAGTTAGATGATTCGTGGTATCATTTTCTTCTTGCCAGTTCACCACAATTCCCATTGGTTTTATCTGCCAGACTGACTTATGTAACCCTGGTAAAATTCTTCCTGGACTACCTGATCACCTACATGTTACATTTTAATTAAGAGCAGAAGCTAATGTATTTCAATTTTTTATCTCATATAATCATTTGATTCAATGGACTGTCAATGTTCTAATGGAATGTCTGCTATTCCCCCCCCCTTTTTTTTATTTTTGGCACATACATTTTTATTTGTACTTGTTTATACGGATGTGTGGGTATGGGTATGTAGAGGATACAAGTCTACATTAGGAGTCTGCCTAAATCTCTATCTTATTTATTTTTGTTTTCTTTGCTTGTTTGGGGGATATAGAGTCTCACTTTGTAGCTCTGGCTGGCCTGAAATTGGCTAGTGACCAGGTTGGCTTTGAACTCACAGGCTTCAGTCAGCCTCCTTCAGTGCTGGGATTAAAGGCATGGGCCATCCTGCCTGGCTTTACCTTATTAGTTGAAGCAGGGTTTCTTCCTGAACCTGGATTTCCTGAATTTGTCAAGGATGGATAGCCACTGAGTTCCACCCCCTAGTGCTAACTGCTTACCCCATGTCCAGCTTTACATGAATGCTTAGGGATCTGAACCTAGATCCTCAGGGATCTGAACCTAGATCCTCAGGTTTGATTAGGAAGTGTTTACCAGCTATGCTATGTTGTTAACCTCTGTTGATTTTATAATTGAAAAGTAGCACTACTGTAAACAATTCTGAAATTTTAAGTACATAATGTGTTGTTTTATATCTGTGATTTTTTTTTTTTTTTAGTTATACTTTATACTAGGAATTATGCGTGGTTTGCAATCTGTTCTTTATATGGTCACAATCTCTATGCCACTTTGATTCATGTAGAAGATTTATTCATTATCTTCATAATTTCAAATGCTGGGCTTCCAGATATATATATAAGACATTGTTTCTCAAAGTTGACAATTTGAGCATGAGAAAGTGAAGAACCATCTTATTGTTGAATTGCAGTGTCATCAAGGCTATAAGACATGCTTTTATTGGCTGGCCAGAAACTCTGCCTACTATTCCTCTTGAGTACTGGGATTATAGGTACTGCATTACCATGCCCAGCCTGACATGAATTTTTTTTTTAAAAAAAAAATACAGTACTTAGAATGAAAATAACTCAGCTTCAGTAATAGGTAAGAGTAATAGGTAAGGTAACAGTAAGAGGTGAGGATAGAGCAGGAAGAAAATAGAAAAGTTGTGTTTAAACCTCAACATTCAAAAGTCCAATCTGTCAAGAGAACTGTCAAAATTAGCAAGAAGGTACAGGATCCAGTACTTTCCTCTTTTACATTTTCATTTCTTGTGTGTGCACACTTACAGATGCATATGGGTATATAATGCACCTCACCTATTTTGAAACAAGGTCATATGTTTGTAACTCTGTCTGGCTTAGCACTTGATATGTAGCCCAGACTGATCTCAAACCCATGTAAGTCCCGATTAGGCCTTCCAGGTGTCTGTATTGCAGATGGGCACCACCGCTGTCTCTCTCTCAGGTCTAGCGTCTTTAAAGAAGTATTCTACTTTAAAATGAAGCAAAAAACCAAAACAACAAATAAACCCCCAGCCAATTATAGTTATATGACCTTGTTTTATAGACATTTGTAGGTTTACAAATATAAAAAGAGAAAATTAAACTTTCAGATACTCTTTAGGGAGTGTTAATAATTATCAATATACAGTCTGTTTCATTTATTTCCTTTAGCCCTCATTGCAGTATTGTATTGCTTTTAATACATATTTCATGCATTTTATTTTATTCTGCCTGTGTATATGCTAGCCTGTATTCTTTCTTTTGGTTTTTTTTTTTTTTTTTTTTTGAGACAGGGTTTCTCTGTGTAGCTTAGGAACCTGTCCTGGAACTTGTTTTGTAGACCAGGCTGGCCTCAAACTCAAAGAGATCTTCCTGCCTCTGCCTCCCAAGCGCTGGGATTAAAAGTGTGTGCGCCACCACCGCCAGGCGGCTACCCTGTATTCTTAAGGGATGGTAGTTCGTTTGGTTGAAAGTACACTCTCCGTACTAAAATTATTTCATTACATAGTGTAATAAATGGCCAGCGTTCTGCTATTGTTCTTTGTTGTATGTATTTATATATGCGTTTGTATATATGTGAAAGTGGATTTATTTAGATCAGGATCCAAAAAATGTCCTAAACACACTACGCTTTTCTGTTAGGTCTTTAAACCTCATTTTAAATCTGTAACAGTACCTTATTACTGCTCACCCATATTGCAATAGGTCATTTACTCTATGCCGCTCTCAACATTCTGAATGTTTGTGTCTCTATCTTATTACTGTGCTCGGTTTACTTTCTGTGTACTGATCATTTATTCTAGAGATTTAATCCTTGGTTTCAAGGAGGCAAGAGTGCTTTGTAGATGAAGCTGTGTCCTGCCAATTGCATCTAAAAGTTAAATGATGTCTTTTATTGTGATATTAAGGTTCATCATTAGGTTAGGTTGAGGTGTTAATTTATCCAGTGTAAGGTTTCTGTGTTTGTTTATTTTTGTTTTGTATTTGGTTTTTCGAGACAGAGTAAAAGTTCCTGGCTGTCTTGGAACTTGCACTGTAGACCAGGCTGGCCTCAAACTCAAGAGATCCACCTTCTTCTGCCTTCTAAGTGCTGGGATTAAAGTTGTATGCCATCACCACCCAGCAAAGCTACTGTGTTTTAAAGAGCAAGCGCCTGTGTGAGTGTGCACTAAAGGTGCAGACCACAGGACAGTTTTATCCTTAGAAACTACCTTTTGAGACAGGTCTCTCAGTCTTGGCTGGGCAGTCAGATTCTCCTTTTCCTCTATTCTCAGTGCTAGAATTACATGCTTATGAACACGAGGATTAGAGATGGAACCCAGATTCTCAGGCTTGCAAGGCGAGCACTTTGCCAACTGAGCTATCTTCCATGCCTCTTTTTCTTTTCTTTTTTTAGTTTTTTTGTTTGTTTGTTTGTTTTGAGACCTGATTTCTCTGTGTAGCCCTGGCTGTCCTGGAACTTGCTCTGTAGACCAGGCTGGCCTCGATTTCAGAGATCCTCCATGCTTCTTCTTCCCAAGTGCTAGGATTAAAGGTGTGCCTAGCCCAAGCTTCTTTTTTAAAATTTATTTTGGTTGGGGCTGTAGAGGTGACTCAGCAATGAAGAGCACTTGCTGCTTTTGCAGAGGACCGGTGTTCAGTTCCCAGCACCCACATAACTCATATCTGCCTGTAACTCTGGTTACAGGGATCCAGTGCATTTTCTGGCTTCCTTCTGGCACTATGCACCCATGTGGTCCACATATGTACATATAGACAAAGCACCCATATGCATAAAATAGAAGTAAAATCTTAAAAAAGAATACATCTTTTGGAGTCAGTATCTTGCTCTGTAGCTAAGCTAAGCTAAGCTTCCTGCCTCTCAGCTTTATGAAAGCCATAGACTTAATGTGAATTCAGGGTCTTTAGAATCTATAAATAACTTATTTAACTTATAGGGTAGTTAGTAGATCTTTCTGTTATTTCGTTCATGTGTTGTAATTAATGGAGGATGTTTGGCATACTGAATGGAAATGAGGCTACAAATAAATATACTCAGTTTTGTGTGTATGCAAAAAACTGGCAAAATGTTCAGAGTAGATAGATAAAGGTCCTTTTTGCAGGGCTGGAGAAGTGGCTCAGAAGGAGTGCTTCCTGCTCTCTGAGGTTCCAAAGTTGGTTCCTAGCAGCTGTGTCTGGTAGGTTCCAGCCACTTGTAACTCCATCCCTTAGGGGATCTTCTAAACTCTTCTGTTCTCCATGGGTACCGGCACATACATGACAATTACTCACATAGGCACTTGGCTCTCCCCCCCCCCCCCCCAAAAAAAAAAAGCTATAGTTACAGGTGGTTATGAGCCACCATGGCTGCTGGGAATTGAACTCAGGTCCTTTGGAGGTCCTCTTAACTGCTGAGCCATCTCTCCAGCTGCCACCCCCGCCACCCCCCACTCTCACATACATGCGCGCGTGCACACACATGCACGTACGCACACTTTTTAAAAGATGTTTTATTTTATGTGTATGAGTGTTTAATTGAATGAAGACCGCTTCTATGTTTGGTGTCCCTGGAGGTCGGAAGAGGGTAGTGGATCCCTTGGAACTGGAGCCAAATGATTTTCAACGGCCATGTGGATGATGGGAATTGAACCCAGGTCCTCTGCCAGAACATGTGCTCTTAATCACTGAGCCATCGCTCCAACCCTATATGTTTTTAGTTCTTTTTGCTAAAAGTATTTTGTGGTTTTATATATAGGGGCCAGGAAATCTTGGGGTTTATTATTCTGGAACAGAAATTACTAAAATTAGTAAAAATTTTTGTGATTCCATCTTTGATCTTGCTAGTATTTTCAAGCAGAATTCAATGTATTTGAGTACATACATAGTGCCTTGTGTACTGTTACTATCGTTGAGCATCGTCTCTACCAATAGTGAGAGGCAAGTAATAAAGTTGATGTAATACATTAAAACAGTAACTGTATTATTGCCCTAAAATGTAGAGATAAGGACTGGAGAGATGGCTCAGTAGTTAGGAACTCTTGTTCCTTTTAGAGAGACTGGAATTTGATTCCTAGCACCCCCATCGGGTGACTCAAAACTTCCTGTAACTGCAGCTCCAAGGGATCAGACACTTTCTGACCTCCAATGTCATCCACAATCACGTGTATGTGTGCACACACATGCACCAAATCTAAAATCTAGAGATAATGTTCACACTTTTGTTAAGTGTGCTTTTCTTTGTGCTAGAGACATTAAATACTAAGTCAGGGTAACAATGCTTTGAAGTAGGATAGTACCCTCATTTTAACAAGGAAGAAATAGACTTAAAGAAAGGAGAAAGAGCCGGGTGGTGGTGGCGCACGCCTTTAATCCCAGCACTTGGGAGGCAGAGGCAGGCGGGTCTTTGTGAGTTCGAGGCCAGCCTAGTCTACAGAATGAGACCCAGGAAAGGCGCAAAGCTACACAGAGAAACCCTGTCTCGAAAAAAAAAAAGGGTGGGGGGAGAAGGAAACGTTGTGAATTGTATATAATCATGCCTTCTGAACTCAGTCTAATTGGTTATTTTGCTTCAACTCTGCTCTTTGAAGTACTGCTTCTCACATCTTTATTTTTTTATGAGAAATATTCATAGCCATTGCCATATACCCATATGAGCCCAGGACTTAAGAGGCAGAGACAGGAAAACTGAGGCCAACTTTGTTGACTTTGTAACAAAATCCCTTCTCCAAAACCAAAAACGTAGAAGTGAGACATATAATATATCACTTTTTAGAGTTTGGATATGAAATGTCACATGCATTGTGCCCTGCCTTGGTTCAAGCTTATCACCCCAGTTACTCTGGAAGCTCTGGCAGGAGATTACAAATTCAAGGGCTGCCAAGGTAACTTCCCAAGATTCTTTCTCAAAACAAAAAAATGGGGACTTTGAGACAGAACAGTTGCTTTAAGATATGAGGTCCTAGCTTCACTACCCAATATTGAGGAAGAACAGGAAGAGATAATTTCTTCCACAGGCACATGTATTGAAGGTTCCTCTACTGCTAGTGGTGTTATAGAAATTGTAGGAAGAGCCATACAGAGGGCATATCCTTGGGGAAGTCTTGGTCCTGGCCCTTTCTTTCCTCTCCTTTCTCTTTCCTTGCTGCCAGTAAGTGAGCAGCTCTTTTCTGTCACAGTGTTGTACTGGGACACACTGCTTTGTTACAAGCCCAGAAACACTGAAGCTAGCTACCAATGGTCAGATCTGAAAGAGCAAGACAAAGGACATCCTCATTTAAACTGTTTCTCTAAGTATTTCTCACAGTAGTGAGAAGCCTAAGACAATTACCTTTAAACATAGCTGGAGCTGTCATCAAGACCTCTGTGGTAATCTTGCAGTGGTGATCCACACCTTTAATCCCAGTACTTGGGAGGCAGAGGCAGGTGGATCTACAGTGAGTTCCAGGATGGCCAGGAATGTTACATAGAGAAACCCTGTCTCAAAAAACCAAAAAGAAAACAAACAAACAAAAACCCTCTGTGGTAGACTGCTACTCTATGTTGTGTAAAACTATGTGGTTTAAATTAAAGTACTTTAAAAAATTATGATGCTTTTTGCCAAAATAGAAAATACTAGGGTCTTACGTAATAAGCACCTTAATTCTTTTATTTCAAACAGATTTATATAGGGTCTCTAAAATTGTTTTTTTCAATAGCTGTAAGCCCAGCTTCTCATGTTATTCCTGTTGGGATGCCTCATGAGTTTTTTTTTTACTGTGAACAGCTCTGTGAGAGAGCTGTTTGAGTGACTTGTTGGTTAAGACTTCTTCCTTTGGTAGTTGACTTAGTCACACACACATGGGACATTTTTATTGTTCCTTCTCTCCTTTAGAAATAAGAAGTTCTGATTATTTGTCACTGTTGTGGTACTTGAGCACATGTCATTAATGCCAGTACTCCGGAGGCAGAGGCAGGCGGATCTCTGAATTCGAGGCCAGCCTAGTCTACAAAGCTAGACTAGTTCTAGTACAGCCTGGGCAGTTACTTACACACACACACACACACACACACACACACACACACACACACACACACACCAATCGGAATATTAAGGCTGGTGATAGACATTTGTTGAAATTAAAGTAATAAAACCCTTAGGCTGTTTTGCAGCATTTTTACAGCCCTTATTGTCTACATTAGCAGTTCTCTACCTGTGGGCCTGCAACCCCATTAGGGGTCACATATCAGATGTTTGCATTACAATTCATAATAGTAACAAAATTACAGTTATGAAGTAGCAATGAAATAATTTTATAGTTTGGGGGTTTACCACAACATGAACTATATTAAAAGGTCTCAGCATTAGGAATATTGAGAACCACTGGTCTATGTGAAGTGTAGAAGGAGTAATTCAACCTTGGAAATGGGTACATAAATCCTGAGAACATGTAGAATTATTAAAGTGGGCAAGAAATATTTCTGTATTTAGTTTAGAGGAGTGGTTTTCTACTTAATAATGGGAATTTGACTTGATTGCTTAATCTATCCGCTTTTCTATCCTTACTCTCATCCTCCATTAATTAAATTGTTGGTATTGTTAAGGAGTCCAGTAGTTGACCCTGTCTGGGTAAAATGAGTCATTAATTTAAAAAATGGATCATCGTTTAGGAAACTAATAGAAATTATTCGACTTGCCTCAGTGCTCCTGAATGAAAAACTTGGGTTGGAGACCAACAGCTAGCATTTAGCAAACTTGGCAGGCTTAAAGTTAAACTTCATATAGGGTTTCTTATTTATATTTCTTCAGTGGATAAGACAAAAATAAATGAGTCAATCTTTCAGAACAGGAATGGTTTTCAAACTGCAGATCATGTTCAGATCTGAAGGAATCAGCTGCTGTTTTATCATAGTCATTAGGAACTTTGCTGGTAAAATGGTTGTCTTGTCTTTGTAATAACTTCTACTTGGGAGTGCAGGCTCATTTATACCTGTAATCAAAGTACTTGGCAAACTGAGGCAAGAGAATTGCCACAAGTTTGAGTACAATTTGGGCTACACAGTTTAAGTACCTTCACCTTATCCCACCCCCAAAAAGCTAAAATACTTACAGTCATTTGAGAAAAAAATTAACATTTGTGGAGGTCAAAGAACACTTAGGTACAAGCAAATAACAGGAGCTATGTAAATGGGAATCTTAACTTTGAGATCTTTTCTGTAGAAGTTTAAAAACGTGAGTGTAGGCTTGGAAAAGATAGTTCTGCAGTTAAGAGCACTGGCTGCTTTTACAGAAAGGGATTTGACATCCTCTTCTGGCTTCTCTGGGCACCAGGTACACATGTGGGTATATATACATTCATGTAGGCAAGAACAAGTTACCTTCTGTCTCAGATCATCCTTGGTTAGATTTTTGATGTGGGAACATTTTTGGTCATGGAATAAAACTTTGTGAAGATTTCTTTTGATAAATGTTATGTTCTTCAGAAGAAATTGCTGTTTATAGCAGCATTTCTCTGAAACTTAGCAGATGGCAATTTTTTTTTTAACTTTTTCAATTTAACAAACAAAAATGGTGTTCGGTTGCATATGTGCACAGAGGCCAAAATGAGCAGAATACTTACATTGCTTCACAAAGTTTAAACTAAACATGCATGATATGTCTATGTGTGGTCAATCCTGCTGAGGTGTACAGTGTCTATTTGAGTAGAAAGTCCCCACCGCCCCAGCTCTAGACCCCTTGACCATAGCATGCATTTCCCTTAAAAGATAGTCCCCTCCACCCTATTCCCCATGCAGGTTCCAGTTTATACTAAATATCTGTCTACTCTAGAAATCTAGACTTAACAAAACATGGTTCTTATATTCTTATCACCAAAAATCACTGCTCCTAAATAATAGTTGTTTAAATATTTGCTAATAGAAGTAGGGGATGAGTGAGAGAATTGAAAATGTGTTAACTTCTTGGCTGAATAATCTACCAACATACACACATCTCATTTTAACATCAGAGGAAATCTGGTAAAAAAAAAAAATTAAATGTTGAAAGGTGTGTCAGCAGTATAAAAGCACCTATGAAACAGGTTTCTTATTGCTACAAACATCTCTAGAAAGCTGTAACCTAGTAAAAAGGAAAATGAGAATAAGCTAATGGAAAATTTGAAAAGAGCTTTCTTTTCTCTGTCTTGGATTTATTTTAAACTTGAGGATTATTTTACACCAGACAAGTTGGTTGTTTTCTCTTGACCCATGTGTTCTTCCTCAGCTTGTAAATTTAAGGGGAGTGGTTAATGTTATTGAAGCTAGGTTTTACCATCTAAGGTGGGACTTTTAAATGATTATAAAGCCCAAGGCTTAAGAAAGTCAGACTTGATGCCTGGCAATGGTGGCCCACGCCTTTAATCCCAGCACTCAGGAGGCAGAGGTAGGCAGATCTCTGTGAGTTCAAGGTCAGCCTGGTCTACAGAGTGAGTTCCAGGACAGCCAGAGCTGTAACACAGAGAAACCCTGTCTTGAAAGCAACAACAACAAAAGGTTAGACTTGTAGATAACTTTAAAACATCTATTTCAGAGCTGAAGAGATGACCTAAGAGCACTGGCTGCTCTTCCAGAGGACCTGGGTTTATTTCCTAGCACCCACATGGTGACTCATAACTGTCTGTAGTTCCAGTTCCAGGCACCCTCACACAGACATGCATACTGGCAAAACACCAACACACATAAAATATAAATAAATCTTTCAAAAAGAAATCTCTTTCATGATTTTTGTCTCTTAGAAATTTCTTTCATCTTATTCTTTCACCTTTTTCTCTTTTGTACCTTTGATGATAAAGAATTGAAACCCAGGTTATAGTTATTACATGTTCTTATCTAAATACATACTGCATTGATAGTAGGATTTCACCATTTTATGAATAACATCACTATGAGGCAGATAGATATTGCTGTTATTTCCAAAGGTCAGTTTACAGGTCTAGGATTATAAAAAGTGGAAACATTGCTTGAACACTATTCTAATTCTGCTCTTTATTTCACAATGTTTTTGAATTTATCTTTGCTTCCCCTGGAGTTAGTAACTTTGAGGTTTCTTCTTCCTATCTATCTCGTAGTCACTCTTTTACTGGGATGCTGGCAACTGTGTTGTTCTCTGTATGCTCTGGGACAGCCACAGTTTTACTTACTTTTTCCTTTTGGTTTTATGAATCTAAACAGGAAGAAGATTTCAGGCTTTCTTTCTTGCACTCTTGGAAGTAGCACATAACCCTTTGAAATAACTTACCTGCCAGTTATTGGTTGAGCATAGCTCTGTTATCTGTAATTTGTTATAAAGTCATTTTACTTAGGATTTCTTTTTTTTAAGACTCTGAAGTATGTTTATTTTTTCATTTTTATTTATTTATTTCTATCATCAGCTTGATACAGTACAAATTCTTACCCTAATAGTGAAATGTTTCACTGAGGCTTGCCAGTGATTGAGTAAAACCAAAACTTATAAGCCACAGTCATCCTAGGGTCCCCCCTGCTATATAGCCTTCCTGGTTCTGTGGGTCGCAATCTGATTGTTCTTTGCTTTATATTTAGTATCCACTTATGAGTGAGTACATACCATGTTTGTCCTTCTGGGTTTGCGTTACCTCACTCAGGATGATATTTTCTAGTTCCATCCATTTGCCTGCAAATTTCATGCTGTCATTGTTTTTCTCTGCTGAGTAGTACTCCATTGTGTATATGTACCATATTTTCTTAATCCATTTTTCAGTTGATGGGCATCTAGGTTGTTTCCAGGTTCTGGCTATTACAAATAGTGCTGCTATGAACATAGTTGAGCATGTATCTTTGTGGTATGATTGCACATTCCTTGGGTATATGCCCAAGAGTGGTATGGCTGGGTCTTGAGGTAGATCGATTCCCAATTTTCTGAGAAACCGTCATACTGATTTCCACAGTGGTTGTACAAGTTTGCACTCCCACCAACAGTGGAGGAGTGTTCCCTCTGCTCCACATCCTCTACAACATAGACTGTCATTGGTGTTTTTGATCATAGCTATTCTGACAGTTGTAAGGTGGTATTGTTTTGGTTTGCATTTCTCTGATGACTAAGGACATTGAGCATTTCTTTAAATGTCTTTCAGCCATTTGAGATTCTTCTCTTGAGAATTCTGTTTAGCTCTTTAGCCCATTTTTTTTTAATTGGATTGTTCAGTATTTTGATGTCTGTTTTCTTGAGTTCTTTATATACTTTGGAGATCAGTCCTCGGTCAGATGTGGGGTTGGTGAAGATCTCCCATTCTGTAGGCTGTCTTTTTGTCTTATTGACAGTGTCTTTTGCCCTACAAAAGCTTCTCAGTTTCAAGAGGTCCCATTTATTAATTGTTGTTCTGTGTCTGTGTTGTTTATTATGTATACAGTGTTTTGCCTGCGTGTATGCCTGCGTGCCAGAAGAGGGCATTGGATCTCATATAAATGTTTGTATGCTGCTATTTGCAGACTTCTGGAAGAAACAGCCAGTGCTCTTAACCTCTAAGCCATCTTTCCAGCCCTTACTTTGGGTTTCCTAATAGGCCCTTTCTTTGATGGATTATAAGGGAAGAACTGAAGACAGGATTGTAGATGGGATATTTAAAAAAAAAAACAAAACAAACAAACAAAAAACACCAGAAATACCACCCTAAAGTCCCTCTGGCATAGTTATTGTTGCTTTTTTGTTTTGTTTTGTTTTGTTTTGTTTTTCGAGACATGGTTTCTCTGTTTAGCTTTGCGCCTTTCCTGGAACTCGCTTTGGAGACCAGGCTGGTCTCGAACTCACAGAGATCCGCCTGGCTCTGCCTCCCAAGTGCTGGGATTAAAGGTGTGCGCCACCACTATCCAGCAAGATGTATATATTTTTTTTTTTATTCTAGCTCAAGGAAGAGAAATAAAATCCACCAACCCTCTTCTTTCATTATTTTTATTTAAGTGTATGAGTATTTTTCCTGCTTGTACCTCTGTATACCACATGTGAGCCTGCTACTTGAAGAGGCAGTGAACATGAATCCTCCATATGGGAATTGAACCCATGTCCTTTGCAACAGCAAGTGCTCTTAACCACTGAGCCAACTCTCCAGCTCTCATCCAGCCTTGTTCTGTCTTGAGTAAAATTAGATGGCTTGGCAGCACTGGCGTCAGATGTTTGTGATATAGTTCCGAATCTAGGTTTTGTTGTTACTTTAAGATAGATCAGTAACTTGCTGTAGTTTATCTTGGATAATAGTGTTTGTTAGTTTCCTTTGCTCTGTTGGTTTGGGCAGTACTGGCAATCATTGAAGATGGGGTGTATGAAAGTGAAGTTTTGATAGCAATAATCATATTTGGATTTGTGGCCTAATGAATTGAGTGGAAGGGGTAATACAGGAATTTCTCACTTTTCAGTATTAGCAGAAATCAAATCACTGAGCACTTTCTGTTTTAAAATGGTCTTGCTGCTAGATTTAATGGTACTCAACTTTAACCCCAGTGGCAAAAGAAGGTGGATTCTTTTTTGAGTTAGAGGCCAGCCTGATCTACATAGCATGTTTCAGGACAGCCAAGGCTACATACTGTCTCAGGGGTAAAAAATGTGTTGGAGGATGTCTTGCTGTTTTATTAGGCAGCCTAGGCTATCTTCAAATTCATGAACCTCCTAATTTAGCACTTTTTATTTTAATTTGAGTAATTTTTCTGTGGATGGTATCACTGATGCCTTTCAGAATCCACTATATAATTTGTACAAAAAACAAAAGAACTCTGGTCCTCACATCAAGAGAGATTAATCTGCTTAGTGTTCCTTCTAACAAAGTATTTTTACTGAATGTACCATTCAAGATGATTTTAACGAACCAAAGGAACCTCAGAATAAAAACTTAAAGATGAAAACTAATCCTTTTTATTTGGACACATTAGCCAAACATTAAGCTGAGTCTTATATTTACAAAGAGAAATTTAGTACTTTTCAGCATATGGTTTTAGAATGATTATAGAGCTTTTTTTTATTATGACTTTTTCCTCAAAGATTGTATGTTGGTTTTGGTAGAATTAGCGGTGTTTAACTCTACTAAATCTGGGAGGAGTATTAAAACAGAAGTCCAGGTCACTACGAAGAAACCTAGTAATACTGTTTATAAACTAGAACTAACTTTAGTTGGTTATATTGAAATGTGTTATTCTTTCAGTATCTTTTCAAACAGATTTTTTTGGCTATTTATTTATTTTTATTTAATTTTTTTTTCATTTTACGTACCAACCCCTCTTCCCCCTCAAACAGACTTTTAAAGTGTTGCTTTTCCCCCCCCTAACTCACTTGATTATATATTGCTGCTGCTGTTGTTAAAATGCCTAAACTCAGAGATAACAGTTTAAGTGATTGGTGTTCTGAAACAGTTTCCTGAGAAGACTTAGAGGTTCATGAGCTGAGTTCAGGATCATTGTCAGAGACTGCCTGAATTCTTAGTCCACCAACTATGACTAGCTGTGACCCTGAATCTGTCACATGTCATCTCCAGTATACAATATACATATTTTTATTGACCTGTAATAGTAACAGTCTTTGTGTGTGTATGTTTCCCCCATGTTTTCCCTTTCTGTATTGTTGAAATAAGGTATTGGTTTATACTGTAATTGCTAAGCAGTAGTACATTGAGTTTCTTTAATATTTGTGTGTACCTGCAATAGCATTTACACTTAATTCTTGCTTTGATGTGAATTTTTCCCTTAGCATTGTCTTGAGAATTAGTCATGTTGATACACAGAGATCTGGTTTTATTTGTATTACTATAGGAAAATCTTTTAAGGAATAAACCAATTTATTTGCCTTCATTAGCAGAAGTAGATTATGTTATGCATTTGCTTCTTGTGCACACGTAAAAATATATTCTCAGAAGCATAATTTCTCTGTGATTGGACATGCATTTTTTAACTTAGCCAAATTCTTTGAAGACTGGTTGTACCAGTTTTAACATTTACCTGCAATATAAAACAGGTTTTGTTTTTCTTATCTTAACAACTCCTGCTTCTATGGGACTTTTTCCAGTCTGTTTTGAAAGACTTTATATGTTTGTAGATTTAAATTTTCCTTAGTGAATTAATATTTCTTTAAAAGTTGTCTTAAACTATATCTTGGGCTCCTGTTATGTTCTTATCTTTAGTCCTTTTAAAAATATTGTTCTTGTGTTTTAGAGACAGGATTTCACTCTGCAGCCTAGGCTGCCCTCAGTCTTGTAGTAGTCCCTCCTGTCTCTCAGCTTCATGAGGATGGGGATTACAGGTGTGTGCTGCTGTGTCCAGCATGATACTGACTCTTTAGTATGCTTGATTTAGACATTCTGTACTAACAAGTATTTGTCCTTTAACTTTGTTCACTAAATTTTTGTTGTATGCTGAAATTTTGATTGTTTCCATGTCTTATTTGAAAATTCTTCCCCGCTCTAAGTCTCAAAATATTCATTTTTATTTTAAAATTGGCTAAGCCAGCGTCATAGCAGCAAGTCACAACAAAAAGTGATTTTAATTTTGTCCATGTAAAGAGATGACATTTCATGTATCCAGTTATAAATTTTGAGAGTCTGCATTGTGTTCTTTTGGTCTTCTGTTCATCTTATCCTGCCATAATTATTATTACTTTATAATAAATCTGTGAAGCCTGGTCATTCTAATTTCTATCATACTTTTTTTTTCTGAATTTCTGTTCTCTGCTTCCAATTAGAACTGTATTAGAGGCCTTAGAGAGGTGGCGCTGTGGTTAAGAGCACTGACTACTCTTAAGAGGACTTAGGTTTGATTCCCAGCTCTCAAATAGTGGCTCACAACTCTTAACTCCAAGGGATCCGACTCCCTCTGTTGGCCTTCATGAGTACAAGGCATGCACACTATGAGTAAACATACATGCAGAAAAAAGTCACCCATACACATAAAATAAATTTTAAATCAAATGCCACACCCTCCCAAAATACAGCACACACCTATAACTTTGCACTGAGGAGATGGAGGCTGGATGATGAGGAATTCAAGGTTATCCTTAGATGTATAGCAAGTTTAAGACCAACTTGAGATACATGAGACTCTACCTCTAAACAACAGCAGCAGCAGCAGCAGTAACAAAAACCCAAGTAAATCACTTTTTAAATTTAATTGAGATAAAAAAAATTCTTGACTGCATATGAGAATCACAGTACTAAAGAGTATATTCTATAATGTATGTAGCATATTTATGGCTTTCTGATTTTATATATGTAAAATTTCTATAGTATTAGCTTTTATTAGTGTTAGTTGCTAGGTAAGTGAAGCTTTCTTCTCTGCTGTGAAGTTTTTTATGTTGATCTTTACTCAGAAACTTTGAATTTCTGTATTTGTAATAATTCTTAATGCTTCTTGGATTTAAAAAAAAAATAACAAAAAAACAAACAAAAAAAGCCGGGTGGTGATGGTGCACCTCTTTAATCTCAGCACTCGAGTGGCTAGCCAGAGCTAAATAGTGAAACCCTGCTTCAGAATAAACAAGGATGGATGGATGGATAAAATAGTAACAAAATGTCTTTTATTTCATGAGAATCTAAAGCAATTCCAGAAAAACATTATCTACACTATTGGAGTACAATAAGCACCTCTACTTAGTTGCACCTCTACTTAAGTTAACTTTGGAAGGAAATTTAATGAAGGGCTTTACCCCAAGACTACCGTGGATTGTGTGTTTTTTCTGTGTCTGTCTTTACATCATAGTCTGCATAAGAACCTGCCCACTCTGTTCCTCTCTCTATTTGGTATAGATGTTGGTGCTGCTCTTGGGTTTCACTCCGTTTATTCTCTTGTAGGAAACGCAGATCTGAATGGAGATGGGCTGCAGACCGAGCAGCTATTGTCAGCCGCTGGAACTGGCTTCAGGCCCATGTTTCCGACTTGGAATATCGAATTCGTCAGCAAACTGATATTTATAAACAGATACGTGCTAATAAGGTAAGGGATGCATTTCTGGTGTTTTCTGACCCGTTTAAAAGCTACCATTATCCTTTTTCTCCCACTCCTTCTCATTCTTTCAACAGTGCTTTAACTATGTCAAAATAAATGGTTTCACTTACTCGGTATAATAGTTTAAGAGCCTGATGGTACTAGTGTAGCTCAGAAAATAGTAGAATGTAATGTTCAGTTGACATATGATTAGGAAAAATGGGATCTGGGCCAATATGAGAAAAATAAAAACCATATGATACAACTACAGACTCTCTTGTTTATTTAATTTTGAGAAAGACATGAGAGCTGCTTCTTCATTTTGCTTATTTGATTAGACATATTCTCTTATTGCTAAGCTTCTCTTACTTGATGAAAAAATTTTTTTTGGTTTTTCGAGACAGGGTTTCTCTGTGTAGCTTTGCGCCTTTCCTGGATCTCGCTCTGTAGACCAGGCTGGCCTCCAACTCACAGAGATCTGCCTGGCTCTGCCTCCCGAATGCTGGGATTAAAGGTGTGCACCACCACTGTCCATTGATGAAAAATTTTTAATTAAAGTATTTACCAAATATCAAAAACTTAGACATAACATAGGTAGAAATCTTATTTTCTTGTCTTCTGTTTGCAGATGACTGATAATTACCTTGATAGTGACATTAAACACTGACTTGAAAAGTCATTTTAGGGGGAAAAAAAAAAGTCTTCTGTTCATTTTGAATTTTACTTGAGGGAAATTATACAAGGAAGCAAACCCTTCAACAAATAGTGGGTGCTTACTCTGTACCCACAGTGGTTTCTAGTAGGATTTACCAGTGAACAAAAATCCTACTTTCATGGTGCTTACATTCTTGCAAAGCAACTTTTATAAAATAGTTTGTGGTTTGGGGCTCTAGAGACCAAACTTAGGTTATCAGGCTTGGTGGCAAGCACTGTAACCTGCTAGGTCAGCTCATCAGTCTCCTGCAAACATTTTAAAGTGGATTAAGGTGCTTGCTGCCAAACCTGATGACCTGAGTTGGATCTCCAGGACCTCCATGGTAGAAGGAGAGAACTTAATCACTTGAGTTGGCCCCTAATGTCCTTATACAAGGCATATTTGTGTGCATGCTTACACATACACATGTAAATAAATGAAGTAAAAAAGAATAAATTTTAATCTTAGAATATCTAAATGTATGGCTTAAGGTTGCTGATTCTCTGGAGTAATTCTTTTAGGAAACTTTTGTAAATCATATAGAAAAATCAAAGAAAAACAGGTTTAGATTTGTGTTGATAACCCTTTTTACCCCCAAGTCAAAGCTAATCCAGCATAAAATTTTGGGAGTGTGTGTATACTTTTTAGCTACTTTTTTCACCTAGGCACATAAAAATTTCTTACTGTGAACCTTGAATATTTCCCTATCATTAAAAAAAATGTTTTTGACTTTAACTATGACCTTTCTTTGTCCAGTGTTATGTGCTTGTTCAGATTCCCTGTGCTGTCCCTGTATATACCTTCTGGGGGGGGTGCACCAGTCTGGAGACAGATGCCACTATCTGGTGACATAAAGAACCTAAGTCCTTATTATGTCACTGCTGCTCACATACTTTAATACAGTTCTTGTTAGAGCATTAAAAAAAATCCTCCTCTTTAAATGACGTTATGAGGAATACTTTGATAAAACATTTTTACCTGATTCAAAAAAAGTAATAATTTTATCTGCTTTTGTTGTTTGTTTGTTTGTAAACAAGTAGCTTATGCTGGCCTTGAACTTCTGTACCTTATGCTTCTACAGACAAAGTGCTGGAATTGCATTTGCTTTTTAAAATGTATTTGTTTTGATATTTTATGGGTATGAGTGTTATGCTTGCACCCATATGTGCCTGATGCCTATGGAGGTCAGAAGAAGGTGCACATCTTTTGAAACTAGAATAGCGGATGTTTGTGAGCTACCATGTGGATGCTGGGAACCAAACCCAGTTCTCTACAAAAGCAGCAATACTCTAAATAATACTGCTAAGCCTCTCTCCAGCCCCTGTTCTGAAGAAATAGTACTTTTCTATGCAGACACAAGAAAGTATCACAAGTGGAATGGGTTTAGAAGAATAGAAATAAGTTATTTTCAAAGTTTAGAAGTTGGAAAGTCAGGATATTCACCAAGCCATGCTCTGTCTGGGGTTATAGGAAAGATTCATTTCTTGCCTTTTCCTAAATGATCGCTGCTACCTGACCTTGTTTTTTTTTTGTTTGTTTTGTTTTTTGGCTTGTTAGGTGCATCACTCATTGCCTGTCTTCACAATGCTAACTTTTTGCTGTATTTCTGTGTCCAAATTTTCCTCTTAAAAATAACACCACACAGGGCACTCACAAGATGACTCAGAGTAAAGGCACTTGCCACAGTGTCTTACTCCAGAATCATGTAAAGCTTGAAGGGGAGAGCCAAGTCCACAGATTTGTCCTTTTCTCCTCCACAGATGGCATGTTAACATGCATATCATGTGCAAGCACGCACGCACACGCGCGTGCGCACACACACACACATACACACACTATAATAATAATAATAAAACAAATAACAATAAAACTAAAAATATATAAACAGTTTTATAATTACTATCCACACTAGAGAGTGTATCTTCCCTTGATGTCATCTGTAAAGATCCTACTTTGAAATATCTGCACAACCTCATTCTCAGCATGAATTTTGAATGTGTAATCTTTGGCTCAGCCTAGCAGATAAGTCTTAAAACTTACTCCAATTATACATTAACATGTGTTTGGTTTTTATATAGCGGTATAATAATAGAGGTCTTTTTTTTTTTTTAAGTGCACCAGGCCCTTTTCTAAATATTTTAATGTTATCCACATTCACTTTAATCAGTTTGGTGATTCTGGACATTAATTCCCTGCATTTGCACATCCTGCACAAGTACTAATATTGCGCTCTATCTTCAGGGTCTTACTAATTAACCCAGGCTGTCATTAACTCACTTTGTAGCCTAGACATGGGCTTGGACCATGAGGCCCAGCTCATGGTTTAATTTTTATTTAATTTATTCCAGGATTTTAAACATAAACAAATGAAAGGTCATTTAAATGAGTGCACAGAGCTGAGATTTGAGTATCTAATTCCAGGGCTGTGGTTCAGTTTAGCAGTTGCTTTGTTTACTTTTTTTACATACAAAGTGGGAGGATATTTTTCTCCTGCGATAGTAGATGTATCAAACTGGAGAAAAAGAAGTATGCTAAGTACTGCTAAATTTTCAAGCTTGCATGGATTGTACTCCCCCCCCCTTTTTTCCCCCCCAGAGCTGAGGACCAAACCCAGGGCCTTGTGCTTGCTCGGCAAGTGCTCTACCACTGAGCTAAATCCCCAACCCCTGTACTTCCTTTTTTATGAGATGATTTTATGCTTGGTGATAGCTGGCTGAGTTGTGAATTTGTCTTTGGGTAGGTTAGGGGACATGGAACTTTTTTTAAGTACTTGCCACATGTTATCATTAATTTTGTTACATATGAGGAAGCTCAGTTACATTTTCTGCCCTCCCTTCCCGAGGTGTTATTTAGCTCAGACTTGCCTCAACTTAACATGTAACCAAGGATGACTTTGAATGGCTGATCCACCTGCCTCTGCCTTCCACGTACTCAAGTTAAAGGTGTCTGCCATATTTGGCTTTTTAAGGTGGTGCTTTGTTGTATGTAAAGGTTTTTAGGCAGTCTCTCACTGTGTAGCACACTCTAGCCTAGTACTCTGCTTTGTAGCTCAGGTTATCCTGCCCCCTTAGTTACTGGGGGTTATAGAGGGTGTACCATCATTCCTGATTTACTTTGCTATATATTGATCCTCCCTCCCTCCCTCCCTCCCTCCCTCCCTCCCTCCCTCCAAGTTAGGGTTTGTCTGTGTAACATTCCTGGCTGTCCTGGTCATGAACTCACAGAGATCCATCTGTCTGTGTCTCTAGAGTACTGGAATTAAATCACCAACACCACCTGGCTGATTTTTACCTTTCTTAAAAGTATTCTATTCCAGGGGCCTTGAGAGACATTCAGCAGTTAAGCACAGACTACTCTTTCCAGATTTTGATTCCCAACACCCACATAGCAGCCCACAACTGTCAATAACCCCAGTCCCAGGGGATCAAACACCTTCCAAAGATATTGTATACACGTGGTACATAGACATAGATTAAGGCAAAATACCATATACATAAAGTAAAAATAAAGTTTAATAATAAAATTTTAAAGTGATCTATTCATTTAAAAAAAGGGAAAAGCGGGCTGGAGAGATGGCTCAGCCATTAAAGGCTAGGCTCACAACCAAAAAAAAGGGAAAAGCATTTGAGGACCGTTGTGTTGCTAGGGGGTTCCAGGGTCTAGATACTGATTTCTGTTCTATCAAAAGTTTGCTGTTACCTTCTAAATCTTACGTACTTACCCTCCCAAAGGTTCCTTTTGGAAATAAGTATTTTTGTTGTTCTCTGACAAAAGTACAATTTCTAGTAATTCCTCCTTTGGGGGGGGGGTGCTTTTGTTTGTTTGTTTTTTTCCAAGACAGGGTTCCTCTCTGTAGTTTTGGTGCCTGTCCTGGATCTCGCTCTGTAGACCAGGCTGGCCTCTAACTAACAGAGATCCACCTGGCTCTGCCTCTCAAGTGCTGGGATTAGAGGCATGCACCACCGCCACCCAGCCCTCCTCCTCTTTTGTACACTGTGGTATCATTAGATTTTTGTTTGGAGAATAGTCTGGCCTTCAACTTGTATCCAAGGGGGATCTTGAACTCGTTTTCTTGTTGCTAACTCCTGAGTGCAGTACCACTTATTGTTTGTGCACTCAGGGAGAGTATTGAGGACCTCATACATACTTACATTTTCGTTTGAATTTTCCTAGGTCAGCTAGTTAGCTCTCCCCCCCCCCCCCCTTTGTAAGATGTTTCCTTACCTTAGAAAAGGGAAAACAATGCATTGTTTTTGAGTCATAAAGATTCTTGACACAAAGATCCATTGAGAAGTGCTAAGATAGTTTTTAGGTGAAATATTCATTCCTTAGAGAAGGTAGCTTAGAGATGTAATAGCAACCCAGCAGAACAAAGGAAACTTCTTACTTTGAATACTTTGAAAGGGGAATGGTCTCTGAATAGACATAAGCTGATCTTGTCCTACCCACTTTAGGGACTTCTGCCTTGTAAACAACATAGTGGGTAGTTTGTCTGGTGTACCTTGGATGGGGAAAAGAGGCTGCAGGAGGGTCCTGGCTAATTCCTCTTACAGTAGCAGCATCTGTCATCTGACATGCATGCACTTTCCTATGCAGAAGTTCATTCATATATCTTTATCCAAGTTGTAGAGTTAATATCTGGTTAGAGGCTTATAACAAATACATGTAAACTCTCTTCACACTATTTTCTTTTTAACACATTGTGTGCTTTTTTGTCTTTTCATCATTTCTTTAGGACATATGTACTGAAATTTTACATCTAGTAAATAAAACTGAGGAAAAGCATAGAGACCAAGTTGGGTTTGATGTTAACAGCTACTTCTTTTGTGTAAGCAGTCTTGAGTATCCATTACTATTTTTTATTCTTCCTGTTTGGTCACCTGTGAAATTAAATGTCAGTTGTTAGTAAGAGAAATATTGAAGATGGGAAACTGAAAAAACACTTGAAGCCAAGCCTCCTGGTGTACACCTTTAATCCAGGCAGAAAGATGCAGACTGATCTCTGAGTTTCGAGGCCAGGTGGTCTATAAAGTGAGTTCCAGGACAGGCAAAGCTACACGGAGAAACCCTGTCTCAGTGGAAAGAAGAAAAGAATGAAAAGGGGGAAAAATGAGCATTGAAACCTCTGGATACAGAAAGAGCTAAGGCCTGGAATTTTAGTACTTAAAGAGACTGAGGCACATGGGTAACACACACACACACACACACACACACACACACACACACACACACACACACTGAATTTAATAAAAAGATGGAAGGGAGATGAGTGGAATCAACTGAAGACTTATACTTTAATAATTTATTTAACTATATACCATTGTGATCTCTCTCAATTCTTAATCTTTTGGTCCTTGTTTAAACGCAGAAATTAACTTAGATGGGTATGATGGTACATAGCTTTAATCTCAACCTCCTGAAGACTGAGATAAGAGGATTGTGACTTCAGAGCCAGCTTGGACTATGTTTCAAGTCCTTGTCTTGATTCCCCCATTAGTCACCACTCCAAATACTCATCTCAGCCTCATGAATTTTGTTTTGTTTTCTGAGATGGGTCTCATATATCCCAAACTGACCTTGAACTCCTAATGCTTTTGTCTACTTACAAGTTCTGAGATGATAGGCATTACTATCATACCCAGTTTAGATGGAATATTTTTCAGAAATAATACACAAGAACACTGCCTTTTCAAAGTGTTTAACTTTAAAGTGGTAAGGTTTAGGGGGTCTGTTTTATGCTTACAAATTAAGGAAGAAAATATTTTTAATACTTATGTTTTTTGAGGCAGTGTCCTATTATGGGCCTGAAGAATGACCTTGAATTTGTGGCCTTCCTCTTGACTCATCTTCCTCAATGCTATGGTGTTGGATATGAGCCACTATGCTCAAATGGAAGTTTCTCTTAAATGGAGAAACTTTTGATTGATGTATACTGCTTTATATTAAATTTGAAAACTTGTTTATATGTGCATTTGTGGAAATGTTTTAATAGTCTTTTTGTGTTGCTGGGCGGTGGTGGCGCACACCTTTAATTCCAGCACTTGGGAGGCAGAGCCAGGTGGATCTGTGAGTTTGACATGTATCCTTAGCCCCTGAGCTTATGAATTTTAAAGTAATAAAAAATTTCAGTATCAACTTGGTATGGAACCCCATTTCTCCAAAGGTAAATGTTTCTCCTATATGAGTACTGGCCTCTCTCTTTTTTTCTTAGCACTCTTCATTTTGTGTGCGTGTGTGTGTGTGTGTGTGTGTGTGTGTGTGTGTGTGTGTGTGTGTGTGTACATAATCCCATTCTAGTATAGTTAGATTTTTCTCTTTCAGAGAGAAATAAAATAAAATAAAATAAAAAGACACCATTCCCTACCCTTAAACTACAGATTGTTTTCTTGGTACTTTTAATTTTTTTCTATTTTCATTGTTTGTTAATCTTTTTAAATTTCACTTTATGTGTCTGAGTGTTTTGCCTCTGTGTATTTCCCCTATGTGTTTCTGTGCACTACTTGTGTGCCCAGTTCCACAGAGGCCAGAAGAAGGCAATGTATCCCCAGGAACTGTGGTTACAGACAATTTTAAGCCATGGTGTGGGTACTGGAAATTGAACGTGGGTCCTTTGGAAGAGCAGCCGGTGTTCTTATCTCCCCCCTTTCATCTCTTAAAACAGTCTTGCTTCATAAAGATGTAGAGTTAGGAAGGATTCTAGTGCTGGATCATTGGTTCAGTAGTTCAAAAAGCTTATATTATGACCTAAAAAGCTGAAACTACTAATACAGTCAGAATCTTCAGGTGAATGTTGTGGCACATGACTATGCTCAGAACTCAGGAAATTAAGGCAGAAAGATTTGTGAGTTCAAGGACAGCTTGGGCTTCATAGTGAGATTCTGTCAAGAGGGAGAAGTAATTGGGGATGGGGAAGACAGAGACCTAAGATCCCCAGGAGGGGCTGCTGAGCTAGACTGGCCCGATTTGACAAGCTCCAGGTTCAGTGTGGGACTCTACTTCAATAAAATTCAGGGATGGAGAAAGACAACTTGACATTAACTTCAGATCTAACATTCACATAGATGCAATCACACACATACCCCACATACACATGCCAAATAAAACAATACTACTAATGTTTACTTTTGAGGCTAAGTCTTACTATGTAGTTCAGTTTCACCTCAAACTCAATGTCTTTTTGACTCGGGTCTCCCAAGTACTAAAATCATAAGCCTGTGCCACCAGCTAACTAAAAAACTTAATTTTGTTTGCTCTCATAAATAACTTCTGTCATATGATGATTATAAAGTCGGGATTTGAAATCGTTAGGCACAGACTCAGTCTGAGGTATTATGTAGCTTCTAAGAAATAGGCACATTTGGGACCTGTTTTAAGAAGTTCCTGGGCCGGGTGGTGGTGGCGCACGCCTTTAATCCCAGCACTCGGGAGGCAGAGCCAGGCGGATCTCTGTGAGTTCGAGGCCAGCCTGGGCTACCAAGTGAGCTCCAGGAAAGGCGCAAAGCTACACAGAGAAACCCCGTCTCAAAAAACCAAAAAAAAGTTCCTGATTCAGTTGCACAGACTATTCTATTTGTGCTTCACCCTCCCTTTTTTGTTTTTTGTTTTGTTTTTGTGCTCAGAGTTGTTTGAGTTCATGAATTCATCATTTACAAAAGTAGCCCACTGTAGTAATTCTTTACACATTTATGACAGGTTAACTGAAAACCTTCCCTTGCTCATGTTGATCTAATAAAGTCTAGTTGATAATTTATCAGGTACAGTGAAGTACTCTAATTTGATAAGATTCTAGATCTGGTATGTCAGAATAAAAGGAGTGACGTGTAAGACAAGCTTTGTAGATGAATTAGAGTGAAAGAAAAAGGGGAATGTGAAGGTCTAAATCTTTCTTTTAAATTCACACGCACATGCACATATATGCCACAGTGAGAACTTGGAGGCCAAAGGAAAACTTATGGAGTCAGCTCTCCCGCTCCATCATGTATATTATCAGGCATAGCAGCAAGCTCCTGTACTTACTGAATCATCTCTGGCTTGTGTCTGAGTCCTAACATCTTGCTGAATTTGTCGCTGTTCCTCAACTTTTTGTTGAAGCCTTTTTGACAGGGTTAGAATCCAAGGCCTTGCACAGAAGGGTGCAAGTGCTCTACCACTGAGCTTACCTGCAACCCTGAAATAAATTTCAGGGAAGTAAAGCTGTTGCTTTTCCAGGCTGTTTTTGAGCCTTAGGGTAAGGGAAAAGGCCTCTAGTTAACAAACTCCCTTCCCCAATCAATTTGAGATTAATTCCTAAGCTTGGAGTTTATACCACTCACACTGTTTTTCTACTCTTTGTCCTACAGGGGTTGATAGTCCTTGGGGAGGCACCTTTCTCAGACCATACAACAGACTTATTTTCACTTAGTTCTGAGGTGAAGACAGATCATGGGACTGATAAATTGGTAAGTATAAAAGTTAGAAAAGGGGGAAAGAAATAAGGTAGCTCTTAACAGGTCAAGCAAACTACAGCCAGCTCAAACACTAAGTTAGAGTAGTGGTTGAAATCAGGGCACTGTTGTTACAACATGCTCATACGTTTTTAATGGGGTAACTTTCTGAACCAGTATAACGTGTGCACGTGCATGGGTGCATGTGTGTGAAAGCTTTTTCAGTAAAATGTAAGATTAAGGCTGGGGATGAAGCTTACCTAGTAGAGGGATTGTATGTCATGCACAACTCTCTATTTCAATTCTCAGCACTGCATAAGCCAGATAATTCCAGCACTTGGGAGGAGCTTCAGAATATCAAGATCATCTTTTGCTACATAGTGAGTTTGAGCCAAGATTAGGAAACATGGGACCTTGTCTCAAAACAAACAAACAAACAAACAAACAAACAAACAAAAAAAACAGCCCACAAAAACATCAAAAGTTGGGTTAGCCTTCGGGAAAAGAGGAAGTATGATAAAGATGTCCCATTTAGGGTCAGACATCATTAAAAAGATTGTAAGAGCCAGAGATGTTTAATGACAGCTAGGAAACAGTGTCTTTCAGACATCTCAGGGCAGTTGCACATATAAATTCATAGTGGTTATGACAGTATGTGTAAGACCTGTATAGATTCTCTAGCCAGACAAAATACCAACATAGAGAGGAGAGGTGGTCACAAAGCCCTACCTATAGCCAAGAAGTTGCTGCCCACTGGTAGCTGCTGAGAGGGAGTTAGGTTTTTCCAGTGGAAGGCCACTCATTCAGGTGTATATAGACAACACAGTTGTACTTTGTCGGCTAGGGGGACTGGGGGTTGGAGACAGACTCTCTCTTATGTAGTCCAGACAATCCTGGAACTCACTGTGTAGACCAGTCTATCCTTGAACACACAAATCCTCCTGCCTCTGCTTCACAGAGACTGTCTACAAATTAAGAGGAAGAAGAAACCAGAATAGAGAGAATGGCACATGGTGTGCAGTCAGTTACTTTTCATCAAATGTTAAGATAATTTATTGTGAGCAAGGGATGTGAGGGATGTGGCTCAGTGAATTTATGTAATAGCCCTTATTTGAAGAAATCTAAAGAAATTTTAAAAATTGGTTGTTTTGTTCTGAGGCAGTATAGGTCAAGTTAAGCATCAGAGTCTCAATCCCACTGCTTCAGCCTCTGAAGTGCTGTGATTACAAGCAAGAACTGCCATTACATACAATAATGTCTTTCCTTGTCATTCAGTTATTTATTTAGTGTGTGTGTGCTGAGGAGGGGAGCACAAGGTTGATATCTGGTGTTTTCCTGTTTGCATTCCATCTTTTATATTGAGATCCTCACTATAAGGCAGAGTTCTCCAATTCAGGTAGTCTAGCTTGACAGCTTGCTCCAGGGGCTCCATTGTCTCTGCTTCCCTGGCTCTGGGATTATAGGAGGGCTGTCACTCTAGCTCATGATTTATGAAAGCTCCCAGGGATCCAAATTAAGATCCTTATGCTTGCTTGGCAAGTGTTTTACTCACTGAACCTATTTGCTCAGCTCTTTATTCAGTTACTTATTTCATAATAGATCTGTGACCGTTGATCTTATTTTATATGGGTTCTTTTTTTAGATTCATATGCTTGAATTATCTAGTTATGACATTGGGATCGCCTTTAGATTGGCTCCTAGGGCATTTTTACTTGTTGTTTTATTTTTTTGTTTTGAGGTAATATGTGACTAAGCTGCCCTGGCTGACCTTGGAGAACATTGTCTAGAAACCAAGATCTGGTTACTGGTTACACTCAATGTTATCTGTATCATTGATTATAAGATTTCTCAATAGATAAAGCCAAGAAACTTAACTACTGGCATTCATATATCTAACACATCTATTTTATTTCATTATCTGTTTATCCTTATGTTTTAAAAATTATGAGTTGGCGCTATCCCAGCACTACTAGGAAGGCTTTCGGCAAAATCAAGAGTTTAAGACTAAGGGCTAGAGAGAGAGAGATGGCTTTGTAGTTAAGAGTACAAGATGCTTTTGCAGAGGACTTTAATTCTTTTCTCAGCCCCTGCATCTGCTGTGGGATGTCTTGGTGTATGCTGTGAATATGTGTTGCTCTCATTGGTTGATAAATAAAGCTTTTTGGCCAATGGTGAGGCAGAATAAGGTCAGGTGGTACATTCAAACTGAAGATGGAGATAAAGAAGAGTGGAATCATGAGAGACACTAGCCCACCACCCAAGGAGCAACAAGATGCCAGCATAAACAGCTATGTGGCAACATATAGATTATAGGTTGATTTAAGAAGAAAGAGCTGGCTAGTAAGAAGCCTGGGCCATGGACCAAACAGTTTGTAATTAATATAAGCCTCTTGTGTGTTTATTTTATAAGCTGCTGTGGACTGGGCTGGATACAGGAAAACTTCAAACTACATGCATCATGGCTCACAACCTATGGAACTCCAGTTGTAGGGGATCTGATGCCTTTCCTATAAAGGCACCAGGCACCCATACACATATGCAAGGAAAATACTCACGCACATAAAATAATCTAAAAAAGAAAAAAATGAGATTGAGAACAGCCTGGCTACATAGTTAAATCCTGTGTCAATAAACAAACCAACCCATTGCTAACAGTTCATCATAATAGTTTTCACTTTGTTATCAACAGTTACTTGTTTATTTTTATTTTGTTACTTGATACTGCTTTCCAAGGCTGACCTCTAACTCACAGCAGTCCTCTTAACTCGGCCTCCAAAGTGCTGCAGCTAGATATGTGTGTCACTACATTTGACAGTAACTATCTATTCAATAGAATACCTATGTAAAATAGTTTTATTAACCCCTGGTCATATACAGTGTGAAATAAATTTACTACCCTAGAGTATAATGCTTGGGTACAGAATTTTGGTTTTTTGAGACAGGGTTTCTCTGTGTAGCTTTGCGCCTTTCCTGGAACTCACTTGGTAGCCCAGGCTGGCCTCGAACTCACAAAGATCCGCCTGCCTCTGCCTCCTGAGTGCTGGGATTAAAGGCGTGCGCCACCACCGCCCGGCTTGAGTACAGAATATTAATGCTATCTTATCATACAGTTCAAACTGTTTTCTGAAGTAGAAATTAATTTCTTTCTTTATGGGTTTGTTGTTGGTTTTATTGTTGTGTTTTGTTTGTTTGTTTGACATAAGGTGTTTCTACATAGAACTGACTGTCCTGGCTCTGCCTCTGAGTGCTGGGATTAAAGGCATGTTCTATTCTTGGCCTTCTTTATGTCTTTTGTGGTGGTTAATAGTGTTTTTGTGATAGGGGTCTATTTGTTTATAAATACTGGCCTGGTGGCGGTGGCGGTGGCTCACGCCTTTAATCCCGGCACTCGGGAGGCAGAGCCAGGCAGATCTCTGTGAATTCGAGGTCAGCCTGGGCTACTAAGTGAGTTCCAGGAAAGGCACAAAGCTACACAGAGAAACCCTGGCTTGAAAAACCTAAAATAAATACGTACATACGTACGTATGTACGTACACACATACATACATACATACATACATACATACATACATACATACATACATATATACATACTATATTCCGCTTCACAAAATGGTTGAGGGTTTTGGGGATTTTTTTGTTTTTTGTTTTGGTTTTTTTGTTGTTGTTTTGTTTTGTTTTTTGTTTTGGTTTTTTTTTGTTTTTGAGGAGAGGAGGTTCAAGAAACAATTGTATGGTTCTAAAAGATACATTCTTTCGGGTTTTTTCCTTTTCTTTTTTCTTTTTGTTTTTTTAGCTTTTTTTCCATCTTCCATTAGTTTTGGATTATCTTTTCCTTGGTTTTAGTTTTGTTTTATTGTTTTGTACACAAATAGGCACTTGTACATTTTTGTTGTTGATATGTTTATGTTGTTTCAAGATGAGATTTTATATAGCCCAGAAACCTAGTATGTAGCTGAGAGTGACCATGGTTAAATGACCATGTAGCCTTAAATTCAAAAATTGAGGATTTTGTTTAGTGAAAACATTTCTTCCTTGAGTATTGGTAAATAATGTCAGTAAAGTATTATATGTTGGTTATCTTTTGTCCTTTCCATACTCATTCTACTAAACAACTGAACTATTAAGTCTTAATATGGTTTCTCACAAGAAAGGTATGCTAAAAATGTAAGCTATTGCTTTTTCAGTAGTTGAAGATAACATTCTTACCTTTGGTTAAGCGGGAATCGTTTCTTTTCCTTGAGTTATTGCATTTTCTGGGGATGATGAGTGGGTCTTTGGTCCTACAAACGTTTGAGGATAGAATTAAAGGGATAGAACCTGGCTAAGAAATATTGATCCATAACAGTCTTTTTGAGTAAAATTGGCTGTAAATAACGAAGTTAAGCAATAAGAATTTACAAGATGGTTTTCCGTTGGTATTTCCTTAGATTATACATATTTGCAATACTGTATATAAATATAAATCTTGGTTGTAGGTTTATTGGACTTACAACATTATTCCTTTTGAAATTTTGAAAATAGTAGTTCTAGGGCCTAGGGATGAAAGCTCCTGGTTCACTTGCTAACACCATATAAGCCAGCTCTAGAGAGTTTGAGGCTAACCATGGATACATGAGAATACATGTCTCAAACAGATACCAAATTGTGTAGATTTTCTTTAATGATCAATCCGCAAACAGGAAAGTGCAGTGAGGTTTGTGACCTCATTTTAAAATATGTTTAAACTGATACCAGATAAGTAACTTAGTGAGAGTCTCCCACTTCCATTTAGGATAATTTCCTGGCCAAAGCGCTAGTTTGTAGAAATGAATAGTACATTGTGTATGTCGCTAACAATATTTACTGATATCATTTAAAACTGTTCTTGATTATCAAGCTGACAAGATGACTCAGCTGGTAAAGGCACTTGCTACAAAAGCCTGGTGACCTAAGTTCAGTCCTCCTGCACCTACGTAAAGTTGGAAAGGAGAGAACCAACTCCACAAAGTTGTCTTTTGACCTCCACATACAGGCAAGGGCACACACAGACCCAAGCTATTTTAAAGAACAAAAACCCAAAACTATGCAATGTATCATTGAGATGATGGGGGCTTTGAGCTAAGAAGGGATTCCTTAGAAAGCTTGCGCTTGTGTGTCCGCCCACTCTACAGAACCTCTACATAATATGACTCTTCAGGGATTTTTGTCACGTTTCTCTGCTTTGGCTAAAAGGGCAGATTATCAAGTCTAGTGCTTGCTTTTTCCATTGCTATGTGAATTGTTTTATGCTTAACCTTACTCTTTCAATTAAAAAAAGTTTACAGTATGTATTCCTTTTAATTCTCATGATTATTCCAAAAGGCAATCCTTTGTGGCCCTGCTTTAGACACAAGGATTATAAATGCATTCTGCCTGCCACTTTAAAACTTTTTTATCCTTTTATGTAAATGTGAGCCATGTAACCGAGTTCATCTGAATGTTTAAAAAAAAAAAAAACAAAAAACAAAAAACTCGGGCTGGTGAGATGTCTCAGAGGTTAAGAGCACTGGCTGCTCTTCCAGAGGTCCTGAGTTCAATTCCCAGTACCCACATGGTGGCTCACAACCATCTGTAATAAGATCTGGCTCCCTGAGGTTGGGGATTTAGCTCAGTGGTAGAGCGATTGCTAGGCTCTAAGCTCTAGGCCCTAGGTTCGATCCTCAGCTCAAAAAAAAAAAAAGATCTGGCTCCCTCTTCTGGCCTGCAGGGATACATGCCAACAGAACACTGTACACATAATGAATAAATAAATCTTTTATTTTTAAAAAAAAAAAAAAACTCTTGGAAGCTTCTGTGATAATGCCTACTCTTTGGGCCAGGGAAGTCCGATTCTTTGACTCTTACAGTTTAAGACAAGGTCTCTGCTGGGTGATGGTGACACATGCCTTTAGTCTCAGCAATCAAAGCAGAGGCAAGAGAATCTCTGTGCCGGAGGCCAGCCTGGTCTACAAAGTGAGTTCCAGGACAGCCAGAGCTAAGTGCAGAGAAACCCTGTCTTAAAACAACTAACAAACAAACAAACAAAGACAGGGTCTCAGTTTGTAACTCTAGCTGACCTGGAACTTGCTATATAGATCAAACTGATCTATCTGCCTGACTCTATTTCATGGAGGGCTAGAGTTAAAAGAATGTTCCTTTTTATACTTTCTTGCTGGAGGTATTTAAGACATTTGAATTATACTTTCCATTTTCTGAAAACACTAATGATGTGAGCCCCTACAGTAGTAGTGATCAAGCCCAAAGTCCATCCGGATCAAGATTGTTCATTAAATACTTGTTAACATGTTTGCAGCTTTTTAGACTGCAGAATAAGGTGTGGACTTTTTGTCTTAAGGCATTATGAATGTGTCTAAGAAACTGGGTAACGGGACTGGAGAGATGGCTCAGAGGTTAAGAGCACTGACTGCTCTTCCAGAGGACCTGGGTTCAATTCCCAGCACCCACGTTGCTGTTCACAGCTGCCTGTAACTCAGTTCCAGGGGACCTGAAACCCTCAGACAAAACACCAGTGCACATAAAATAAAAATTTTTTAAAAAGAAAGAAAGAAACTGGGTCACTTCACACATATTTGTAAGTAGTGTTCTATTTCTAAGTGGAACATAATGATCAGGCTTAGTATTTTAAGTTCTTTTCATTTGAGAATGATTTAATCTATTTCTCCAAATACCCTGCTTTTAATACAGGATTTCTCTCAAAGTCTCTGTGGTGATTTGGTTTGGTTTGGTTTGGTTTTGGTTTTGGTTTTGGTTTTGGTTTTGGTTTTTCAAGACCAAGTTTCACTGTATAGTCCTGGTTGTCCTGGAATTTAAATAGATCCACCTGCCCCTGCCTCCCTAGTGCTGTGATTGAAGGCATGGGCCACCACCACCCAACTCAAAGTCAGTGTCTATCTGTCTGTCCTGTCTGTCTGTCTGTCTCTCTCTCTCTAATAATTGATTTTTATTTTATGTGCATTGGTGTTTTGCCTGTATATATTCTGTGTGAGGGTGCCAGATCCCCTGGAACTGGAGTTACAGGCAGCTGTGAACCACCATGTGGTTGCTGGGATTGAACCAGGCTCCTCTGGAAGAGCAGCCAATGCACTTAACCACTAAGCCATCTCTCTTAAAGTAATAGATCAATTTTAAGTTTCTAGAGCCACCTTCTTAACTAAATTTTCTTGATGTCTATGTGTTCTTCAACCCTGGCATCACTAAGTAATATTTTTTAAATAAACTTCAGTATTTGTGTTTGCACTAACTTACCTCAGAAAAAATTAGCTTCCTTTGTGGAAAAAAAATCACATTAAAGAATAACAAATTTCAATTTCATTGCTGTGTTAATTATTTTATAACAAAACCTGGCTCTTTCATCAGAGCAAAGACATAATTTTGTATTTAAATGTGTATATCTATAGACATAAAAATGACAACTGGCTGCTGAGCAGTAGTTTGCTGTGAATGATAAGATTGCCTCTGATTTTACTTCCTCCCTTTTCCTTTAGGGAAGATTGTTTCTGTAATGAATTTTTATAAATTTGTTTTGTAATAAGATTTTGTTAAGAGTAGTAACATTTTATCCTGACAACTGTCTTTGTGGTTAAAAATCTCATACTCTGGGCTGAGTGTGGTGGCAAACACCTTTAACCCCAGCTCTTAGAAGGCACAGAGGTAGGCTGGTCTTTGTGAGTTTGAAGCAAATCTGATTCACATAGCAAGTTCCAGTCCAGCCAAGTGCATGCTGAGACCCTGTGTCAAAAAATAAAAATGAGCCTCTCAATCTTTCTTCTAAAGAAACCTTAATCAAATTGAAGAGTCAGCATTGGTAACTTAAAAATTTTAGGCACACAAATCATGCTGATTTCAGAATTTTAGTGCTGAAACATTTTACACATAGATTGTTTTATTTGATTGTTGTTCCTGAGCTATAATCTTACTATATAACCCAAATTGGGCTCCAGCTCTCGCTAACCCTTAGCTTGAAATCCTTTTGACTCACAAATACTAGGATCACAGATGTACAACATCATGCTTGGCTATATTTTAAATGAATATGAAATTGCCTATTTGTGCATACCAGCAAGTAGACAGTCACAGCATCTTCAAGTTAATTGGAATGTCTTCTGAACCATATTGTTGTAAATCTGGAAAAAGGCTGTAACATGTATGATATCCTACATCTTTCTTTTGTGTCATGGTGCTCCTCCCCCATACTTGTTTTGTTTGGTATTTGGGGAGTTGGGTGGGGAGGTAGAGGCGGGGGTTTCCTATAGCTGAGGATGCCATTGAACTCTTGGTCCTCCTGCCCCTTCCAAAAACAGGCCTGTAGTATCAGGCCCCATTCCTTTTTCTTGCTGTAATATTTTTTTGTACCTTTTCAGATTCCTTGCAAATAGTAAATCTTCACAAGTATGTCAGAGGCTATTTGGACTCATCTGGTGTTTTGTTGTTGTGACCTGGTTTGGCTGTGTAATTCATTTTGGCTTTGAACTCTTTATTTCTGCCTCTGCTTCCCAGGTGCTTAGATTACAGGCCCATGTCACCATGCCCAGCTTATATTACCCACTGTAAAGGAAAATTTAAAATAGTTCTTCTCTAATGCGGTTCCATTATTTTTATATGTATATTTTTAACTCACCACAACTTTGGGTTTGCTTGTGTGTGAGTGCAAGATCCCTCTCCCTCTCCCCCCATTTGCAATGCTTGGGGGTCACCCCTAGGGTCTTAGGCATGCTAGATAAGTCTTCCTTAAATTTACTTTTTTTCAGAATAATGTTTTAAAATTTTTTATGTGTAGGGGTGTTTTGCTTGCATTGTATCTGTGTGACAGCTGCGTGTCTGGTGCCCACAGAGACCAGAAGAAGGTGTCAGATTCCTTGGAACTGTAGTTAAAGACAGCTGCCACATGGGAACTCTGGTCCTCTGGAAGAGCAAGCAACCAGTGCTTTTAACTGCTGAGCCTTCTTTTTCTTTTTCTTTTTTTCTTTTTAAAGCTAGAGCATAGCACGGACTTGTGGTCGTAGCTCCTTAGGAGACCAAGACAGAGGACTGCGGGTTTTATTCCAGTCAGAGCAACTTAGAACTTGTCTCAAAGAATATATAAAAAGAGAGCTGGGAATACAGTTCATTGGTAAAGTGCTTGCCTACCATATACTAGGCCCTAGTTTCAAGCACGAGTGTACACACAGAGACACACAGGTGTGTTTCTTTTTTTTTTTTTTTATTTCAGTTTGGCATACCACAGTTTATACTGTGTGTCAGATGTGCTTGTGGATTATTTGCAGGTGCCATTACAATTTCTGTGGGCTCCAGCCCTCATACCCTTTTTAAGAGGGCTAAGGAAAAGTAAGAGCATGAATGGAAAGAGGCTTTAAGGGAGGAATACCTTTGGCCATTTTAATGAATTAAAATTTTTAAGATTTAATTATTTCAGGGGCTGAAGAGATGGCTCAGCAGTTAACAGCACTGACTGCTCTTCCAGAGGACCTGGGACCTGACACCCTCACACAGACTTATATGCAGGAAACACCAATGCACATGAAATAATTTTTTTTTAATTTCATTATTTTATGTTGCGACATGGTGATGAGCAGACATTGTGCTGGAGAAGGCGCTGAGAGTAGAGAAGAAGTTACATCTTGATTCACAGGTGACTGTGGATCTGAATACTAGGTGTGGCTTTAGCATCTATGAGACCTCAAAGCCCACCCCCAGAGTGACCCACTTCCTCCAACAGGGCCATCTCTACCCCAACACAGCCACACCTCCTAATAGTGACATTTCCTTTGAGCTTATAGGGGCCAATTACATTCAAACTACCACAATTGCCTATACCTCAAAGAAACAATTATGATTGACACTCAAACCTGCTCCTCACCACAGCCCCCATTTTCTTGTTTTTATCATGAGAAAGGGTCCTCATAGCCCATTCTACCCTTAATGTCTTGTTCCTCTTGCCTTGGCCTCCCGTGTGCTGGCATTATCACCGTATTCCAGCTCTGTTAGCTTTTTTTGAGCCCTGTAAGTATAAAATTTATTTTGAATATTGAGACTATGGAGTTTCCTTACACAGCTTCCTTGTTTATATTCTACTTATATATTTGATTTGTATAAAAGTAGTCATTGGCCTAGCATGCACTAGGCCCTGGGTTTGATGCCTAGCACCGGATAGAAAATATAAAGAGTGTCAGGTGGTTGCACTCATTTGAAATTTGTGTTTGTGTACAGGTGCGTGTATGTGTATGTGCATATGAGTATTGAAGCAGGAGGCAACATCAGATGGTATCTCACTAACTCCACTTTTTTTTTTTTTTTTTGAGATACTGTCTCTCAGTAGATTTGGTGTGCACTGATTCAGCTAGGCTAGCTAGCAAGCAAGCTCCAAGAATTCACCTGTGTCTGTCTCTCCAACAATGATTATAGATGTACACTACACCCAACTTTTTTAAGATTGTGATTTTAATTTTTTATGTGTCTAGGTATTTTGCCTGTGTGTAGGTCTGTGTACCACATCTGTTTCTGGTACTTGTGGAGACTAAAAGAGGGCATGGGATCCCCTGAGATTGGTGTTACAGATGGTTGTAAGCTGTCAGGTGGTGCTGGGAATCAAACCCAGGTTCTCTGAAAGAGCAGTCAACGATCTTGATTGTGGAGCCATCTCTTCCTTTATTTTTCCTTTTTTCTATTATGTGTGTATGTTTGTGACTGGAATTACAAGTGGTTGTGAGACACTGGATGTAGGTGCTGGGAACCAAACTGTAAGACCAGTATACAGGCTTTTGTTTGTTTGTAGACTGGTCTGGTCTTGAACTGGTGAAAATAGGCCAGCCTCTGCCTCCTCAGTGCTTGGATTAAAGGTGTGAGCCACCTCCCACCCCCACCCCTCTGGCCTGCCATACACAGTCTTAACCACTCCAACCTCTGCACCTACCTTGCTACCTTTTTTATCTGTGTATTGCTTGACCTGATTTTTTTGTTCAGGGATCTGAACTCAGGTTATCATGTTAGTGTGGCAAGCACATTACTAAGTGATCCATCTCCTCAGCCGTCATTTCAGTTTTCATTTTATTTCCTGTCAAAAAATAATATGTGCAAGCCAGGTGGGGGTTGCACGTGACTTTAATTCCAGCATTTGGAAGGCAGATGCAGGCGGTTCTCTTGAGTTTGAGACTAGCCTGGTCTACACTGTAAGTTCCAGGGCAACAAGGGGGGGGGGCGCAACACAAGTTATGTGTAATGTGTGTGCACTCTCAAACTAAAACTGAAGATCCTAGATTTCAGGGTACTGAGTTTGATTTCCAGTACCATGGACTAAAATAAGTTTTTGAAAAACAAATTTTCATGGTACAGGAGCAGGGCTTGACATTGAAATTACCTTTTAGCTGTCTTGATACTTTGTTTACTGTAACCTTACCCTTTTTTTTTTTTTTTTTTTTGGTTTTCCGAGACAGGGTTTCTCTTGTGTAGCTTTGCGCCTTTCCTGGATCTCACTTGGTAGCCCAGGCTGGCCTCGAACTCACAGAGATCCGCCTGCCTCTGCCTCCCGAGTGCTGGGATTAAAGGCGTGCGCCACCACCGCCCGGCAACCTTACCCTTTTGGAAGAGCCATGTTACTATATAACTGTTTTGCTAGACTTTTGTTCCATAGAATTATGTTGAGGTTCTTCCTCTGTCATTATGTATGTGCCACATGTAATCTCGTAAATATTTGGGTTCCTCTTTCTCCAGAGCTAATTCTCTAATTATTTTATCTCACTTGTATACATTTTGTTTTGTTTCTCAAGTTCACTGTCAGAAATTTCAGAGAAGTGGTGCTGCTGGGATAAATGCTAATGTGTGTTTTGTATTTCTTTTCCTTCTTCAGATGGAGTCTGTTTCTCAGCCTTCAGAAAACCATGGTATTCCTGTTAGTCATATTTCAGAGTCCTTGTCTACCAAATCATGTGGAGCACTGAGACCTGTCAATGGAGTTGTTAACAGGTAATTTTTAGCTCTTCTATTTCTCACACTTAATGCCCCTAGTTATTCCCAGTCAGGACTGAATAAAGAAACCCTATTTTTCAGTAATACTTTATCTTGTAGTAAGCCAGGGTTTTTTTTTTTTTTTGTTTGTTTGTTTGTTTGTTTTTTCCCCTCAAAACAGGGTTTCTTTGTAGCCCTGGTTGTCCTGGAACTCACTCTGTAGAACTCTAAAGATCCACCTGTGTCTGCCTCCCAATACCAAGTGTATTTTGTTTAGTATGTTTATGTAATCCTTTGTACCTACCATTATCTAAAAGAGACTGGCCATGGAGTAAAAGTCCTACAGTTAAATTAGGTGAAAGTTCCTAAGATCCCTATGCATGTGAATAAAATATATTTATCCTTAGAATTCATTATTCACTGGAGAACCGTTTTTAAGACTTCATTAATATTTGCAAAATTGTTTTCTTAAAATCATTTTTTTTCTATAGTTTTTATTAGGCATATTTCTGTCACGGAAGAGAAACTAACAATGAAAACTTGAGTTTGCTTATTGACTTTTACACCTTTCAGACACAATAGGTGTTGTGCACCGAGAGCCTCATGAGTAAGCACACATAGAGATAAGTGTGCATTTTCATTCAGAGTTGACCTGCTTCTGTAGAAAGCCTATCTGTGTCTTTGAACATTTGAAAGTCAGGAGCCCACATGAGAGGCTTTGTTTCCTCTGTGTTCTGAAATGTGTCTTCCTCCCTTTTTGTAGTCTTCAGCCTGTCCTGGCAGACCATGTTCCAGGTGACAGTTCTGATGCCGAGGAACAATTACATAAAAAGCAACGACTGAATTTAGTTTCTTCATCGTCTGATGGCACCTGTGTGGCAGCCCGAACTCGTCCTGTACTGAGCTGTAAGAAACGGCGGCTTGTTAGGCCCAGCAGCATTGTTCCTCTTTCTAAGAAGGTGAGTACTCAGATCAGGCTGTTCTCAACCTCACTCCATTTACCCAAAACTTTCCAAATCTGGCTAGCCCCCAAGATTTCCTGGGAGCCTTAAAAAAGTACAAAGTTCCTAAATCTGCTCCTCCCTAGAGCTTGGTTTAGTTGCTTTGGAGCTAGGATTGAAATTTTCTATTTTAATTTTTTGAGTTAGCATGCCTTGTTTGATGTGGCAGTTTCCCATGTGTAATTGCACTTTGTGCATAGGAAGGTCTTCTGTTCAAAAAGCTCTTAGACAACTGCAGCCAGATTTGAAAACTGCTGGAAGAGACTGGAAGTTGAGGTATTCCTAGGAACACTTTTCTGTTTCTCATCTGCTTTTTTCTACTGACATTGGCACTGTTAACCAGGTGTGGTGGAGCAGTAAGCCCTCTTTACTACGGAGCCGTCTCTTGCTTCTTCCTCCCACTTTTTCATTTTGAGACAAGATCTCTTGTGTGACACTCCCATCTCACCTCCTGTGTACAGGTGTGAACCACCAGGCCTGACTCTTGCTTTTGAGATTGTTTGTTGTTTGTTTTTTGATATAAGGTCTCAATATGTTACCAAGCTGGCCTGAACTCCTAATCCTCTGCCTTAGGTTCAAGGATTACAGGTGTACACCACCACACCCTACCAAAAGTGACAGTGTTGAAGGTTTTGCTTTATTTTATTTTACTTTATTTTTAGAATTTTGTTTTGATTGTCTGCAGGTTTTGCCTGCATGTTAGTATGTGTGCCCTATGCGTTGCCAGGTACACTCAGATCAGAAAAGGATAATGGATCCCCTTGGGCTTGGGTTACAGATGGTTGTAGCCCATCATCTGGGGTGCTGGGAGCTGAACATGCTCAGCTGCCGAGCCGTCCATCCCACTACAAAGACTGCTTTGGAAAGAGAATCTGCATTACAGTTTCTTTTCCTCCTAACTTCTTCATCCCTCCCTTCTTCCTTTGTGCTTTGGAGACTGTCTCCACTACTTAGCCCAGGCTGCTCTTCAACACTTAGGCCTTCCTTCTGCCTTTACCCTCTGAGGTCTGAGTGTATTTTATGTGTATGGGTGTTTCATCTTTATGCCTGTCATTTGTAGATCTTAATACCAGTGTTAGATTAAAGGCTTCAGTAAGATAAACTTGTTGGAAATAGCTGAAAATGACTTAATGATAAATTATAAAATATAAAAGGTCTTGAATTCCAAGGCTATTGTTTGGAAATTAAGAGGAATGTGTCACAAACTATTTGTTAGAAGATAAACTCTTTGTTGGAAGATTAATCTAGAGATAATTTATATTGGGGATGAATTAGAAAAAGAGAATGGGAACTGCAAAGGGACATGACAGTAGTAATTCCAGAGCAACAATAGTTTAAAGGCTCTTTGTTTTGATTTGTATTGGTTTTTGTTTTTTTGAGTCAGGGTTTCCTTTTGTGTAGTCCTGTCTGTCCTTGAACTCACTTTGTAGACCAGGCTGGCCTTGAACTCACAGAGATTCACCTGCCTGATTCTCCCAAGTACTAGAATTAAAGGAGCGAGCCACCACTGTTCATCTATAAAGACTCTTAAAGTTCTGAAGATAATGGTCTGATAAGATAGCTTAGCACAGATAACCATACTTGCCATCAAGAACAACTACTTTAGTTTGATTCCTGGAAGCTACATAGTGGAAAGAGATCAGCTCTGACCTACACACAAACACATACACACTTTTAAAAAATCTTTTTATATTTATTTATTTTTATTTAAAAAGTTCTATTATAGCGTCTGGAGAGATGGCCTACGGCTTAAGAGCACTAACTGCTCTTTTAGAGGACCTGGGTTCAATTCCCAGCATCCACATGATAAAAAGTTCTGTAAAAGTAATAGATTTTAATGGTAGCTCTATGGAATTGAACTTAGATCTCTGGAAGAGCAGCAAGTGCTCTTAACTGGTGAACCGTCTCTCCAGCTTTTGTTTTTTCTGAAAGTGTTTTATTTTAAAGGGGAGACATTTTGGTGGTTGGTTGGTTGGTTTGGTTTGGTGTTTTGTTTAAGGTTTTTGGTTGTTTGTTTTGTTACAGTCTTGCAACCTTAATTAACTGGGTAGGATGGGTAATTTTGTCTTCAAACAGTAATTAATAGTGGTTACATAAATATATTTAGTATCATTTTTTTCCTAGTAGAATCTACCATTGAAACTTACTAGGATTTAATTTAACCCCTTCACTTTACCCAATATAATCTTCAGGAGACTTTCTTTGTATGCCACCCCTCTGTGCAGCCTGTCTTCACAAAGAAGCAGTTGTGGAATGTTGATAAAAGACCACATTGTTCTTAAATATTTATTTTTCCCTTATTTAACATACTGAAAACATGTCTGTGAAGAGGCTGTGAATATAGTTCAGGGTCCCTAATACAGTACTCCAGGTTTGAGGGAACATTGAATGAGCACTTCCAAAGTCAGTCTGTCTGTCTGTCTGTCTGTCTGTCTGTCTGTCTGTCTGTCTCTCTCTCTCTCTCTCTCTCTCTCTCTCTCTCTCTTGTGCGCGCGCACACACACACACACACGCACGCTGTGATGACTGGCTTCTAGCATTTGGGTGGTAGAGGTAGCAGCATTAGGAGTTTGAGATTAACCTTGGCTACCTAAGACATTGTCTTAACTTCTCCATCAAAAGGGGAAACAGAAAAGACATAATAATTATAAGCCAGGTGTGGTACACATACCTATACTCTAGCACACAGAATAAGAAGGGATTCGTGGGTGTTTAAGATCAATCTGGGAAACATAGTACAACCTTGTCTCAAAAAATAACAGAAGCCAGCATTCAATGGGGAAAACTAAGAGGATTTCTGTGAATTTTGAGAGGAGAGAGATGACAGTTTTGGGTAGAGTTTCGGTACTCCTGTTTTGTTTTATTATGATAACTAGTCTTTTTTCTAGCATTCCTTTTCACAGTGCCATTCCCAGACATGTTCTTCATGCAGATTGGGTGTTGCCTAGATGATGTTATGAGTCATGCTTGGCAAGTGCCGGGCTTGTTCTTTGTAACACAAGATTGTAGGGATCCCACATTAGACATCTCAGCTTTTTGTCTCAAAGCCTAAAAGCTTGTGGTTTTAAATAATTAAGTCTTTGGAGGACTTAAATTTATTCATTTAACTCTGTCTTGTTCCTTTGTATGTAAAGAAAGTTTGAAGAAAATAATTTATCCTTGAAATTAATCTAACACAAAAATTGTGTTAGAACATTCAACTTGCATAATTCATTTACATTATATAGTCATGAGTTGTGTTTTGTTTTTTGAAAGTAGAGGACAATTTGAGAGATCTGGGTGCTTGGGACCAAAAGCATGTGCCACCACCATACCCATGGAGGATGTTAGGTTTTTCATCAGAGACAAATGGTCAATTTTGTTTTACTTTTCACAGGTTTACCGGAATAGCACCGCCCGCTCTGGCTGTGATGTCAATCCCTCTTGTGCTCTTTGTGGTTCAGGCAGCGTAAACACCATGCCTCCTGAAATTCACTATGAAGCCCCTCTGTTGGAGCGTCTTTCTCAGTTGGACTCTTGTGTTCACCCTGTTCTAGCATTTCCAGATGGTAAGATAGACAACAGAATTTTAAGTCTAACCAATGAAATCTAATAAGGTTCCAGGTGAAAGAAAATCAGTGATGTCAGATACTCTGTATCACTTTCTATCTTCAAAAACTTGTCAGAATTCTGCTGTTTGATCATGTGATTCATATGGAAAGATCGGTTCCTATAAGTCATTTTCTGACCTTGTATACACATTGGGGGCGGGGGAGGGGGGTAATATAAGTAGGACTGGAGCAGTGACTCAGAGGTTAAGAATACTTGCTCTCTTGAAGAAGACCTAGGTTTGATTCCCAGCCCATATGATGGCTCACAACCATCTGTAACTCCAGTTCCAGGGTGTCTTTTCTAGCTTCTGAGGGTACTGCATGCATATGGTATGTATTCATCATGCAATCAAAACATGCATACAAATAAAATAAAAATAAATATTTAAAATAAAAATCAGGGGCTGAAGTTTACTTAGCCGTTGAGAGCACTTGCTGCTCTTCCAGAGGACCCTGGTTTCATTCCCAGCACCCACATAGTGGCTCACAACTGTCCATAACTTCGATTTCCAGAGAACCAACACCCTCTTCTGGCCTCGATGAGTACTAGTTACACATGTGGTGCACAGACTATGTACAGCCAAACTATACAAAAATAATAAAATAAAACAAAACAAGAGTCTGGAGAGGTAGCTTAGTGATGGGCATGTACTGCTCTTGCAAAGAACCTGAGTTTGGTTCTCAGCACCAGCCTTGGGCCTTGAACTCAGTGGCTGCTTCTCCCTCCAGAGTGCTGGGATTAAAGGGAGGTGCCACCATGCCTTGCCCCCACTTTTTTTTTTTTTTTAAACACAATATTAGTATTGTTTCAATGCCTTTAATTAAGTTTTATAGATGGTTATGTTCTTACTAAGCCATAGTGTGAATGTGGTTACATTAATTCCTTGTCCTCGATTAGGAGCAGGGAGTGTTTCAGGGTCCCATGTAGTCTGTACTGGCCTCAAACTCTTTGTGTAACCAAGAATGACTTTTGAACGGCTGATCCTCCTGCCTCCACCTCCAGAGTGCTGGATTTACAGGCATGTGCATCATCACAAAATTGGGTCTGTGTGGTGCTGAACACTGAACCCCCAGGACTTTAAGAAGACAGGCACTGCTTCCATCAAATTTCTTATCTATTAATTTATTGAGTGTCTATTGGGGTTTCCCTCTCTACACTTAGAATCTTTGAATGTGGTAGCTATTCTATGTCCCTGTTTAAAAAAAAATAGTAATTTTATTTGTTTCCTAATCAGTTTATAAGAGTTGTTAGGAGACAGGATTTATCACTATAACAGCTCTGACTGCCCTGGAGCTCCAGACCAGTCTGGCCTTGAACTTGCGTGCTGGGTCTAAAGGCGTGCGCCACCACCATCTTGCATGGCCTTTGTTTTCTTATCACCTTATTTAGTAATCAGCTTAGTTCCTACCTGGAAATAACAGGTATGCATTATGTGTGTGCTCTTTGGGAAAGGAAACAAGACCAGATGAGAGCTCCACCTGCTGGCTGGGAAGATCTGTGCTGTTTTGTGAGAAACTACCAACATGTGTTCTTGAGGGTACTATGACTCCAGCAGGAGGAGGAAGTGAGCATTGCAAAATACCCCAAGAAGAGCAGGCTTGTGAACACAGAATATCCGAACTTAGTGAACTTAACGCAGTCTCATTTCATTTTCTTTGATGAAGCAGTAATTTAAGATGGAGTTAATTATCAATTTGTATTTTCCTTTACTTACCCGATAAAGTACTACACCTTCTTTGATAATAGCACTTCAGTCTTATCTAAATGGAAAGTGGGACATCATCCTGTAACTCAATGGATCTCTATTGCATTTTTTACTTTTTTGGGGGGAGCGGGGAGGCAGAGTATCACTGTATCCAGGCTGACCTCAGACTAATGATCAACCCTCTTTCCTTAGCCTCATAAGTGCTGGAATTATATAGATGAGAGCTACATGTCCAGCATTTTTTTTTCTGCCTTTTTTTTTTTTTATTTTTCTATTATCAGCTTGATACAGTATAAATTTTTATTCTAATAGTGAAATATTTTTTAATATTTTTAGTATTTCATCCCTTTGGGTCTTCTATCTAGTTTGATTTAACTTTCAGTACTCTTTTTTCCCCCCAAGACAGGGTTTCTCTGTTTAGCTTTGGAGCCTGTCCTAGAACTCACTCTTTAGCCCAGGCTGGCCTCGAACTCACAGAGATCTGCCTGCCTCTGCCTCCTGAGTGCTGGGATTAAAGGCGAGCGCCACCACCGCCCGGCTCAGTACTTGTTTTTAAACCCAGAGCCTTGTGTATATAGGCAAGCACTTTACCACTGAACTACAGCCCCAGCTTGTTCAAATTTTTGGTTCTTCCCATATCCTAGTATAACTACTATTCAATTAGTGTGTATACTGAGGCCAACAATGCCTAGGAACTTGCATTGTCCACTGATGGGAGAATTTAACAGAGTCCTGCTTATTCTTTTATAGAAGCGTTTAAAAGAAAATACAATAAAGTTTTGGCAAGTGTGAGTCTATTTTATATTTTGTTGTTTTAAGATAAGGTATCACTATATGTAGCCTTAGCTAACTGAACTTGAAGTGATCCTTTTGTCTCTGCCTCCTGAATCCTGGGATAGAAAAATGCCTTGCAACTGAACTATAGCCTTGACCCTTTCACCCTCATTGGGGGAGGGGGAGATCTATAATAACCTCTGGGCCCTAACAGGTGGAAATCTTAACCTCTGGGCCCTAACAGGTGGAAAGCTTTTGTTTTTGTTTTTAAGTCTGTGTCTAACCTTTTCTATTTTTTACCAAGAATAAGTCTTTTTAGTGTTCAGTCAGTCTTGTTATTGGCTCCACAGTTCAGAGTGGGAGGTAGACCCCAGATTGTGATCAGTAGTTGGTAACAAGAACTCATGCTATTTTAGTGTATTTTTTAAAATCTCCTAAAGGAGCTGGAGAGATGGTTTACTGGGTAAGAGCCATTACTGCTCTTGCAGAGGACCCAGGATTCAGTTTCCAACACCCACATGGTGGCTCACAACTATCTATAGCTACCTCCAGGGGATTGGACACCCTCTTCTAGCCTCTGAAAACACCAGGTACACACAGTACACATACATACAGAATACTCATGCATATAAAATAAAAATGAAGCCGGGCGGTGGTGGCGCACGCCTTTAATCCCAGCACTCGGGAGGCAGAGCCAGGTGGATCTCTGTGAGTTCGAGGCCAGCCTGGTCTACAGAGCGAGATCCAGGAAAGGCGCAAAGCTACACAGAGAAACCCTGTCTCGAAAAACCAAAAAGTAAAAAAAAAAAAATAAAAATAAAAATGAAGCTGGGCGATGGTGGCTCACGCCTTTAATCCCAGCACTCGGGAGGCAGAGCCAGGTGGATCTCTGTGAGTTCGAGGCCAGCCTGGTCTACAGAGCGAGATCCAGGAAAGGCACCAAAACTACACAGAGAAACCGTGTGTGTGTGTGTGTGTGTGTGTGTGTGTGTGTGTGTGTGTGTGTGTTTTGGTGGGGGGGGGGGGATGAGCCGGCAGTAGTGGCACACACCTTTAATCCCAGCACTCAGGAGACAGAGCCAGGCAGATCTCTGTGAGTTCGAGGTCAGCCTGGTCTACAGAGGTTTCTCCGTATAGTTTTGGTACCTGTCCTGGATCTCACTCTGGAGACCAGGCTGGCCTCAAACTCACAGAGATCTGCCTGGCTCTGCCTCCTGAGTGCTGGGATTAAAGGTGTGTACCACCACCACCTGGCCTGTTTTTAGTTTTTAACAAAGAAGTAAGAGGGCTATAAATTTTCTTTAAATTCATGAGTACAGTTAAAATAGCATTTATCCAGGGACTTGGGATATAGCTCAATTAGTTAACACTTGCCTAGCATGGATGAAGCTCTTAATTCCTTCCCCAGCACCATGTGAACTGGAGTTAGTGACATATGCCTTTAATCCCAGCACTTAGGAAGCAAAGGCAGTCAGATCCCTATGGGTTTAGGCCAGCCAAGGCTACACCATGAGACACTGTCTCAAACAAACAAAAAAATAAAGTGGAGCTAGACTGACAGAAGCTGTAGTCAAATGACATACTTTTTCTTTTAAAGGTGTCTCTGTTTGTCTGTCTGAGTCCATGCCTACCTGTCTGGGTATGGGTGTGAATGTTCACAGGAGCCAGAAGGGTGATCAGATCTCTTGGAGCTGTGCTTTACAGGCCTTTATGAGCCATGGGTATTCTGGGATCCAAAATCTAGTCTTGTAATGGAGCAATAAGTGCGCTTACCCCTGAGCCATCTACTTAGCCCTAGTAGCGCACACTTTTTTTCTTTTATGTTTTCTTGCTGAAAGGTAGGTGGGGTGGGGGTGGGAGGGTTTCGAGACAGAGTTTCTTCATGTGGTTTTGGTGCCTGTCCTGGATCTCGCTCTGTAGACCAGGCTGACCTCAAACTCACAGAGATCCACTTGGCTCTGCCTCCAGAATGCTAGGATTAAAGGCGTGCGCCACCACTGCCTAGCCTCTTAAAAATGATACATGTTACATAGTTTTAGCTTGACCCTAAGACAGCTGAACATTTTTTTCCATGTTGTAGTAGTGAATATTATAAAAAAATTACCCTTTTACCCTGGAATTCCTATTTTTTAATTAAAATTCTTTTTCTTTGTGTTTGTTGTATTTGTTTTTGATTTTTGAAAGAGTTTCTCTGTGTATCCCTGGCTGTCCTGGAACTCGCTCTGTAGACTAGGCTAGCCTCGAATGCACAGAGATCCTTCTGCCTCTGCCTCCTGAGTGCTGGGATTAAAGGCGTGCGCCACCACTGCCTGGCCTAAATTTTTTTTTTTCCATGGGATACATTTTAGTTGTATTCTTTCCTTTTTCCCATCTCCTTCCAGGTCCTCCCCATTTTCATACCCAACTAACTTTGTGTTCTTTCTCTCTCAGCAGCAACAGTGAACCAATAAGTCAGAAATTACAGAACAAAATTAAAAGCATACATAAGAACAGGAAGTCCATCTTGTACTGTCCTCTGGGATGTAGGGCTTGCCCTGGGGTCTGGTTGATACACCCTGTGACGCTCCATTGGAGAAAACTGATTTTCTCTTTCTCAGAGGCTATCAATTGCAAACAGCTTTTTGCTTAGGAGTGGAACTTTGTGTCTGCTTCTACTTCCCAATATTATAATTTTGTGTAGTTTGAACCTGTGTAATTCTTTTTTTTTTAAATAATTGAGTAAAACTGAAATTTATTATATGCCACAGTCGTCCTAGGGACCTCCATGCTATATATATAGCCTCTATGGTTCTATGGGTTGTGGTCTGATTGTTCTTTATTTTATATCTAGAATCCACCAATGAGTGAGTACATACCATAACTGTCTTTCTGGGTTTGGGTTACCTCACTCAGGATGATTTTTTCTAGTTCCATCCATTTGCCTGCAAATTTCATGCTTTCATTGTTTTTCTCTGCTGAGTAGTACTCCATTGTGTATATGTACCACATTTTTTTCATCCATTCTTCCGTTGATGGGCATCTAGGTTGTTTCCAGGTTCTGGCTATTACAAATAGTGCTGCTATGAACATAGCTGAGCATGTATCTTTATGGTATGAATCAGCATTCCTTGGGTATATGCCCAAGAGTGGGATGGCTGGGTCTTGAGGTAGTTCGATTCCTAATTTTCTGAGAAACCGCCATACTGATTTCCACGGTGGTTGTACAAGTTTACATTCCCACCAACAGTGGAGGAGTGTTCCCTTTGCTCCACATCCTCTCCAACATTGAACCTATGTAATTCTTAATGCATGCTGTTACAGTCTTCATGAGTTCATATGTGTCTCAGTCCTATTGTGTCTGGAAATTGCTGTTTGCTTGAAATTGTCTACCACCTCTAGTGCTTAGAATCTTTCTATGCTCTTCCTCATAGACATTCGAGGTGGGAAAAGAGTTTAATAAAGACATATTTAGGGTTAAGTGCCCTAAAGTCTCTCACTCAGCATATTTTCCATTTGTGGGTCTCTGTGTTAATACTATCTACTGCAAGAAGCTTCTCTGATGAGGGTGGAGTGATATTCTGATTTATGGGTGTAGCAATATGCTATTAACAATCATTTTGTTGATGTATTTCTTTAGCAGAATGGTGGCAGCAGGTTTTCCCTTACTAGTCATAGGGGTTCATTACCTACATAGTCTCAGGTTCTTGGCTACTTCAGCAGTGTTAGATGTAGGTTCTATCTCATGGAGTAGGCCTTAAGTCCAGTTGTTGGTTTTTGTTTTGTTTGTTTGAAGTGGTTGCATGCTCCCAGAACTTTGTGCCACTATTATACAAGTGTGTCTTGCAGGGAGGTTGTTTCCTTTTTTTGTGGGAAGGGATAGGAATTTTTGAGACAGTGTCCCTCGTGTAGCCAGTATGAGGATGGCATGGTGGCTTACACGTGGAGACAAGTGGATCTCTGAATTGAAGGCCAGCCTGGTAACATAGCAAGTTCCAGGGCTACGTAATAGAGAGACCCTCATCACAAACAAACAAACAAACCACCAGAATTGGGGGCCCTTAAGAGATGGTTTAGCTGTTAAAATGAATACTTCTCTTGCCTAGGACCTGAGTTCAGTTCCCGGCACTTGTGTTGATCCAAGGACATCTGAGGCCTCTGGCATCTGTAGATACCTGCCCTATGTGCACATACCTTACACACAGACATACACATATACATATAATTTAAAAATAAATTTTTGTTGTTTTAAAAAACCCGAGTGTGAGCTGGGTGGTGGTAGCACACACTTTTAAGGATTTATTTATTTAGTATGTATACAGTGTTCTGCCTGCATGTGTCCCTGCACGCCAGAAGAGGGCACCAGGTCTTACTATATAGGTGATTATGAACCACCATGTAGTTGCTGGGAATTGAAGAGCAGCCAGTGCTCTTAACCTCTGAGCCATCTCTCCAGCCCAGTGCACGCTTTTAATCCCAGTACTTGGGAGGCAGAGGCAGACAGATCTCTGTGAGTTCAAGGCCAGCCTGGGCTACAGAGTGAGTTCCAGGAAAGACGCAAAGCTACATGGAGAACCTGTCTCTGAAAACCAAAAAAAAAAAAAAAAGGTGGTTGCTAGATTCTTTAATCCCAGCACTTGGTGTTTTAGGCAAGATGATCACCTCAAGTCTAAAGCCAGCCTGAACTATGAAGCAAGACCCTGAGTATGTTGCCAGGTGATGGTGCCACACACCTTTAATCCCAGCACTTGGGAAGCAGAGGCAGGCTGCTCTCTGAGCTCACAGCCAGGGCTACACAGAGAAACCTTGTCTGAAAAAAACATGAGTATGTTACCTATAATCTCAGTAATTAAAACACAAGGTTAGAGAACTTGCTGTGAGTTCAAGACCAGCCTCCCGTACATATCAAAGACAGATTCTCAACTTCCCTTGGTTGGGTGGAGGGGTAAACTTTATTGATAACTACCAAACATCATAGAGGGAAGAAATTAAGAAAACCTAAAAAGGGCTTAGGGGATGTGGCTTGAGTATATGTAGCAAGTACATGGCTTGGGTTTAATCTATAGCACCACCCAAAGAAAAGAAAAGAAATAGGGAAAGAGATAAGTGTTCATGTACTTAAGTAATCTGTCCATGGCAGTGAACTCTCATGATCTGTATTCAGCAATTCAGTGAGTGCCACAGGTGTTTTGTTTCGTTTTAATTTTCAGAGCTGAGGACTGAACCCAGGGCCTTGTGCTTGCTAGGCAAGCACTATACCACTGAGCTAAATCCCAAACCTCTTCTTTTTGGTTTTTGTAGGTTCCCCTCCCCTCTACTCCTGGAGCTTGGGGGTTGGTGTTTTGTTTTACAGGTAGCAAGAAAGTGAGCCTGGACCAGCCTGGTGTACATAGCAAAGGCTACGTAGAGAGATCCTGTCACAAAAAAAAAAAAGCCAAATCAAAAGCAGTAATATAGATCAGAAGTACACTATAAGTGAACAGTGGGCCACCTAAATTGAGAAGGTACTAAAGGGCCTGGTCTGATTTTATTGAGACAGTCTCTTAGGCTATAGCCTAGATCTCATGGCAATCCTCCTGCCTAAGTTTCCTGAGTGCTGTGTTTAGAGGTTTTTCACAAAAACTTGAAAGACAGTTAGTAAATAAAAACTAGATATTAGATGGAAGAATAGCTTAAAGTTTACAGGAAAATAATTATAACACTAGAAATAATTTTCTAAGGAATTACTAGAATACTTAATTCTTAGGAAAATACAAATTAACTTAGAGATAAGCATGATGCTTCATACCTACAGTCACAGCTATTCAGGAGGCTAAGGCAGGAGGATCCCTAGAGCCTCGGAATTTGGGGGCCAGCCTAAACAACATAGTGAGACTTTGTCTTAGAGGGTGTTGGGGATGTGTGATAAAAAATAGTAGTAAGGAAGTAAACTATAATTAGTTTTCTAGTAATTAACATTAACTAGTCAGCTTAATAAAACACATAGAGGCCGGGCGGTGGTGGCACACGCCTTTAATCCCAGCACTTGGGAGGCAGAGCCAGACGGATCTTTGAGTTTGAGGCCAGCCTGGTCTACAACGCGAGATCCAGGAAAGGCACAAAGCTACACAGAGAAACCCTGTCTTGAAAAACCAAACACACACACACACACACAGATACTAGACAAGGTGATAGAGCTTCAGAGCAAGGAGGATGGCATAGCTTGTACTGGAAGAAGGGTAACAGTACTTACTATAATGCCAGATGGCAGAGGCTGTGCTGTATCACAGAACCAACTTAGGCCCGTTGGGAGCATAATTAATTGCTTAATATGTACATCATGCTTGTACATGTAGAAAGAAGTAGGTTTAAATATAACAATTGAAATAGGATGTTCATAGTCTGCCACACCGATAAGATCAACATGGAAAGGGAAGTCTCTCATCAATATATATAACAAAAAGGTTTTATATTTTTATCCCCATTGGAAAGCCAAGATGGTAACACTACTTACTTATGCATAGAATGAACATCAGTAAAGTTCACATAAGTGGATCTTTCATATCACAGTCCCTGCTTTGACAAGTGAGACTGCTTGTTAAGCCAGAGAGGTGTATTGACCTCTGGAGAGTCAGTGACTGAACACCATTCAAGGAGAAAGGAGCTCAGAGGCCAGGTTCTTGGACTAACCTGCGATGTTTTGTGTTTGTTACAGATGTTCCCACAAGCCTGCACTTCCAGAGCATGCTGAAGTCTCAGTGGCAAAACAAGCCTTTTGACAAGATCAAACCTACCAAAAAGTTTTCACTTAAGCACAGAGCACCCATGCCATGCAGTCTGTCGGATCCAGTTCGTAAAGACAGGCATAAGTTGGTCAACTCCTTCCTTACAACAGCCAGTAAGTTTCAGGGAACTAAGGAGTCCTCTGGAATCACTACTGCTGTATTTTATACCTTTTATATTCTCTAGTTACTGGTTTGCTGTGCCAGTATTCAGGGATTGGAGAAAGCATTTAGTTACCCAATACAGATTCAGCTCACAGCATACTTACCGTATCTGCTTGTTTGGATGCTCTCAGGTAGACTTTGGAAGCTATTTCAAATAGACAGAACCCAAAATGTTCAGTGACTAGCTAGTAGTAACATGATACTGGGTCCACCTCTGGGCAGGTTGATTTCTGAAATCTGGTATTAACATGTCTGTTTGTGACTCCCTGTCCCTGTCCAAGTAGCTGTTGTACCATTAACTAGACGATTGAGTCCCAAAGACTATCATGCTGCCCTGGGTATATAGCATTGGCCTAAGGAGAACTGAAGAGCTCAGAACTCAAATAAGATTTGAGTGAATGTACTTCACAGCTCTTTTTTGTTCCCCTCTTCAGAGCTGTCCCATCACCACCAAACCCGGCCTGACAGGACCCACAGGCAGCACTTAGACGATGTGGGGGCTGTGCCCATGGTGGAGCGAGTGACAGCTCCAAAAGCAGAGCGCTTGCTCAATCTACCGCCACCTGTCCATGACCCAAACCACAGCAAAATGAGATTGCGAGACCATTCATCTGAGAGAAGTGAAGGTAGGGCCAGGCCCGGCACCTCTACCTGCATTGGCACTTGCTCAGAGCTCAAGCTTCTCTGAAAATCCCCTATCCCAAGCTTTGTCCATTACTTCCTAGAAAGGCATAGCAGGGGGCACTATTGCTTCTAAATGCAGATCACTTCTTACTGTCACAGCATCTGCCCAGTCCCCTGTTTTCCATCAACTAGTTGCTGCAGCTTTTTATCCTCTAGGCTTAAAAAAGCATTTTTTTTTTTTTTGCCTTTAGTGTGTATTTCTGGCATTCCTAACATAAGTTAGAAGTAGAACTGGTTACGATATTCATTTAGCCATGTCTTCCTCTCTTTTCTGTTGACTTGTGCAGTGTTGAAGCATCACACAGACATGAGCAGTTCGAGCTACTTGACAACTACTCACCATCCACCACACAGCCCCCTGGTGAGACAGCTCTCCACCTCATCAGACACCTCCACACCCACCAGCTCGAGCTCACAAGTTGCAGCCAGCACATCTGTAAGTACCTATGTGGAGTTGACAGGACCTTCTACAGATTACAGGGCCCTCATAACAACTCTAGAGACCAATGTAGAGTATAGTTGTAGTACTTGACCTTCTTGGAGTTGTTTTTCATAGTAAAATGATTCTCTGCTGAGCCATGGGTAGAAAGTTTGCTGTAGAAGCAAGGGTGTGGGTTTTGTTGTTGTTGATGGGTTTGGTTGGTTGATTCCCACCTGCCCCCCTGGAGTAGTGCTAGGGTGCTGTTTATGGAAGCAAGGTCTACCTTGCCTACTTAGAAGGTCTAGAGGCAGGTTTTTTGAAGGTGCTTTGTGACTGTTTGGGATCTATTTCACCCAGAACTTGAATACCATAACCCTAATCTTTTTAGGCATTGAAGACAACAGTCAGTTTCCTTGTTTCTACTATTGATCACTGGCAGTGGTTCATTAGTAAAATGAACAGTAGGGTAGAAGGGAAACAGCAAAATCCATGCTTTTTCAGCTGTACAGAGCAGAAATATGATGGCATCCGGTTACTATGGCATTTTGTATATGCATAATGGAAGACCATGTAAGGCATACTACCTTGTGAATCCCATTCAGGAATCTCTTTGTATTAGCCATAGCAGACATAGTCTAATTAAACACATACCTGTAACAGCTGAGTATAGTTATCCAAACATCCCTTCTATAGTAATCACAATAACAAGTGTAACTATATTAGTAATATTCTGGTCCTGTGATTATTTACTAAACACTACTACTATTGGACTTGATGTTACAGGTCTGTAATTCTAGCACTCAGGGGTCTGAGGCAAACGGATCAGTGCACACACGTGCCATCCCATTTAATTCTATACTGTCCTTTGGTAAATAGATGGTATTATGAATCCTGATTTTGTGGACATGAAAACTAAGGCTTCACAGGGTTAAATGTATTTCATAAGGTGAGGCAGCTTGTAAGGGTTGTGATTGTGATTCAAACTCTTGTAGGCTGACTTCAGAGTCAGCTCTCTTCACCAGCACACCACACAGCCTTGACCTGAGAGAAGGGGTGTTGGAGAGGCTCTAAGCTCACAAAATGTGCTCCTGCCATCAGGTATAAATTCACATTGTTCTTTGCTCTTACGAATCAGACTGTCTTTTCCAAATAGCCTTCTTTTTTCACCTTCTCAACTCACAGACTTTGTCTGAATAGTGCATAGTATTCCTCCCACACTCAACCAAATACTAGCAAAGGGTTTCACATAATCAGATGATAGAGAAGAGAATAATTCTAATAATTAAAAATCTGAACTCTAAGGTCCACGACTTGGTAAGTCAGCATTTTTTCAAGCCCTAATATGTCTGGAGAGTGTTGACTTAGAACTAGATCATTTGGAATTCAATCTTACTAGATACAGATTCTATGCACAGCACTGTCCTAATCTGTTAGGCTTTTTTTGAGACAAGGTGTCTCTAGGTAGTCCTGGCTGTCCTGTAGCTCACTGGCCTCAGACTCACAGAAATCCTCCTGCCTCTGCCTCCCAGATGCTGGGGTTAAAGGCTTGCGTCACCACCACACCTAGCTCCTTCAGGTTCTGGTTCTTATTGCCTCATTTGTTCAGGGAATCCGGATTTAAACAGAAAGCAGAGAGAGTGATACACCAAATTTAGGTTGAGAAGCAAGGTGGTACCTGCACAAAGTGGGCAAGACAGGGGCTTTCGGGTATTTGTAGCTGTGCTTCACAGTGGTCATTGCTTGAATTAAAATCATCTTAGTGCTTTTTAAACAAATTGTGTTTGTTTTGTGTCTTAATATAGTGGCTTTTTAAAAAACCCTTTGAAATTTTTAGAAGCTAGGTATGGTAACTCTTAGGGCAGGTTAGGCAGAGTCCTGTTTCTTTGTGTTGTGAAACCAGATTTAGAAATGACTTGCTGTTCTCAATGCTCCCACCTCCCCTGTTTTCTGGCTCTAAATAGGAAAAAGTAGTTAAATTGGATTGAACGAGTGCTAGCAGAATGGGTTGTTCAAGTGGATAGAACAGGCCAGAGGCCTGAGATGTCTCGGAGAAATACATAGGTGTTTCTAGCGGGAGTTTTCTTCTTGACCAAGATAGAAAGCTGTCTGTCTTGGGGCTTCTTCAAGACTTATTTCTTGAGTGTCATAGAACTTCAGCCAAGAAGGTATGATAGTGACATAAACTTTTGGGTATGTGCTCACTTATGCTTACATGCAGAATTCAGCCAGGCAAGATTCCAAAAATCTCAACCATTTTAGTTAAGCCAGGTGGATTTCTGTGAGTTTGAGGCCAGCCTGGGCTACCAAGTGAGTTCCAGGAAAGGCGCAAAGCTACACAGAGAAACCCTGTCTCTAAAAAACAAACAAAAAAAAAAAATTGTGAAGTTATTGACCATCTAGTATTACTGACAAAGAAGGAAATTGAAAATTATGATGACCTGGAATCATTCATGGCACCATCCGAAATCCTGGGTTTGTTGTTGTTGTTGTTGTTGTTTTAATATTCTTACAGTGTCTTAAGATGATGGAGTGAATAAATTATCTTACCTTCCAAGGAGATAGATATAATGGTTAGAGGTAGTAGCTCATCTTCCTTACCCCTTGTGGGCTGACCACACTTGGTGGTTTGGGTATGAATGCAGCAGCCTCTTGGGTGTTTCCAGCTGTATTGTTGCCATGACAACATGTTTGTCATCCCACTGTTTCCCTATGGCCTCTCACAGCTCAATTAACAGGCTGTTTCAGGAAAGGTATTTGCTCTCCGGGTAGAAGCAGCTAATAGTTTTTCTTCTGTCCAAGAGATTCGATCATTTGGCTCTTTGCTTTATTCATTCTGTCTGTCTTTAAGACAGCGTCTCTCTATGTAGCTCTGGCTGTCCCAGAACTTGCTGTGTAGACCAGGCTAAACTTGAACTCACAGAGATCTGCCTACATCTGCCACCCAAGTGCTGAGATTAAAGATGTACGGCACTACACCTGGCTTTATTCATTCTTGGTGTCCTGTCTAGTGTAGATGCCTAACTCTGCTTTTGTTACTGGACTCTTGAAAGTCTTACTTCCCCAAAGGTTTAATGTTCCCACTTACTGTGGAACACATTTCCTTTTGGAGGGGAGAGGATGGAAGCTATAGACAGGTCTTTCTTTTCGGTTTTCTTCCACTCTTCTCTTTCTCCCAAAATAATAGAAGGATGAGAATAATGTAAGGGCTGAGAAGGTGGTTGGTACAGACTTAGCTGAAGAGTTGAGATCCTCAGGAAGAAGGTGTTTTCATGGCAGATAAGGTAAGGTGGTTTGTTAAGATGGGCCTGTCCTTTGAGCCTCTTTTCTGGTGAGAGAAGTCAATGCTTTTCATCTTAACTGTCACCACTAAGTGAAAACATTGTGTTCAAGAGCCAAAGTTGTTGACAAAGGAGAAGGGGTGAAACAGATTTTAAGATGAATTTTATTTTATAAGTTTATGAGTGTTTTGCCTGTATGTATATATGTGCAGATGTGTATCTGGTGGCTGCAGAGGTCAGAAAAGAATGTCATATCCCCAAACTGGGGTTACACACAGTTGTGAGCCACCATGTTGGTGCTAGAAATCTGGTCTTTCCCAGAGCAACCAGTGCTCTTAACCACAGAGCAATCCTCCAGTTCTGTAACAGGGAGTTTAGGATTTTAAAAGAGGAGTATTAGTAGAATGAAGGAATAGGAACCCCTAAATTGGTTCTAGATCTAGGACACCCACCTATAAAACCCAGCAGTTCTAGAGGGAGCCTTATGAAAAGGGGTTTACTCCTCAGAGCCAGCACCTGTTATCCTCTCTCCCCACCCCCACCCCCCAAGAACTCTGCTGCCAGAGACGGTCTGTTTAGATATACATTGATGCTGTGATGGACACTGCTACCCCGCAACCTGTGTGCATGGTCAGCCTGCCATATGACTGATGATTTTAAATTCGTAGCATTATATATCCCTTGAAACTTAAACTTTTGTCTTACAGCAGCCAGTGAGGAGGAGAAGGGGAGAGAGCTCATTTGATATTAACAACATTGTCATCCCGATGTCTGTTGCTGCAACAACTCGTGTTGAGAAACTACAATACAAAGAAATCCTTACTCCAAGGTAGAGCCCTATTCGGTCAGCTCCTGTCTCTCTTCCTATTGTCCTTTCTCTCCTGACCAAGCAGTCCCTATCCCTGGGTTGTTTTCTTTTTAAGAGTCTGCACTTGCGTGCACAATGGGCTATGGGTCTTCAAAAACAACAATAAAAGGGGGGGTCAACGGACATGGTAGCTCATGCCTATAATCCCAGACCTTGGGAGGCTGAGGCTAGACAGTCATTGCCAGGTTCAAGGCCAGCCTGGGCTATAGAATGTAGCCAGACTTAGTCTCCTTTTTTCTCTTTTCTTTTATTGTTAAATGTTATGTATTTATTTTATGAGTAGTTTTTTTAAATAATTTATTTTAATTTTATGTGCATTGGTGTTCTGCCTGTATGCATGTCTGTGTGAGGGTGTCTGATCTTGTACTTACAGACAGTTGTTAGCTCCCTTGTGGGTGCTGGGAATTGAACTCATGACCTCTGGAAGAGCAGTCAGTGTTCTTAACCACTGAGCCATCTCTCCAGTCCCTCTTTTTTTTTATTATTATTATTATTATTATTATTATTATTATTATTATTATTTGGTGTTGCTTCTTGCCAGACATGGATGGTACATGCTTACAGTCTTAGCAGTTGGGAGACCAAGGCAGGTGGATTGCTGTGGGTTTGCAGTCAGCTTGAGCTACATAGTAAGGCTGTTGTTTCACAAAGCAAAAGCAAATAAGGGGGTGAGGGGAGTTAGTGGAGCAGGGTGGGTGGGTGTTGGGTAGGAGTGAAATTATTTCTGTGTTAGCTTCTCTTATTCCATTGGATGAATCCACCAACCCAAGGTCACAACCTGGCAAGCCCCTCAGACTGTGTTTTAAAATACTGAATGTGTTATCTCAACTTCAAACCAGGTTTCTTGTAAATCTCTATTTCTAGCCTTTGTAGGCAAGTTGAGAGTCCGTGTAAAGAGCTGGCAATTCATGTATCCAGTTGTAAAAATTTTGAGAGTCTGACTGATATGTCCTATATGGTACCAATCGACTAATATTAAATAGTGTTTATTTAAATAGTTAAACTTTTACTTGAGTTTGACAGTCCTACCAGTCTCAACTTGCTGCTTCTGTTTCTACCCTTTGGGGGTATTTATTCACATATGGGCTTCATTTAGAGGTAGGGAAGTCATAGCCTGCCTACAACCCCATCATTTTCTTTTCTTTTTTTTTAATTCCTGCAGCTGGCGAGAGGTTGATCTTCAGTCTCTGAAGGGGAGTCCTGATGAAGAGAATGAGGAGGTAATACCATAGTTATACTGTCTTAGAAGAACACACACACACACCAGTCATGGGTACATACACTCAAAATGCCTTAAGACATAAGGGTGTCAAACTCGGGAATCGTATTCTTTCTGTGACTAGAAGCATCTACAACGGGGAAAGACTGGTTCTAGAATTATTCTTCCAGTTCATAACCTTAGCTTCCTGGGGAAAAGAGATCAATGAAACTGCTCTGTTGCAGATCGAGGACCTATCGGATGCAGCCTTTGCCGCCCTGCATGCCAAATGTGAGGAGATGGAGAGGGCAAGGTGGCTGTGGACCACAAGTGTGCCACCGCAGCGTCGGGGCAGCAGGTAATGGGCAGGCACAGGTTCGCAGAATATATTGAGGGAAAGAGGGTGGTAGCCAGGAAAAGTATGATTATAGGCCTATTGGTTCTCATGGTGATTTAGCCAGAGGAGTTTAGAAGGCCTCACAAGTTGATCCTCTTTTTGATGAGGACTGGTTTTGCAATCTTAACTTTGGACGGCTCAGTAGGTTGAAAGTGTCTGCCCTCCAAGTTTGATGAACCTGAGTTCAATCACTGAAACCCACAGTGGAAGGGAAGGACCATTACCTAAAAAGTGTCCCTTTACCTCCACGCCTTATGCTACAGCATGGTGCTCGTGTTCATTAATACCCTTCCCACACACACACAAAAAAAAAACCAAAACAAACTAGAAAGACAGTGGCAGCAGACCACCTATTTCTCTTTGACTTGTTTTCAAAACCTCAGCTAGTCCCTGGTATGAATTCACTAGGCAGGACTTTTTCTTAGGCTCATGGTTACAGCTCTTAGCTGTCCTGTTTTATACCTACCTATGTGGGTAAAAGTGGGAGCAAGTATAATTAATAAATCTTAGAAGAGCATCATTGCTGTCAGTTCAAATTAACTGCTTTGGTGTAGATGCTTTTTTCATAACTCTTCTCGCTACTCTGCAGAAAGAAACAGAAGAAATGCCTATGATCCCCAGGTCATACTTATTTGTGTATTCCTTGGTTCATAGGTCTTACAGGTCATCAGACGGCCGGACCACCCCGCAGTTGGGCAGTGCCAACCCCTCCACCCCTCAGCCTGCCTCTCCTGATGTCAGTAGTAGCCACTCTCTGTCAGAGTTCTCCCACGGTCAGTCTCCTAGGAGTCCCATTAGCCCAGAACTGCACTCAGCCCCCCTTACCCCCGTGGCTCGGGACAGTCTGCGACACTTGGCCAATGAAGACACCCGTTGCTCCACACCAGAGCTGGGGCTAGATGAACAGGTGAGGGGTGTCTCCTTTAAATGGGGGGAGAGTGTGAGAGGAGGCAGCATGTAGTGAAGGCAGAGCCTTCCTCTCCATTGTTTTGAAGTGCAGTAGAAGTGTGCTGGTCATTGTTCAAAGGGTACCCACCTCGGGAGGGGTGGTCTTAAACTTCTCCCAATAATAGTAGACAGACTGGTTATCAACTCTGGGCCACAGTTTGAGAGCAGGGCCTTGGTGCAGGAAATAAATGAGCTGAAACTAGGTCATCATCACCAGATCATCTTATCTGTCCACAGTCTGTCCAACCGTGGGAGCGGCGGACCTTCCCTCTGGCTTACAGTCCCCAGGCAGAATGTGAGGAGCAGCTGGATGCACAGGACATAGCAGCCCGC